>NC_072463.1:10543735-10848735 GCF_027596085.1 Anoplopoma fimbria | reverse complement strand
ACAACTGAACTATAGCTTTTAAGAGCAGCATAAAACTGTAGCATGTAGTAAAACATTTTTTGGGATATCACGTATCTTACAGCCTTGTGATTTTTGCACCAGCTCTTTAAAATGTCCTGTGAGTCTCTCCATCTCTTTATCTCAACACCAGTGTCACCTCAACCTTGTGAGACGGAGATGTGATTACACTGCTATTCACACCGTCGATCATGAAGTGTGCAAGCCTGCTCAAAAAATTGATAGCACTCCCCTGGCACTCAATTAACTTATTTTATTCCACTTAATTTCCAATAACAAATTAGAGGCCGTTTGTCCCTTTGAAGAACACAGAGTGGTCTGAAGAGAGATAGGATTACCATTCACTGACAGTGCTTGGTAGAGGTGTAGGACTAGCCAATGCTTCATGATTTTAAAGTTGAGATGAAATGAAAAAAGCCTTTTTTTAAACTTTTACATCATATCCCCTGTAAAGTTGTGCACCTATTTAACAATATATATAAAAAAAATAGGAACAAATCAATTTCTTCATGTTTTTGTATCTAAAGTCCAACCGACATTTGCTCCTGTAAAACAAAATATGAGATTAAGTAAGCTAGTTCCAACCAATTTCACCCGATAAATCGTTCATACCATCCATATCTATCCATTAAAAAAAAAAAAATACTTCCAGGGATTGAACACGTGTAAAGAAAAAAAAGATCATGATGATGTTATATGATAGACCTTTTAAAGTAAAGAACACATTTAGGCTGCAACTTAAAGTCCTTGAACTTTGTTTTATGTGGGAGTTGAAGGACATATCCTGATCAAAGACAACTCTGAGATTGCTTAAGGTGGTACCGGAGGCCAGGGCAATGCCATCTAGAGTCACTGTATCATTAGATCATTTATTTCGGAGGTGTTGAGGAAAAAGTAAAATAATGTTGTTTTAAATTAGTTGCAAGTTATCCAGGTTTTTATTTCCTTAAGATCTGGTTCCCTAGGCAAGATTAAAGCTTGTGCACCTTGCATCTCAGCCAATTCCATCACCATGCAGTGTTTTCATACACTCACAGAAACTGCTAAGGTTTGTTTGAGTATGGAGTAACGCTAGAGTGACGTAAACTCTGGCTTTTTATTATATTCGCAAAAATAAGTGTTATATAAAGTAAGCTAGCAGCCCTCTGATTCAAAGCGTGATCATCAGGTAAATATTACAACAATAGAAATAAAATATGCATATAAATTAATATTGTATTGCTACTACTGGTTAGACGTGGGGTGGGAGATAGGCGGGGGCACTTCATTGAAGAAGTAGGCAGGGCGCAGCTATGAGGTTTTGCAGACAGTTTAAAGAACGATGGAGTCACAACATATAGTCACAAGCTCTTTTTAAAACTTTTCATTGGTTAAATATTTGTATAACCCACAGACAGAAGTAAAGGGTGACCAATAGCATTGATTCATGGAAAAAATGTAAATGACAAAATATGGATATATGAGTTACTGCCCAAAGTTCAATATTTAGCTTCTCTATGTACAGAATATTATACATCTAATTCTCCTTTAATCAAAAGTAGAAAACCAAAAAAATACAACTTGAATGCCATTGATACTTGCAGATTTGCCCTGGCAGAATACTCATAAGTCACTGGGATCAGAGCTAACCGCTTTGAACATTGAAATTTAACACTGCTGTTGTGACTGTTTCATAATTCCACTAAACACACTTTATTCAGTTAACATTGGGTGGCGCTGAAATGAAAACCACTGGGTTCTGAAACATCAGCCATTTACCTCAGAAGCAGGGCCCCGGAGAACAGCTGCCTTGAATTATAGTTCTGCTAACAGGCAGACGGGCTACACTGATTGTTTTAATAACGCCCCTTTTGTTTTCATATTGAAAAACCACAACAGAGGGAGGGGTTCACCGGATACCAAAGCAGGAGTTACAGGTCTTAAGAGGCTTTCATTTTTACTGGGGAGCAACGTTCACTAGGTGTATGAAGTGTGGCAGTCCAGAGCCTGGTTTGATTTGAAATGGTTAAATGTAGCCATTGCTTTCAAGCTTGTGTATCTAAAGCCTTATTACAGCTCCCTATTCAACACTTAACCGCAGTTCACATTCACTAATGTTTTGCTCTCGTCTGGGAATGGGAAGAACCAAATAGTCCTCTCATCTAGTATGATTTATTTTCAGCCATTTATTAAGAGTATCTGACTCAAGGCTTGACGAGGGATGAAACAGTGATGCACAACGCTGGCCCACTCCACATTCGTACGGATGAAATTATAAGATGTGCATGATGAATTAAAGGCAGACGGGTGATTTAGAGGGGGAGACGGCATAGTGGGGGGTGAGTGTGTGTGTGTGTGAGAGACAGCCATTAGATTGCAGCCATATCAAACGCATTTTGAAGTTTGATCATTCTTGTTCAGTCAATCACTTCGCTACTTATTTATTTCTTGGAGCTAATACACATACACAGACACACTGCAGGTTGACTTTCCATTTCAGTATCTCTGGCTTGAAGCCCTCACTCTGGGACATATCGCTTTCCTGGCAGCGCTGTCCTCGGCGCTGGCTGCCAGGCCGGGACTGGCAAAACCCTAAAAAGCTGGGGCCCGATGCATCTTTTAGAGTTTACAGGAATGTGTCAGCAGTAATCTCTTGGCAGCCATCTTTGGAAACTCAGACCGACACTCTAATGAAAGCATTGTGATGCTCTGTGGCAGAGAGAGCCTGCTCTAATTTTTTTCTATTTAAAGCAGCTGTTTTCATGCCTTTCTTTCTCAGCTGTGGCCCAAATTCATCCCCAGTGACTTCATCGGTCATGCTGGGTGTCGATCTAATAGAAACTTGCCATTGGTGTTTTAAGTAAACGGAGGTGGCCAAGACCGAGCTTTAATCATGCTCTGTGAGCTGCCCAGAGAGGACGTTTGATTTCAATTAGGTCAGCGTAACTTGGCTTTCTCTGCTGCCGGATAATCTCTCCCTCAACACACGATCTTTTACAGCCGCTGCCAGCCATCATTGCCAGTGCGGTGCATGAAATCAAATTTGAACGCTGACCCCTCTGGAAAATGGGAGCCGCTGAAAGGGGGACTTAACAGGAGTTCTAAAGGGGTGGGCGTCACATTTTCACCCTCCGAGTCCCCCAAAGAGTGGATTTAGAGCAGCGTGCCGGCAGCAGTGTAAACCGGGCCGTAGGGGAGGCGTGCATGGCACGGCATACTCTGAGCTTACTGCATGGATCGCTGTAATCCACCTCTGTATGGGCGCCAGAGTCTGACTGGCTGTTTATACTGACGGCTAAAGTTAGTGGAGAACATGAGAAGGTCCCTGCATTCATGAGGCTTGGACTACAGTGTGTGAGAAAGCGCCTCGCAGGAAATTTGGAGGGTTTTTCCAGTGAAATTCCCAAGTTAGGACTGTCTGCACCCAGATCTTTTTGTTTTTACAATGATGAAATTGTCATGAAGACGTTTAAATGGTGTTTCTATTTCATCAGACCTGTCCCTGTTGAGTGGACACAGGACAGGGGCTTTGATGTGATATTCCCCTCCAAACCTCATCAAACCCTTGGCTGTGATTGGTGCGTACTTGGCTGTCACGTTGACCTGCCTCATTCCACACGTTGGGTTCGCCCACCCTGTTGTTTCCAGGCCACAGGCTTTCTGTTGGAACCAAGGGTCAATCGATCATTGTGCTTCATGTTGGCTACCAATCACAGATCAGAGGTGGCCTGTGGCATTACAAAAGGTTGTGGCTGAAATTCATCCTGGGTTTGTTTCATCCAGGGTTCATTCATCTCAAATCAAACCAAATGCTAATCTCTGGACCTTTCACTTGGTGCGACCAATACTTACTTACTATAGTTTTGTAGTGCACTCTGCAGCTTGCCAATACTTTGTACTGATGGAAAGTCTATAATCTATATTTATATTCTCTGACATTCAGTTCAAAATATTGAAAAATGGTTATTGGGATAGTTTGTAAATGTTCAAACGGCTATGCCTACTGTATGCTTTTTTTGTATTTACAAAAATGACTTACACTACAAGCATTTTAAATTACTGAATGAATTTGTCTAGCAGTCACTGGCAGCGATTGGTTCCCATTCATTTCTGTTGGATATGAAAATCAGTTGGAAGCTAAGTTTTGTAAGCCATCAGTGGTCATAAATCTGCCTTGATTTTCTATTATTGTTGCATGGTAGTGAGAGGCAGACTTTTAAAATCAATCTGCAATTAGACTGCACTACTTCAGAGCTATAATCAAAAGTCACATGTTGTATCGAGGCATTTCATATATTGATATTTTAAGATAAAGTAAAAGTCTACGTTTTTTTCAGGATATATATCATCCCTGCGTTGTTCCGTATGTATTCAAATCTGACCATTCAAATCTCGGTGGAAGTACTTATGTTTTAGGGTGAAGATATTTTCCCAAACCTTTCTTAAAACCTTTTCCATCTTAACCTGATGGAGGTTTCGGCATGAAGTTGCTACATATAAATACATCCTTAACCATGTATTACGTACAATAACTTGACGGTTGATGATGACGGTTGGCACATACCCAATTTGGAGAATCCTCTGAGCAGATACACTTACTTTTAAATACTGCTTTAAAGCAGTATAAAGTGCACATTGTACTGTGTGTTAGTATTTTGTATGCACAAGTGCTCAAGAAAACGTGGTATAGTGACAGACCCAGTGAGTTATCTGTAAAGTTACTTTTTCCAATCAAACGCTTTAGTGCTTGATATCTTTGGGGGTAGATTTGAGTGGAAGATGTTTAAGGTATAATGCAAAACCAATACTTACTCAGCATATCAGCAAACTAATGCACCAGTCCAAGTGTAATGTACGTTTAAGAATGTTGAGAAGTAGCTCAGTACTTGAGCTTTCAGCTTAATGTATATTTGAGAAGAAATGTGTCTTATCCTAAACTTCAAAATGTACCTCCATCAAAGATAAGAGGGATTGTTATAAGTTTTCTATAGGAGTGCTTATGTGCTGTACATTTCATGACATGTAAAACCTGATACTTACACCTATGTCCTAGCAACATGTTCTATATGAAAACTTAAGACTTACAACCTCTCTTGACTCTCCAGCAGCCCTCAAGAGCTGCTTGAATGGAAGCCACGGCGCCTAAACGATAGCTCCCACCGTGTCATTAGGGGCATGTGGAGAGGACCCCATGAAAGCACTGCCAAAAAATCTCCTTGAAGATCGAGAGAAAGAAAGGCAAGGGGTATTGATCCGTCTGTCCACGGATATGATACTTAAGCCCTGGTACTGAGAGCTGGAGAGCCCCTGGATCCATATCTCAAAGACTTTAATCCTGGCCCCTCTTACAGCTGGATTGGCCTTCACCTTAACCTCCCGACAACTGCTCTAGGAGATCAGCCATGGAAATGTTATTCTTCTCACAAGCTGCTTCCCTCCTCCCCTCTTTCCCTCCTGTGCTTTGTGTTCACTGGTCTGCGGTTATTAACAGGGCTGCCCTGCGTTCCCATCCGAATTAGGATTGAGAGGTGAATTAATACCTGATCCTGGTTTTCATCATTTTCTTAAAAAAAAAAAAAAGTTCTTATCCTCCTTTTCTTGTAGCTGAAGTTGCAGAAGAAACTTGAAGGAAGCATGCATACATTATAGGTAAGCTGGTCATGTCAACCTGCTGCTGGTGTGGCTAATGGAGCTCTTAAATGGTGGGATATATGTATTATATAAAGGTCTATTAGCAGAATATCACTTGAAAAATAAGAATTAATTTTCGTTTAACTTTCGCTTAAAATGAGCCCTTCATATCTACATCCTCTTCACGGAGTCAGCCATGCACTGCCATGCTTCTACAGTAGCCCAGAGCGGACAAACCAAACACTGGCTCAAGCTAGAGCCTTTCATGTTTTGACATTACTGAAGGCCACTGTAGTTCTTGGACAGACTTGTGAATGCAAACGGTAACGTGAGCTGCAGAGTGTAAAGCCGTAGTGTTACTATGATAAGGATGGCGATGGAGTGAGGTAAACGGCGTTAAAACAGTTTTGAACTTGGAGGCTCATGTTACCACAGTCTTGGAAAGGGAGGAGCAGAGGGGTGTTCGGTTGGTTGCAGTCTGCAACCTCACCACTTGATGCCACTAAAACCTACATACTGTCCCTTTTAAGAGGTCAGGTGCAACATAAATCTTTACATAATCAACCAATCAACACCAAATTCATTTTTGGACATCAATTACTGAGTAATATATATATATATGAATATATCAAATTCTGTGTTCTAAGATGGTGCCTCATCCAATTCCAGTGAAAGATGTAGCAACCTCATCGGGTGTGTGTATGTATCTGGTTTTTGTTTGTTTTTGTCACCTAAAGTTGTTTGTGGCCATTGTTTTACCATGTTTTCTGGACTGTCAATGACTGCTTATTTAAGCAAACATCATGGAGATATTTTACTTATTCTATGGTCTTTATGAAGCTTCTGTTTCAGTTTTCTAACCTCAACCACACCAGCAATATTCTCAGGAGTTCATAATGACATTGGACAACCTGTCACTAATGAAAGGGAAAGGAATAACTGTGCTACGGTAAAGAGACAAGGGTAAAGAGGAGGCGTACGTCTGCGATTAAAATGTCAGAAAAGCAGTATAACTGACGCTGTTTACAGTTATATTGCATTTTATCATGTGAGCAGATTAAGTTGTACCCTCATAACAAGCCATGGGTCCTTTATTCACAATACGATTTGCTAAAAAGAAACAGTATGGTGTCTCAAAAGAAAGGTGCAGAGACAGCAAAAGGGGAGAAGTGTCAGAGTGTAAATCAGCAGGGAAAAGTTACAATATAAGGAAAACATATGCAACAGCAATGTACCGAATGAGGAACATAACAGGCCTGCATGAAATTGAAAACAAGTTATTGCAGGCTACGATAAAGACAAAGACAAAGACTTAGCTCTTAACATTTGATACCCGTGACTTTGCATATTAACTTGGAGAAGTGGTCCGAAGTCATTGGAGGAGTCCATTGTTGTCCCTGTGGCTAAAAGCAGATCCCCTAAGGAGCTGAATGACTTCAGATCAGAGGCATTGATTTCATTTCTTTCAGCATGTACGTCTCAGAGGCTGAGGGTGACGGCTCTCTGTCAGTAAGACGCTCCTCTCCTCAGGTGCTGCACAGTCTTTACACCAATGACTGTTGAAGCCAGCATGCTCAGGATCAGCCTGCTCCATAAAGATGAATCTGAGCATGGACCGGTGGTGGATGACCACTATGGTCCGTGGTCATTGATTTTAGGAAGTCATCTCTCCCACCATCTCAGACCTTCAAAGGTGGCTGATGAGGTGATAGGTGCACAGACCTCCCTAAACAAACAGTTTAGACCACGCCAAACCCCCATCAGGCATCTCACTAATGTGTGAGATTTGATCCAAACCAAACACTGGGGCCTTAATGGATGAGGGCCAGGGGATCCACATGGGATCCACAGGGGATCCCCGTGATACAGCCATGACTTCACTGAGCCTATAAAAACCAGCACATACCTGAAAACAAGTTCCATCCCACGCAATTTAATTTGTATGAAAGGAGGCCAAAACAAAGTTGCTTCTAAGAAAACCGTCGGAATAGTTCTACAATCGCTGGTCGAACAATTGACTTGTTTTGGATCCTGAAAGAGAAGCGGGTAACTTACCCCATGTTCCACAACTTTAACCTGCAGAAAGAAGATTCACGGAATCCCCTTAAGGATAACTTTTATGCCCCGCTCTCTTCCCATTCAAGTCGACATTTGCTGGTTGTAGGAAGGAGAAACTCCACCTAACTTGCGAAGAAATTCTGATGCTGCACGGAAGATTTATCACCAAACAGCCTGCTGAAACAGTGAAGTTCCGGTTCCGAATAGAAGGGAAATTCGAAGAAACACACTCGCCGCTACGATGCAATCTCAAGTCAGAGGCTTTTGTCTGGGCTATAGGGTGTTTGTAACCATGTTTTTTTTGTTTTAAGTAACTATACTGTTAACGTGTTGCTGTGTATTTTTATTTTACTGACTGCATGGTTCCATTCATTGCTGTGTAAAATAACTGTTGTGTTGTTGATTCAGTAATTGTGTTATTAAACCGCATTGACATTGACATTTTGAGTGAACACCAATCTTGAGACTCAATTCATCGTTTAATTATTGGTCCACGTTTTCCTGGCCCCCTACAGCAGTACATTCCTCTGTTCCCGTGCTGGTACTACTGTCTTTTCTTTCCTAACTGGGGTGCGTGCCGACCACCATCTACCGTAGGTAATACACTGACTATGGATGAGTACCTCATAGAACCCCACTCACAACCTCAATGATTAAGACATTTTTTTTCGACCTGGTAACACAAATTTAATCAATGGCTTATAAGGGAAGAAGTAGAAAACTGTTACTGGGGCGACTGTAGCTCAGAGCAGAGCGGGCCAAGGCTCCTACAGTCCGCATGTCCAAGTGTCCTGAAACAACACACTGAACCCCAAGATGCTCCCCGGGTGCTTCACAGCAGCCCACTGCTCACAAAGCTTAGATTGGGTCAAATGCAGAGGTAAGAATTCATGTATGTACCTGTATATATATGACAAAGTTATTTTTAACATGTGTCGCATCAAGTTTACATCATAGCCTTGCATGTAATCCGGCCCTGGCAAGCAGCTCCTCTAATCAAATATTTGATGGCAGTTGTTGCTTCTACTTATTACAATAAAACATAGCACGTACATATATAAATCCAACAATAACACAATATTATCCATCTTTTACTCAAAGCCTGGTTAAGACACTGCTGTTTCCAGCATCAGGGGAAGGATGATGGTTGAGTCACTGTTTCAATTAGCCAAAGATAATAATACATGACTTTATGGGCAATCATTTCACTTTCATTAGTGTTATTGCCTCACCAACAGCTTCAGCTTCATCCACAGACAGACACCATGCAGACTGCATAACACTCTATGTGCACACACACACACACATACTCACACACACTCTTCCTCCTGTGTTGTGTTGCGTATTGGGCGGTCTCAGACAGATGCTGGAGTATAGGCTGGAGCATGAGGAGACGTGCCAGGGTCAATGGACTGGGATGGCCAAATTGTATGTTCAAATATGGACGGAATTAATCTTCCCTGTAATGACTATGAGGACCACTGAGCCTCGCATGGACCCGAGCACTTATTCCAGCCTCGTCAAATTATGACACTGTGGCTTCATAATTGTTTTAAATATGATGGGAAGAAATTAAGGAATCTATAACTTTGAACTGTAAATATTACACTTTATTGATATTTATGGTGGCTACATGAGCAGCATGTAATGATAGGACGAAGCAAATAAATAAAACAGACACCAGATGAGAGCAGGTGGAGTTATTTAAGCATACACAGCTTACAATTCAAACTGTCAGATGTAAAATGTATTATTTATGG
Source organism: Anoplopoma fimbria (assembly GCF_027596085.1). Classification (NCBI taxonomy): domain Eukaryota; kingdom Metazoa; phylum Chordata; class Actinopteri; order Perciformes; family Anoplopomatidae; genus Anoplopoma; species Anoplopoma fimbria. The sequence goes on along the minus strand of NC_072463.1, from coordinate 10,839,289 downwards.
CACTGACCTGGGAGAATAAATAATATTGTGACTGTATGTGAATATGTGTTTTCCCATGGTGTGCTCCTTATCTACAGTCATTGTAGTGCTCAGACAGGGTAATCAGTCATTCCTTACCCAGGGCCAACGTTGAAATATTCATATGAAACCACACTGACATGTCTATTGTTCGGGCTGATAAATACTGAAGCCATATGAGGTCATCATTAGTGGACTGGGGGTCGTAACCCCGAGCTTTGCTTGTTAGCGACTCATCTCCATAACAACCAATGCATACCTCATGGAAGTTGAACATGACCCTTAAGCATTGATGTGAGAGGTCAGAGGTCAAATAAGCAGCCATTAGAGCCACTTCCTGGTTATCTGTCAGCCCGCTTGCTCTGACTGACCTCTTTTTGTCCTGGATTTCCTAATTAAGACAAGCTGCAGATGGTAGAGCGGGCTCAGCTATCTCCCATCAAGCCAACATGTCAATGGTCATTAAATGATGAATGGTATTTCAAAGAAAAACGTGACCCATGAATTATGCTAAAAGCCACTAATTGACTTCTTTGTTTGCACATATGTGCCAGCTCCTTTCGCTTTGTGCTCTTAATGGAAAATGCCAGCAGTGTTTGCCTTGTTGTCCTTCTCCAATGGACAGCTCTCTATTTACCACCGGAAAGCTCTCTATCTATCAGTCACTGATGCTTTGAGAGTTTTTTTTTTTTTAAATATAAATGGTCTAAAGCTGTAATTCAGTAGGAGGACAAACAATGAGAAAATACTGCTCCAAGGTTAGGACGGGCCTTAAAGACAGGTATTTGTGTTGATGGAGCTACATTTGGTACCTTGTTTTTGGGTCAAATTAGTCTGCTCTAATTGCATTAAGGGCCGAGATGCATCACATTTTTTCTTTTTTCTATCTGTTTAAATTGACACATCTTTCAATAACTTGCTCTGCCAGTCATAATTTATAATCTACTGTGAATCTGGGGCTGTATTCGCAAAACATTCTCAGGCAAAAAACAACTCCTGACCCGATGCAACTCCTAAACTAATTAATGAAGAAGAAGAAGATGATGAAGAATAAGTAAGAGGTAAAAATACAGTGGTAATGAACTTTTAATCCAGCAGCCATGTATTGGGAATTTGCACTGTTACATGAAATTACCCAGAGTGCAGAGCATGATTTAAAGGGAAGCTTGCAGAGTAAATGACCCCCAGTGAAACTGAACTGATCGTTGAATCTTCACTGCACAGCAGAGGGATTAGCATCCATCTGGAGGGGCTGGTGGGGGGAAAGTCATGTTCAAAGACACCTGGATCAATCTGTGTTAATAAATCCTTCTTGATACAGCTAGGGGCCTCTTCCTCGATACATACTAATATTGCTAATGTCCGCCCACCTTCATCCTGCCACAGATCATGCTGTCTCCAAAATGTCCTTGCCCCAATTTTCGTCTCTTTTTTACTTCTATGCCAATTTTGAGGCTTTTATTGTTCTCATAGGACATTAGGCCACTGACAATCAGAGAGATATCAATCAATAGTTTGTGATATGAAGGCAATTGATTTGTGAACGCTGATCGTCTCAACTCCAAGGTGAACAGTCTACAGCAGTCTGTGACCCTGTCTCCTGTGTCATTCAGCCATGTAACTATTCCCAGTGGTCACTTTTTAGGAGTGTTTTCCCCAAAATTACAAAAGGCACATTTTGTATTTACCCCTAAGTATTGTATCATTCATGTAGCAGGGTGGAAACGCGTATGACACATGATCGACTTTCACGGGGTTCAGTTTGTGTCCCGTACAGATCTTCCCAAAGTTATCATGAACAACATGTCAAACTAGCAGCTTGTGCAAGACTCCGTTGATGCTCAAAAAGTGCAAGGGCAAAGTGTGCACATGGCAGGCAGGTAGGCCGTTCATTGGACGGGATAATTAGAGTCCTGCGACAGCCACAGATACTAGATTTTTTTCTTACTTTCTTCATCAGAGCTTATGGTTTATTGATTGCTGTTGGGATGTAAAGAGAAGTTCAACAAATATAGTGAAATGTTTATAAAAAGCATTATGCACCCTAGCTCTAAGCATTGTTAATTTGTCATAACCATGATTTTTCCCGACCCACACCATAGTTGTAGAATTTAAAAACGCTGTAAATATTTTCATTGAATGTAATCTGGGGTTTTGCAGAGTCATAATCATAGTTCTGTCTGATCTTTTTTTAAAATCTTTTTCCATATTTATCCTCTTTTCTCACAACCCCCTTTAATTGGCCTAGCAAGACATCACCTTGAATAGAAATGTGTCTATCATTGACCTCTTCAAAAGTGCTAACCCATTCTGTGCAGCCAGGCTTTGTCTAAACCAAAAAGCCTTTATTTCAAACCAAAACAGAGATTTTAAAGTCACCAAATATGTCCGAAATGTGAATAAAATGATGCACAAGTCATATATAATAGTTGCATAAATACCGCCTTACCAGTCTTGACTTGACAAAAAAATTACCCAATCTGTAATCTTAAATTAGGAGATGGAACAAGCTAACATTGAGTTTCTAATACTGCCGGACAATGTTAACCATAAAGCTACTTAAGGGAAAACAAAAAGGAAAATCTGGATTTAAGGGTGGTTAAAGGTTAAAATAAAAAAGAGAGAAGCATCTTTTAGCAAGCCTACCATGTGCTTATGTATGCATGCACCTGTGTTCCCATTCCAGTGAGGAGCAGCTTGCTCGTGTTCATGTCTTCCTGTCTGTGTACATATGGGCACAATTTAAATGCATTACCAACATTAGTGCTGGCTGCTCTGTGTCCGTGTACGCTGTGCGTGTCAAAACACGCCAGCCCACTATAGTGTCTGCATGCATGTTTGCATCTGTTTGCATGTGTGTGTAGAAGATTCACCCTCAGGCTACAAGTCCCCTGTCTTCACTCCCCCACTCCGTGTTTCCATCCAGACCGCCTCCCCCCTCCCCCCCACAGACGTGACCCCTGGTGACCCACACTTTGCACATCAAAATAGAATGGAGTGGTGGGTGGAGGTGTGGGTCGCTGATCCATGTCACCCCAGCATCTGTAATGTGTTAGAACGTAGAGTGAGGGGGGCTAGCTGGACTGAACTGGGGTGTATTTGGGGTGTGTTTGGGGGGGGGGGGGTAAAATTGTGGTGCATATGCTGTGTCTGGGTAATGGCCTGGGGCTCTCTCTCTTTCAGGCTCTGTGTCTGTGTTTCTCTCCCCAGCCGCAGCCAGAACAAATGAACAATTCATCATCAGCAGTTGTCCTCCGGCCCCAGACCCAGGTGATTACACGACGACTGCCCTCATCCTCTGCAGAGCGGCAGCCATTCATGGCTGGGGGAATGGAGATGGGAGGAGGAGGAGGAGGAGGAGGAGGAGGAGAAATGGGTAAGGACTTGATACGGTTGCTGGTTCAAATGTTGATTATCAGCTAAAACTGTTGCGTTACCCTTGAGCAGTGTGATGTGTGATCGATCTCATGAGATATTTCTGAACGGAACTACCACTGAGGGAGGTGACCGTCTCTTTTTCCCAACAGCCAATTGGTCGTAAGGAAAAGGAAAGTACAGGTGTTACTAATAACATTTACAGTGGCTCTCCTCAAGTTCTATTCCAGTGTTCCAGTAGATCATGACAGTGTAGCGTTGTTGCTGGTAGCAGATTTAATAAATAATAAGTAATTAATATCAGGATATGTCACTAGTTTAAATAACTCAATTATGATTTTAGAAACCCTTAAATTAATATAAAAGAACGATGGTACTCGAACTCACCACCATTAGTTTAACAAACAGAATTTGACATAGGACTTCATTTGGAAGCCACCCTATTTTGGAAAAATGTGATGTTAATCAATCTAATCTTAATCTCAGGCTACGGAGTTCTTCTCAAGGTGTACAGTGACCTATTATTTCATATACACACACATCAAATGATCAAGTTCTTTATAAATGAAATATTTATTAGACAAACTACATAACTAAACTACTAAACATAAAATAAATGACTAAATGATAAAATAAACAGAAAAAAGGGAAAGAATAAAGAATAGGATGAAGAGTAAACAGAATAATGAACCACAACTAAATGTAACCAGGTAGAATCAGTGATTCGTATCATTGACTGATAAATTAAAATCATTGATTTACTTTTTACACTAAATTTAGTCCAACTGATTTATGCACCGTTCAACAGCTGAGAGTTCGAGAAGCACCAGGGAAGATTGTGAAGTATCTTTATATTAGTTTGATTCAGATCTTTAGGTTTGAGCTATTTCTATTTAAGATTATTTTATAACGTGACTCAAATGGTATTGTTTCACCTGACGGCTCTGATGGGCAGATTGGAGGTAAAGCTGCATGGAATGGCGGCTGTTCCTCTGAAGGGTTCTGCATCTGGTTGGATGATTGTAGTTTGTTGAATCACTCTCTTCCATCTCTCGCTCAGTGGCAGTTGATTCGGCTTTCTCTGGTGTTTTCGTAACCTGGTCGTCTTCTTCGTTGAGGTCCTCTCAGCCTGTGGAGAGGTCCCTGCTCACAGGGCCTTCGAGCCTGCAGACGGACAGAGCTGCACTCCCCCCTTCTCTTGGGCCTGATGGCATGGGGGGGTAGGGTGGTCTTCACCACCCTACCCCCCCATGCCATCAGCGTCAACGTCCAGAGTCGAAGTCCTGTGGAAGACTAGAGAGAAGTCCTCTGACGTCTCCTTGCTTTATCTTCTTGAGAAAGGGGGTAGAAGTTTTACGGGGGTAATAGCAAACCACTCCCTTCTTACCAACTATTAAGATTATTTAGGTCAACCTTACTTTACCGAATTAATACTAGTTACTTATAAAGTTGTTTTATTTCTTCCATATTTGAACTCGGTGCTATCTCAGCTGCAGAATGATACCAAATAATTTGATATAAATCACTGAATAAAACCAGTCAATCAATTAAAGACATAATTAATTAAACAATTACACAACATAGAAAGACATTGTTATAATGAAAGAGACAGAGCTATGTAGATATAGAAAATGTTTTACCTATATGCATAATAAATGAATGATAACAGAGACAAGCACATCAGTGTTATGTGTGAGAGACAAGAAAGAGGCAGGGGGAAACGCCTCTCCCCCCTCTGCTGTCCTGTGCTGGGGTTGAGATTAGGTTATATGGCAGGAAACTAAAAAAATGCAGACAGAGTTAGATATCATGAAGTTAAATATACATAACTTTTATAAACTCAGATGTTTTAATACAGATATAAAATATATGAACTTACTACGACTAGAATTAAAATCTCAAGTAAAGGTTTCTTTATCTTGTTTATTACAATTGGATGCTTCTCTTTGTCCTCAGGAATAGGGATGCTCATAAAACCCAGAAAGGTGGGGTCATAAGACATGGAGTCACCCCAAGAGAGACCCAAAGTCTTATCTTAAGATAGTCCAGGCACGGGCTAAAACCAGAGTTCAACCACTTAGTGCCCTTATAGGTCGTGAGAGCAGTTCCTGAAGGCAGTTGATGGGTTTAGATCGTCTCATTGACACTTAGATTTATATTGTCTTGGTGGATGTCCGCTACAACAATGTGACAATTCGGACACAGAAATGCAAAAATATATGATGCACATGTGGCTGATGAAACTTGAATACTGTGAAAGCAGGAGTTTTACATGTAATGGAGTATTTTTACAATGTGCTATTGCTGGATCTGACTACTCTTTCCAGCACCAGCCCCACTTCACAGCCGCACCTCGCAGTTTTGCATGACGCTTTTTTGCAAGCCACTTTTTAAGTGTCCCGTCTAGTGACAAGTCTCGGTATAATCAGCCCCTAATGTAGCTATGTGTGTCTATGAGTGTCCCCCTACAGTATTTATAGTATTTGTGCTAAGTTAGGCATGTCTTTGCTGGACACAAAGATATGACATTATATTGATATTCTCATTAAGGGGAAAGAGGGATAAGGGTTTTCCTTTTAAGGGTTCTCCACTTGAGCATTGGTTCCATATTGTCACATGGATTGTTTTGTTATCATTGTCCACAGAGGAAAATTGTCTTGATTACCTCCATAGACAAAGTACAGAGCACTTACTCATTTTCTCATCTCCACTGTAGCCTTTGAAAATCCCCATCCCCGCCACAGAGAATGATGCTGTGGCCACAGTTGTCCTTGTGGCTTAATCATCAAATAGAAATAATATCAGTTACATGAGTGTGTGGGACCCCTGCCTGAGGCTTTGATAGGTGAGAGCGTCTGCTTCGCCATCTCCAGACCAGACCTCAGGGGAATTCTCACCAAACATGCCACCTAGGACGACACACTCACACACACACACCCCGCCGCATAGCAGGACCAAGTGTGAGGTGAGTAGCAAGAGCATTTGCAGGAGAAAAGAGGAAGAAAATGGAAGAGTCTGAAGAAAGTATATGGAAATATGTGAAGAAAAGGCGTGAGACAGTGCCTCAGCTCCCCTATTGTTTTCTCATTAGTGAGCTGTATATGTGACTCCGGAATCAAGCTGTTTCTGTGCAAAGCAGGCACTGCACACGCGCCATCAGTATGCAAGGCCTATAGAGAAAAAGAGCTTAGTGCTTATTATTGCAATAACACCTAGCAGGTGAGTTTTGAATATGCATGAAATGAATATCACACATTTCCAGTTTTATTATTATCATTTGCAGTGGAGTTCAACATGCAATCTCATTCTGCAAACTTGTGAAATCCATTATAAAAGCAGGCATCCATTGTACACTGGGTTAACAAAACACTGAGATTGAAGGTCAGAGAATGGCAGAAGTCAAACATTATGTTTCTGTATTGAAATATCAGTCTGCATATTTTAGCTACATCGGTGAAGTCCTATTTCAAAGCCATTTTTTCTTCACTTGTTTAGCACAAGCTGCATCTTTGTGTGTGACTCCTGACTTATTTATTCCTCAAAAGCTGGTTACAGCCAAAGAACGCTCCATTATTTTGAGAGAGCACTTTGCATTCCATTACCTACCAACTGTCCACACTGACTTCATTTAACCATGACCACAATCTTTTCTTGAACTTGGACACTGCAATTGACAAAACATCCAAAAGCCCAAAACTCTAGAACAAGTAAGTGGATCTTCAATTGAGATTGTTTTGCCAATTGATTTTTCGTAGATCAACGATGAACCTTTAAGCTCCTCTTGTAAGTCAACATGGACTAGAAGGTCTAGAGGTGTTCAGTATAATGAAACACCATAACAATGGAGCAAACTTCATCCTGGAGTCGGAATCGTTTTAACTCAATTAGATTTTTGCCTCAGACCAACAGTGTTTTTCTGCCAGTGCGTCAAATACCACAGATTGGTCAGTGCTGCTCACCGTCGGACACTTAACAGCATCTGTATGCAATGCACCAGGATAGTAACTAACCTCAATGTCAACACACCTGTGTTCTTATTAAATGCTCAGATCAGCTGATGAAGTGTAGAGGGCAAGCTAGGCCACACGAGGTGGGTGGAAGTCGTGGTTAATGGGGGAAACAAACACAGGACTTTATTCTGGAGACCCTGTTTGTATCAAGTGTGAAACTAAACTGTGTGACAGTTTGTTAGTATTTAGTCGCGTGAGTCGCTAGTCACGTGACTTGTTTGTCATTTGGTAGTCACCTGAGTCACAAGTCACTCCGTATATCCCAGTCGTTTTTGTGGGATATCTACGAATTACAGCGCAATGCTTCAAGTAGGTATAGCTACAGACGCTGTATGAGAATTGCCTGAAGGAGCATTTATTTACACGTCATCCCTGACACATCCAAAACCTATGCAAGAGGGTTATATAGAGCGCCATGATTTTCAAGGTTTATGAGCCCTGACCAAGCTGCAGTATTGGGGTGAGAAAGGGTTGCCATAGAGTAAATGGTAAAGGTAAATGGACTGCACCTTTTCTAGTCTTCTGAGAAACTCAAAGCACTTTAACACAACATGTCATTCAATAATTTACACCCATACATACACTGATTAGAGGACCTACCATGCAAGGTGCCACCTGCCCATCAGAGCTAACTAAAATGCACACACTTTCCCACACAGCCTGGCACAGCCTGCGGGAGCAATTTGGGGTTAAGTGTCTTGTCCAAGGACACATCGACATGGACTATCGGAGCCGGGGATCAAACCACCAGGATGACCCGCTCTATCACTGAGCCACAGTCGGCCCTCTAGGATGGCGGATGATACAATTCTCATATAAATCTACACAGATATTGATTGAAAGCTCCACTACAGCTACTAAAGCGGTCTAGTGGTGCGATTGTTTTCTTAACTGTTGTTTCCAAGGTCAAGAAAGATCTGCGTATGTATTCTAGTGCTGCTATAAGAACTCAGTTTCCCCTTCAAGGCAGACCGGCATTCAGCGACATGTGTAGACAGACAGGTGTAAATTATTCCGTCACAATCCCCATGATGCCTCAGAACTACAGTATAACCACCTTTGCTCCATTAGAAGTCATTTTTGGACGGCGGCCGCTGGTCCTGCTCTGCTCTGATCCTCAGTGGTGTGAAACATGTGCGAGCGTCATTAGCTGCTGACTGAGTCCATTTGAGGCCATTTAGCACCTCCTGCCTGCCTTGCAGCCGCTAATATGTGTGTAGGTGTGTGAGTGTATGTGTGTGTGTATGTGTGTGTGTTGCCACCTCAGTGCTGACACAGTGCAGACTCTGGTCTCTGAGCTGCAGGGTCAGACTGCCAAAGTTCCACTGATTGAAGGGAGAGGCTGAGGGTGTGAGCATGTGTCTGTGCTTGTGTGTTTGTGTGTTTGGGGGTTTTCTTCTAGCTCTATCATTGTGAGGACCAATTATCACCTCATAAAAATAGTTACATGAGGAAAAATCAGTCAGTTTATCGGAGGTCCGGTTTAGAACGATGGTTGTTATTATGGTCAGGGTTAGATTTTGGCTCTTGAGGCTTTAAAGCTTTACGGTTGCTATACGCGTATATGTATAAGCAGAAATGTGATACAAGAATAGGGCTTTGGGGCTGCTGACACGGGAGTTACTGGAGTTTCCATCGTTTTCCTTGAGCTTGAAATAGTTGTTTTTAAAGAACTTGATGGTTATTCTTATTGTAGGAAGAGTTCCCTACTGTAGTGTGTGCGTTTCACTCTCCATCTCTCTTTTCCTTCTCTGTATTTCCACCTGGTGAGTGTTTAAGAAGCCAGGACTGGCTGTTATCTGTGGATGGAGCACACGCGTCAACCTCCAGTTTTGCCAACGAAAGCCAATGACGAAGTGTTATAAAACGTGCATTATCTCTACTGACCAGCAGGGGGCGACTCCTCTGGAAGTCTATGAGAAAATGAGGTGCTTATGGAGGTGGCTATATATCCTCTAGGAAAAACATGACCACGATAAAAGCAATCGCATTCAATATTTACTGATGGTTAGGCTGCATTACTGTAAAGATGTCACAGTCCTTAAAGGCAGCAAGCTTAAATTCCCTCTGAAAATAAAAATTGTTGTGATGTTTCAAGTAAAGTTACTCCGTCCACATCCAAGCAGAGTGTAAAAACGTAACCGTCATCAACATGAATGACTGTCAAACAGACATCATTTTAAGGTAGAACAGAATCAGGCTATTATTCCCCCCTCTGTTTCTCTCTTCTACTTGCATCCTTCATATCCATCCTCCTTCATCTCTTGCCGTCCCGTGAGAGGGCCTGTTGTTTACCATGTAAGAGAGAAATCATATTTGGGGGGCTTATAGCCGAGGCCGAGCGCTCCCCGAGGAAGAGCCTATTACAACAGTAAGAGTGGATTAATTAGAGAGCGTCTCGGCAGAGCCGGGCTGAGAGCCGGGCTCGGTCAAAGGGGAGGCATTAATCGCCTCTCTTCACACAGGTAACAGGCTCGGCCCCAGGGCCCCAGCGGCCCAGCCAATTAATAGGGCTGAAGGTACAAGCCCACCCCGCTACTTTATCGCTGTTTGCCCTCAAGACATTTTATGAGGAGAGCGAGCGGATAGAGTTTTTATTTCACATTTATTAAGGCTGGGGTTTAAAGCTGCACCAGAGACAGAGAGTTTTTCAGTATTTAAAAGTCCAGCTGTTTTACCTGCCTAGGCACACAAGCATGTATGGATGGTATGTAGAAGCCTATTTCTGTAATAAACCAACAGATGAACAGGATATTGAAAATGGCATATGTAAAAATACTCATGGTAAGTCAAAAATAGATACTAAGGGAAAATACAATACAGCACAATATAAAACCATGAAAAACACTTAAGTTTGGTGCTTTTTATCTGCCATTTAGCTTGAGTCAACTCTGTTCACTTATTGCTTTTAACTTAATGCTGACTGAAAAAGCCAATAATCTTACTTTCTGTCTGAAATGTTGGTTCAAAAGGCAAAGGCTAGATTTAATACTTCATAGTTTTGACTTTAAAGTCAAAATGTATCCTTAATAAGTTAAAATTTGGATTTAGTGTCTTGTAATCTTTATTCTAAAAGCCAAAATGTTGGCTTTTTATATCACAGTTATAACAATAAAATCAAAATCCTACTTTATGAACCTTAACTTTGACCCATAAGCCTTTTTTTATATTTATTCCTTTATAAGTCAAACCTATTACTTAATGTAACAATTTTGATCTGAAAGTCAAAGTGTTGACTAAACGTTGTGCCTAAAGAAAATGTTTTACTCAGTGTTTCATGGGTTTGCCTTGTAATATGTTTGAGTGTCAGTGATTTGTTAGTAAGCATGACTCACCATGAACGTCTTTATTACAATTTAATTCTAACTTTTTTCATTTATTTTCAATCAATGTCGGTGTCCACTCCTGTATGTATTTTTCAGTTTGCTGACCAACGTATGAAGGGAGGAGGTGGTGACAGAATTAAATTGTCTTGAAAATAGGAGCTATTTTCTGTTTCTTTATATTGATCTTCTGACTGACTGTGTGCTTGTAAAGGAAAAAATCCATCAAAGGAAACATTGAGAAATAAAAAGCTGAAGTCATCAATACTAGAACTTTTGCCCCAATTGTCCCTTCTTATAAGCCTGCAAAGAGTAGACATTGCCAACATCACATTGTAGGATTTCTGGGTAATGAAGTCCACTGTTACAGAAATGCTTGACTATATGGACGGACAAACGGAATGCCAATAATTAATCATTCTTTTTTTCACATGATGACAGTAATCTGAAACTAACAAGCCCCAGCACAGAGTAGAATGGTCCTCATCCTTTTGTCAGTAACACAAACCTGTGTAGTGCGAGCGATTTGCATGCACTTGCTTGCCAAATTTCCACTCCCTCCTCTTCCTCCTTTTCTGTCTCATCCTACTACCCTTTCCCTCATGACTTTCATTAAAGACTGCAGGGCCTCCTGCCGAGCGCCGGGCAGTTAGACAGGCGGGCAGAGAGACAGGCAAGCATAACAGAGCCACCATGGGTTAGCTGCACAGATCTGAAGCCAGTTTCAACTCTCCATGCCAGTAATCTATAAAGAGTAGCTGAGAAGGAGAGGGATGTGTGTGTGTGTGTGTGTGTGTGTGTGTGTGTGTGTGTGTGTGTGTGTGTGTGTGTGTGTGTGTGTGTGTGTGTGTGTGTGTGTGTGTGTGTGTGTGTGTGTGACGGGGGCTGCTGGAGGAATAAGGGGGTCATGGGATGAAGAGAAGTGTTTCCATATGGTGATGAAAAGCATGAATACCTGAATGAGTGCCACTAATCGTTGGGAGAGAGGTTCAGCAGTTTTGCACGGTAGAAGTGATGGTATGCACAATGGTGGGCAGGCCGGATGAAGTGCGTCTTACCCAGCGTTCCCTGGGTAAGATGGAAACAAAACATTGCCTGTTGTATTGATCACCAAACATTAGTTCAGTATTGATGCATTGTTGCTGCGATCAGTCCTGTCATATAGTTCTAATAACATACTGCCCCTACAGCAGGTGAATGCTATAACTTAGAAGTAGACTGCATATTTTGATTGATTGTTGCCCTGGAAAAAGACAAAAGGTTGTGGAAATGCAATAAAAAGAAATACTGGGATATGCCAATGAACATATGGAATTTGATGTTGAACATCTTTGTGATTAATCCACAGTAAAATGCATGTAGTCTTTAAACTTTGAAGACTGATGACAAATTATTTACTCAAGGTCCACTTTCATGCTTGAGTTGAGCCAGCGCCATCTTGTTTTTTTGTAACCAGAAGTGACACGTGAGTGAACTGAAAACACATTGTGAAAGAGTTGAACTTTCAGGACAAAAACACAAACAACTAACAAACAACATATTGGCATGGTAGTGACCTGTCAAGAACAAGATAGCCACGCTCTAAGGCAGAACTTGTTTTGTCATGGGTTTGGTCTGAAAAGTGACGCCAATGGAAGTTCAGTAAACCTCAATTATATCTACTGTCCATCAGGGGGCGACTCCTCTGGTTGTATAGAAGTCTATGAGAAAATGACTCTACTTCTCTCTTGATTTATTCCCTCAGTAAACATTGTAAACATGAGTTTATGGTCTCAATCTCTAGTTTCAAGTCTTCTTCAATACAGCATGATGTTCATTTAGTAAATGATGCTCCATTTAGAGTCAAACAGAACATAAAGCAGGGGATGCTTTAGGGCGGGGCTACCTTGTGATTGACAGGTCTATACCAGAGCCATATTCCGGTCTGGGAGTTGTCTGTTATTTCGTCAATAAATGTGTGTTTTCAGTTCATAAAAGTTAACTGATACCATTTTCGTTCTACAATGGCTCATTCAGTGTTCGGTCGTACTACTCTACCCTCTCGTGTCACTGCTGGTTCCAAAAGAACAAGAAACCAAGACGGCAATGGCCATAATACTGAACTTGAGTACTCCACAAAGCAATGTGTGATTTCACTGGTAATAAGTAAATATTTCATCCCTTCTCACATTCCAATATATGTTTAATGTAGTTATGAGTTCATGTTTGAGAATAACTTTGTATCGTGTGTATTGAATCCGTCCAAAAACAGAAATAAAATAACACATTGAAGTTTTGAATTAAACAAAGCTATGTGTCTTTTTAAACTTTGGTCGGAGCAAAGATACTTTCTTCCGCCATCTTCTTGTCTTCATGCTAAGCTAGGCTAAGCATATTCTGACTCCAGCTCTGTTCTCAATGCACACACATGAGATCAATCTTCTCATCTCACAAGAGGATCACAATGGAAGTGAGCCTGTGGGCTTTATTGTGTTATCTAATACTCAACAGTTTTGACGGTGTATTTCATAGCTGTATTCAGGTGAAACAGAAGATAAAAGCTAAGGTTTGCATCCATGTTATTGTCTTGTTGGGTAGTAAAATCTCAGCTAACTGATTAGTAGGTGACAGCTGCTTACAATTTGAAAGACATTTCTTTTCTAATATTTTGCATCACAAGCCTGCATGTAAATGCTACACCAGAATGAACTTCCAGAAATGTGCATGATAGACCTTTTCTCACCGCTGACATGAAATGACTTGAAAACCAATGTGTTTCAAGGCCACCATAAAGCGTCACGTGCCACAAGGACTTCATGACTAATAATAACCAAATGGACGGTATTTACCAGGATCAGAACCTTCCATGTTACTGTATAAAGACAAGGGGAAATGGCATTGTCAGGCATTTTTCATTGTCAGCAGCAGATCTCTCGCCCAGTGGGCCGTTGTATGAACACCTCTCTCTACCTGCAGCATCAGAAATGTCATCAGAAAACCCTCAGCTTGTCCCTGCTCTTTGGGGGTCCCAAGGCCTTTCCTCAGCTTCCCCTCAGCCCCGCAGACAGCTGTAGGTCCACACAGCTCGTGCCACTGCCGCCTGACTCTATTACGCCTCTGAATGCCATCATACAGCAGCTCTGCCCCATGGGCCAGGGCAATGGGAGGAGGACAGGGAAAAATGAAGTGGAAAAGGTGGAAGGTCTCCCAGGGGCGTCACTATCACTTCAGAACTGAGGGGGGGAAGAACATATTTTTTTATTCTTTTTGGATTCTTCCCCCTTTTTCTACCCAGTTTGGACTGGCAAATCCTGCTGTACTCAACTAATAACAGTTTGTTTAAAAGAACAACTATCAGAAAATAATGAGGAACCAAAAGCTTTTTTTCTAGTCTGATTCATAATAAAGTGTTTGTACAGCTGTTACGTTACAACATTGAACATTTAAAAAGTTTTTTGAAAAAAAAAATGCTTATATTTCTGACAACGGATTAAAGTATTATATTATGTTTTAAGGAATTGCTTGTGCAGTGACTAGGGCATGATCTCTAGCAGGCTTCCCATCCATTTGTCGGATTGTGCAAACCAAGCTGGAACCCCCTGCCAGCGAATGACCCTTGGGTCAGAGTTTTTGCTGTGGAATGGCCCAAAGAAGATAATCATTTTCTTCAGCTTTGCTAACTTTTACAGACCAATAACATGTTAAAACACACCAGTGGTGGGGCTCCAGAGATGGCAGTATCCATCAGTTTATTGGTCCACCAGACTAAACTATTGTAACGTGTTTGATGCATTACAAAATACTTTTGTACCAACTCTTATGACCCCCTGTGGATGAAACCTATTGACTTCTGTAACCACCAACCAGTTTATATTTCCCCCTCATCACATACGGAGGCTTGGTCAGGACCCCTCTTTTCCTCAAGCACCCTAATGACATCGACATTTGAATTTGACAAATACTTTGATTTATGATCAAAACTAATGACAATCCAAATCAGCCTCAGTTGTAGGTTGTGATTAGTGCTAATTAGCTCATGCTACAATGCTAATCTTACCTGCTAAGCATCTTTATGTTAGAGCTGTCATTGTGTGCATGTAAGTATGCTGACTTTGCATTATATGTACTATCGGTACAGTCTCACAAAGCTGCTAGCATGGCTGTAGATCTGCTCATGACCTTCAATGCCCTTTGTTTTATCCCTAACATTTTGAGTGTTCTTCAAAAATCCATGGAGTACCAGAAAATAATTGTATACAGTATATTCCATCTCCTAACAAGGTAATCCTAGTGAGGAATGCCTCTACACATTAAGTCAAAGGTACAGTGCACTGAGTGTCGTTTCTTACATGTCATTGCTTGTGTATGCCCCTTTGCTTATACATTTTTTTTTTTGCAGAAGTGAATCTGTTGGTCAGCAGCTTTTCCCATGCAGGCTTAACCTTGATGACACACAGTTGTCTTACCTTAAAATTGCAATTATTGCAGATCAATCATAAAGTGCAAGGGTCGAAAGGAAGGGAAGAGAGTATAATAAATGTAAAATACATTTGGGGCTAAATAAAGTTGGAATACAGAAAAAGAAAAAGAAAAGAGAGGAAAAGAGCAAAACATTTCTGTGCATTTCCTTAAGTATGAAAGAGAAAGAAAGAGGAAGGCTGATCCAATAAAAACAGTAAAGGGGTTTGTCAGGAGAATAAAGGAGGTAGGATATCCCTAATCCTCTGCAATATTAATGTCTAAAATGTCATTAATAAGCTGCTGAAGTGAGCGTGGCCGGGACCCCTCGGCGCAGAAAAATGGCTGTCTACATGAAGGTATCCGCCAGGCCTTGTCAGATAGGAGCGCCGGCTAATGAATGAGCAGAAAGCCACTCCAATCAATCAGCTGGAATCTCAGTGTGCCCCCGGTGTAGGTGAGGTCTGGTGTGGGGTGACCAGCACTGTCAGCCCCCCAGCCCAGCCAAGAAACTGTTGCAGCATTTCAATGAGCCGCCTATTAGCAGGATGGACTGGGATGTATGCGTGTGAGTGTAGTGAGTCCTGATTTTTTTTTGTTTTTATCAGGCCCATTTGTCCTCACAAGCAAGACAAAACAATATATTTACATAAAGAGAAAAATCTACGTTTGGATTCTAATAAGGATTACTTGGTTTAAATTTATTTTTTTTGTCAGCTCCCACATACATGTGAGTGTATGTTTGTCAGAGTGAAGGATAGAAAGAGAGACAGGTCGGGGTTGTACTTGAAAAATAAAAGGGTCAGCTGTTCAGACGTTTGCCGTGCAGCGGCTGTGTAATTTGGTCTTTAAATATGTCTTTTCTTAAACATTGCAAATATTTATTTTCAGGATAGTTAACTTCCTGCTACAATTACAATATTTTCTTGTAATATGACATTTTCTCTAAATTACAAGTATAATCCTCTGATAATTCTTGTATCCAAATATTATTCTTAAAATAATTAAATTAACATACAAGTATAATACTTCTTTCTTGAAATGATGCCTTGACTCTCATACCATTTACTTTTTTTTCTCAAAATGTTATCAGTTCAGTTAATCTCAGTCTTTATTATCTTTGTTTTCATTAATTGTTGACTTGTGTTGACTTGACAATTTGATTTGATTTTCACAAAAATACGCCATCAAAAACATCACTTAATCCTCAAAAAATGAGTGTGTGTGTGTGTGTTTGTGAGTGTGTGTTTGAATTCTTCCTTTTTTTAAATGTGGCCCCAATACTAGATTTGAATTCAGTCGTTTGAGAGTACATGGTACAAGACTTTGATCCACTATGACACCTGAATTAAAAAAGTCTGGCTGACTGATCTGGAAATGGTTGATTTAGGCTCCATTTTAAGTCCAGAGCAACAGGGCAGCCACATTATTTATGCAAATAGAAAAATGTGATCAGGAACTACTAGACAGAGTTCAAAAACAGCAAATATAATCACATGGGCGTTGGGAGATCTCTTTGCTCCAATAGTACATGTTGAATTGGCAAGCCATAGTCTAAAGTCAGTTCTCCAAGATCAACCAGTTCTAAGATTCACTGAACCGACAACAGTCTTCCCAGTTGGGTCTCTGGGACTGAATCAGAGCGAATGAGGGTCTTCGGTCTTCTGGGGGTCTGTTTGATATGAAAGAATTTGCAAAGTCTTGGTCTGGGCCATCAACCAATTCCCTTAAACATTTCTATATTAACCCCAAAGCTGCCCAATCTGGGCTGTTTTGTCCCCAGGAAGTCCTACTGCCCTGAGCCAAATGACTCGTTCAAACAGAATTCTCCCTCTTGATCAAAGCACAGCCCCATCCCACTGGCCAAAATATTCTGTTACATGCTGACCTATACACTGATTAGTAAACACTTTCCCTCTACAGAAGTTCTTCGTCAGTCTTCAGCACATCTCAGAGTGTTGACATATGAAAGGGAATACACAATGGAAGTCCCGCACTGGTCTCATCACTTTGCTGTTGGCGTGCAAAATCAAATTACTGGGGTCAGAGGGCCAAAGGATTTGTCTTTTTACTTTAACACTGAAACATCAGACATTTTCTGATGTTCACTCTAACCCTTCTTTTAGTTCTTCTTGCCAATTGAAGATCTTTTAAATGTATCATTCATTATTGAGTCAAATCCATGATGGGCTGGCTTTATGCTCGAGTAATTCATTACCAAGGGATTTTTTTTTCTTCTGCTGTTTCCATAGGGTACATGATGAGAAGGTCGTGTAGCACAAATAATTCGAAAGAAAAAAAAAATACATTCAAGAAAACACATTCAATTCAGTTTATTTTGTATAGCCCAGAATCACAAATTACAAATTTGCCTCAGAGGGCTTTCCAGTCTGTGCACATGTGACATCCTCTGTCCTTCCCTCACATCGGCACAGGAAAAACTCCCCTAAAAATCCCTTTAACAGGGAGAAAAAAGGAAGAAACCTATGGCGACAGAGGAGGGATCCTTCTCCAGGATGGACAGAATGCAGCCATGTGTACAGAATGAACAGCATAACAGAGATACAACACATTCAATGTATATGACATAAATGATTCATATAATAAGACTACTTATAATAACAGCAGCAATTATTACAGTAGAATTATAGTTATGAAAATAGGGATAGTAATGTGATTAATAATAAGAATGGAAGTAGCAGTGGGTGTCAGTCGGCTCACAGCAGGAGGCACGACTACGGTCCAGGTACCACAACGATTCATGGAAACCTGCAGAGCGAGAAAGCAAAAAGGGCTTCAGGGTGGAAGTAAAGCTAAAATGCTTAATGGTACAGGTAAATGTCCCAAATACACATCCATGTATTTGGGTTAAGGAAGAAAATAAACAAGTCAAGTAGGATTACAAATTGGTGTGATGCTGATCTTGAGTGAAAGTAAAGTGGCAATGACCAGTAAGCTACCAGCCAAAGACAGCAGAGTGCTCTCGGACCTGAATCAGTTGAAACATGTGGCCAGTGCAAACCCCGGGTCTGATCCCAGGCAACCACCCGACTCTCCTCAGGATCAGCAAACTTTCTGTTTCTGTCGCTACACAGGTTCAACCCAGTGCCAGCCGTCTGTGACTCCCATCTCTGGGGTTTGAGCTGGGCTGGCTGAAGGCAAGTTACTACAGCAAGCTGCTAACTGAAGGTCCGTCTCCTTGAGTCACTGGCCGTCATTCTCACAGCCAAGCAGTTTCCTAGCGACCATGTACTTCCAACATGGTCGTTATGCCCTCAGGGCAGCTCTTCTTCTCAGTCCTCTCATGTGGACTGAGGACAGACTGGATGCTACAGTGACTCACTGTCAACTCTCGAGGTAAAGTGATATTACAAGACAGGACGGGCCGGGCTAGCAGCTTAGCATGCTCGTTTCATCGTTGACATAACGTCAACACTGGAACATCTTCACATTTTGCTGATAATGTTAATAGTTAGGTACATTTGTTGAATGTTTCAACTACAATTCTGGCCACATCTTACATGTTGCACCTTTAAAGTTTGGATAAACAATTGAAATAGTAAGTTTACTGTAATGTATTAAACAGTTGAAATAACTAGTTACAAGTAGCCTAATGGATGAGCAGTTGAAGTAGTAAGCTTAAAGTAATGTATGAACAGGTATGGCCAATAGTAATATATGGTAACTTCCAGTTCTGCCAATGGTAGTGGTAGTGCCATTGCTATCACAAACTTACCTCACCTAATGTATGAAAATATGAATGCAATATCCAGTTTTATAAAGATCAAGTGGATAATCCATTCTAAATTCATAATTGAGAAATGATGGGTGGTGTCAGATGGGGTAGCCTTTTGGGTACATCAAACAAAGAGGTACTCATTGTATTGAATCCTCACTGCTCTCCTGTGAAGTCAGCTTGTCACAAAACCAGGCCACAATCAATCGGAGTCATCTGATAACTTTAGCCTGGAGTTTAGCCTGACTTTCCTCCCAGACAAAGAAGGGCAGCTGTCAGTTTTGCTGCTGGTAAAGAGTGACCAGAGCAAAGTCAACCGGTAGGCTGAGGGAGATGAGGGTGGATGGATAGACGGATGAATGGAAGAATGGATGTCTGATAGGGAGACTATAGGTTTGGGAATCGTTGAGGCCCCCGTTTATTTTGTTGTTGTTGTAGAGTTGGTTGTGTATCAGGTGGTGTTATTGCGGCATGGCTGCCAGGACCTGACCGCTGAGCGAAGACGTCAGTCAGTGGACACTGACAGTAACAGATAAGAGCTTGGAGGGACAGAACGGCAGATGAGAGGATGGACTTTGACCTTCCCCCTATCCGTTTAATCCCCCCCTCCCCAGTTCCCAAAAACAACACAAAGTGATTGGTGACTCACTATGGGTGTGTGCCCTGAGTGCTTCGCACTGATGATACAGTGGCCAGATGAGAGAGCAAGCTGTGGTCTTTGTCCTTGAAAGAACAAATAGAGAGACAGAGCAGCACAGGGACACAGATGGAAACTCTATCAAGCATGAATGTTAATGTTGGAGATTATTAAAGTATCAACCTCTATTTTGATGCTGTTGTTGGCTGATAAAGAATAATAATCTGACATATAACAGTACTAGATAGTTTGTCCTGGAAATTTGGATTATACCAATATGGTTGAGTTTATTTTATTATTTTTAAGTTTTATAACTTTTAGGTAGATCAGTGTTAGCAGCAATAGTTAGGTCCTAAAAAAGAGAAGTGTGCCACCATTATGAATTACACAGAGAGAGTGGCATTTGCAGGTTGAAAATGCAAGTACCGCTTTGCTTTTTTTTTGTTGAAGCCTACAATAAAAAAAAAAAGAGCAGATTGCAGCCTATGCTTTTTATTGGTGCTTGGCAACCACCAAATGAGTGCCAACGTTAGCTTAACATAAAGTATGAACTGTATAGAACCTACATTTTGAATGAACGAAAACAAATTAAATGGATTTTAACCTGATTTTGGTTTTAAAGAAAGGTCAGGGGATAACCAAAACTCTTAATTCTTGCTCTGCAGTGACCTTGTAACTCCATTGGTCAGATCTTTTGCTCTGATAACCCAACAGCTAATGAATAAAAAACACCACAGAGTTTAACAAAGGTGACAATGATGGAGACCATAACCCAGAAATTAGGAGGCCAGATGTGACCATTAGTGTTAACATGAGACAAAGAGAAAGACTAACGTGTAATCATTATTATATGTAGTGTTGAAGCAGATGTGTGACCTAGACAGTAGATGCTAGCTGGGGCGGGGCCTCCCGAGCACAATTCTGACTCCATCCATGATCCCTGGCCCTGCTCGCTTGAGGCATGGTGGGCCAGGCTCCTAATGGGATCCAGATTGGGGCAAGTGTCACCATGGAATTCGACGGAGGGGGTAAACCGACGAGGCTGGATTCATCTTATGCCAAGTCCAGCAGCTTAACAGTGTCAAATCAGCGGATCACTGCAGACGCCGTATCTCCGTCCAAACCCGGTCCTAGTTCTGCAGCGCAGGGTGGTACCATACTAGGAGAAATCTCCACTGCAGGGCTTCTCAAATGTCCCCTGGCATTGGATCAATACTGGTGTGAGCCCCATTTACATGGAGAACGTACCCAGGCCCTTTAACCGTTATCAGAAGAGGAGCTGAGGGAGAGGAACGATGAGAGCACTGAAGGCATTGATACTTCTCTTCTTGAGGCAAAGCACATAAAAGGAAGTAACTTTTACTTTAACAATCATCAACCTTACCTTCGGGGAGAGATATTTGTTTTCCACAGAACGTGATGTTTCATCTAACAACAGTGGTGCTTGGACTTTCTCAACCACAAAACCTCTGCTGCCACTATCACTATTTCTGTCAGCCTAAAGCCCCTAGTTGAATGCAACATGTTCACAACCCCTCTCTTGTGTTTGCTGACAGGCATTCTGGGAGATGTAGGAAGAAGGGGTTGAGGCAGGTTGAGCATCATAAACTCAGTGTAACAACAACGCTTTATCACAAAATGACTCGTCAAAAGCACTGAATACTACAGATTGATGACACTAGAACAGTTTTATGGTATTTGAGGGAGTTCAAATCAGCTTGCGCTCATCTCTGTGATGTTCACGTACCTCTTTCATCAATCAAATTAATTATGCTGACTGTAACAAGTGCCGCACCAGCTCCTTGCAGAAGAAATAACAGGAATTAGAAAAACTTTGACACGGCATCAGATTGATTTTTGAGGATACACTTAGCTAATTACTTTTCTTACAACTTTGAACGAGTAGATATGGTGTCGTACAAAGCTTTCTGTTCCTAACTTGACTAAATTGAAGGGAGCTGATTTGATGTCTTTCACTTTATTCCGCAAATTTATGCCAGTCGTCAAGCTGTAATTGTGGCGCACCTGTCAGGAGGTTACGGACGAGATGAGGACAAGTACAAGGAGGGAGGCGTTCAGAAAACATGGCACCAGTCTTTGTCTGAGGTAGGAAGGGCTGAACATAAGTGGGTGTCCCGCTACAGGGAGGAATCCAGGAACACCTGCTCTGCTTTACAACTGCTTCATTTTGAAAATGCTTCCAGTCTTGCTGTCACCTACCAGCTGACCACAGCTCTACCACAGAGCAGGAAGTCATGCTCACATCCCTGCCATCTCAGAGGTTGTTTTTGAGTAAATTCAGCTGCTTTAAAAATGTGCCAGAGAACCAACTTTAAGCAGACTTTTTCAATACAATCTCGATGTGCTTTAACAACTAAAACATCCAGCAGCTAAGATATAAAGAGAGGACAAGGACCTTGGTGAACCATTTCTACAGTGGGGGGGGTGGTATATATATAAAGATCGTGTTCAGACAGGATCTGAAGCGCCGCAATAAGCTGTTCACACCTGAAGTGCATTTCTCTCTCTCTCTAAAAAAAGTCTCATCTCATTTGTATTAATTAATGACAATACCTTCACTTTAAGTTGAACTTACCAATGTTCCTTTCTTATAACAATGGAATCACAACATTGGTAGTGTGGTAGTGACAAATCCATAGAACCATCACCAACAATGCAGGTCCCCTTATCTCGATAGAGCGTTTCAGCATCTTTCAGTGGATTTGTTTGGTTTCATGGCTGCAGATCAGTCTCAGAGCTCTCAACACTGTTTCCATTTCAGTAAAGAAGAAAAAAGAAACGCAATCTGAAATGTAGCAGGTGTTATTTATGTATTTTTAGTCCTTGAATACGGACTTCCATAAGAAAATGAGAATGCTAGGTTTATCTACACCGGATAATTATTTGTCTAGATCTTGTTATTATTCAATTCACAATTTTGCACTTACTGTATTCACAGAAGATAAATCATACATGTTGTACATTAACAACTCTCAAATACCATTGATATGTGTTTGTAATATCTGTGTAAAATCCACAGTAAGCTCTTTGCAATCACTCCACTCTGCTCCACAGTCACTCTAAAATGCAAGGTGTTCCCACTGAACATCCTCCATCCATCACCTTAATAGTGTTAGCTCTCCAATATTTATGCTTGGATTAAAGCATTTTAATATGCTAACAGTTAAGAAGGCTGATTATGATGAAGTGTGTTAATATCTCCATGAATAACCCAGAGCGAGAAACACTACAAACTTAACGGATCACAGAAAAGTGTGTTTTGGTGTTTATTCATAAATAAACTCACTGAAGACTGCGGGAAAGTATACTTCTTCATGCTGTGGACCCAGGCTTCTAATCATATGAGTCGTCTTTGTCCTGAATTATCTGTGTACAAATTATCTTGTGTGTTTGTGTGTGCAGCCAAAGCAGCATTCCCCAGCCTTACCCCACCTCTCCTCCTCACTCCAGAGCCTCTTAATAAAGCATCAGTTAAAAAGTGAATGGATCAATTAGGCAATTTATCCAGCTAATCTTTGGCAGGGCCTACCTTTTTGATGCCGCCAACAAAGTGACTGAAAACATTGTTAATGCATCCAAAAAATAAAAGGGGTTCCTTCTGCCTCTCGCTCCCAAATGATTTGGAATAATTTGCTTCTCATTCAGGAGATGGAAGGCAGCCGGGGCTCTCCGTCTCTGGCAGTCAGCATGAAAGCACTTCGCCACCAACTTTCCCCCAATATCTCCTCACTGGAATCAGCTAAATGGCTATTAGGCCGGCACCGCGTGCCAACACGCTCTCTATAATCACAAGGAAGAAGAGGTGCAAGTTTGGATTGGGCCTGAGCGTGACAGCTGTGTGTATTTGGTTTGGCAAGTGCGTTCTGTGTGTGTGCGTATAAGCCATTAGGGTGTAATACGAGTGGTCTGAGAGAAGTGAGAGGAAAACGTAAGATATATCTATGGTTCATTTCTATATGTGCATACATCCACAGTGATTTTACTGCAGTAGCATCTTATGGAAGAGGAACCCCTTTTACAGTTTGTAGTCAGTGATGACGTACGTCAAGTAGCTTGTCAAGCTACGGGACATTAACCACCAAAGATCACGAACGCAACCTAAACGTGTTGTCTTTCCAGATCACGGTGCTATCAATGAGCGGGGAGAAAACATTAGCAGGTGGTC
The DNA here is from genome assembly GCF_027596085.1 of Anoplopoma fimbria. Classification (NCBI taxonomy): domain Eukaryota; kingdom Metazoa; phylum Chordata; class Actinopteri; order Perciformes; family Anoplopomatidae; genus Anoplopoma; species Anoplopoma fimbria. Next base: position 10,815,567 of record NC_072463.1, on the reverse strand, counting down.
CAGTATTTAGTGGCCACATATATACATATATTTGGTGGCAAAGTCAAGCATGTGACACCATGGAGAAAATACGAGCATACAAGCGACAAAATACTTACATGTACCTTATCTGTGTTCATGTACAACAATTCAAATTCCATGACATAGACTCAAAGGTTTGACTTTGTTAAGTTTTAAAAACGGGCGCTACAAACTCAAACACTTTTGAACAGTCCAGTGACTGCAGTGATCAACACATTTAATAGATTGCAGCCCGCAACGCCATGACACAGGTGTTTTGGTTTCGCTTGCTATTTGGTGCCTCCGAATGCGTCCCTGGTTGCTTGCCGTAACCTTAACGGTTAGACACAGAGTATGCATTTAAATTGATTAAAGTAAAATTGAAGGATTTTACAAGGGGCTGTGGTCACCACGAGCAACCACGGACACATTCGGCTGAAAGTCACCAGTAAACATGATCACTTATTGAACTGAAACACCTGTTGCTCTGAAGACGGTCATGATCCTGTCTAAAATATCAAATTTGAGTTTTGTTTTCGGAAAATCTGATTCTGACAACTGAACATGCAATAGCAGTTTTTGGAGCTGGTAACAGTTTTAATGTAGTAAAAGGGTCTATACAGTGTTGTTTAATTTGCCTGAATACTAAAAATCTCAACAAAATGTGTTTTAAATGCCCTTTAACAAACATGTCCACTGATGGCTACTGTCATCATGTGGAACATGACGTGATTTCAAATATAAAAAAATCTAAGACATAATCTATACATGCACATGTGGTTCATGTTTTCAATCAGCATTTCACATACAGGGAAATGTTATTATTGGATCTTGGGCTTGAACCAAGCAAAAGCCAGAGGAAGTGTTGCGTTAAATTGCAGTTCCACTTTTGGCCATATACAAAACCTTTTAAAATTTGCATCCTATTTCATATACATGTAGACCTTAAAATGGGCATAATAGTCATCACGTTAAAAGTTGTTTTTCAATTGTTTTCTATTTTTTAACAAATGCCATTCATAACAAGATATACTGCATTTGCCATGACTGCATTTGCCATGATTTGCCCCTTTAAACCAATATGAGTGTTAACATTTGATGTTTGGCCTGTTGGCAGACATGACCAACAAATCTGTTCTGTTGGCGGTTCAATTCCCCTCCGGTCCATGTGCAAGACATTTAACCCCAAATTGCTTACAAAGGCTGTGCCTGGGGTGTATATCACGTTATATTGATGTGAATGCTTAGTCCTGATGGGCAAGGGGCACCTTGCATGGTAGCATGGATGTAGGAATGGGTGTGAATGGGGGAATGACATGTAGTGTAAAGGCATTTGGAGCAGTGGGTCCATTTACCGTTCTTTTAACTGCATATATTATATTTTACTCAAAAAGAAGACAGCAACTTTATGTAAAGAATGATTTTTTTTTAGAGTGATGAATTGGTTTATGTGTAATTGGCTGTTTGGCTAGTGAAGAGGGATTTTTGTTTTTTTGGGGGGGGACTACCGGCTGGAATGGGCTTCTCCTCTTTACCTCACACTGCCAAAAGACACTTAACAAGCTGCCAGTAAAAACGGTAGGGGCCTGTTGAGCATGTGGGCAAACATAAAAAAGCTCTGGATTCAAAGTTAATTTTTCCAGACATGATTATTAAAACCCTGTGCCAGTGCGTGCCTTTGGGTCCATGAGTGGGCCCATACGTGGCCCCTGTGAGTGATCCCATGTGAATGCATATGCACCGTACAGTGTGTGCGCGAGTGTTTCCCCAACATGGCTCTGTACACTGTATGTGTTTGCTTACTCCGATGGATCAATTATGCTCTGTTGGAAGCCCCAGTCACATTGTCACTTCCTTGCCATGTCAAACCGGATATTGAGGTTTAGTTTGGAGCGTTGTTGCTAATAGCAGATTTAATAAATACTAATGGATTTATATCAATATATGTAACTATTATTAATAATTCAATCATGATTTATGAATCCATACATTTGTATAAAAGAATGATGGCAAACGATCATAAACCAGCATTAGTTTAACTAACAGAATTGAACATCACTTTGGACACCACCCAATATTGATAAAATAGGGAAAACTTTAAAATGTGATATTAATGAATTAAGTGTCAATTTCAGGGTTGCCACAGAGTTCTTTTCAAGGTGTACAGTGACGTATTATTTTATATACAAACAAATCAAATGATCAAGTTCTTTATAAATGAAATCTTTATTGGACTACCTACATAATTAAACTACTATACAGAAAATAAATGAATAAACGATAAAATAAACAAAATAATTGGAATGAATGAAGAATATGATGAACAGTAGAATGATTAATGATAAACCACAACTAAATGTAACCAGGTAGAATTAATTGTGAAAGGGGGTGGCAGTTTTATGGGGGAGACCAAATGAATACTAGTTACATATATAGCTGTGTCCCAATCCAGCTGCTGCATCCTTCGGAGGCTGCATTTGTAGACCGATTGCGTCACAGCGGCCGCAACGAGGCCGTCCCATTTGGAAGACTCCTTCTAATGCAGCTTTCTTTTCCCAGATTCGGAGGATACAACTGATTGCAACATGGTGACTAGTGGAACAGCAGCGGGAGAATTCACATAAAAAAAAATATGCATAGATAAATTAAATAAAATGTTTATGATGCGCCTGCGTCACTGAATTTCTTCCAATATTAGTCGGAACAAAAAAAGAAAAATGACCATGTCTGGCTCCATTTTAATCTTTTAACTTACCTGGCTATCTCTTTTCAACTTTTTTATGACAACCGCAGCTGGTTGCTAGGGAGACGGGAGAGGAATGAGACGGTCTGGTCAAAGGACGCGGCCGACGTAGACCGCGAAGGCTGCGTCCTCTGAAGGCTACAGCTGCTGGATTGGGACACAGCTATGGTCTATTACAATCTTCCATATTTGAAATGTGAGCTATCGCAGCTGCAGAATGATACCAAATAGTTTGATATAAATCACTGCATTAAACCTGATCAGTTCAAGACAGAATTAATTAAACAATTACACTTAGATAGACACAGACCTATGTAGATATACATCTAGGTGGGCCTGTATGCATAATAAATTAATCAAAAACCTAATCTCAACATTTCAGCAAAGTTCAGTGACCTGGGTAAAAGACAAGAAAAGGACAAGGGGGAGCGTCCCACAGCCCCTATGTTGGTCTGAGAGATATGGATCATATCACAGTTGTACTTACCATCCAGTTTATATGGCAACTAAAAGAATCGTAAACAGAGTTGGCTATGATGAAATTAACTATAGATTACTTTTATGTAAGCACAGATGACCTACAGCAATCTGTGAATATCTTCACACCATTGCACACATTCACACAGCCACCAGGTGGATAGTGTGTGTGTGTGTGTGTCTGTTTTGGTCTACAGTGTAAACCCTGGTGGGTATAAATTAAAGCACAAGCTAAATTAAATTAAATCAGTCAGCTGAAACCTATTATGATAAGTAGGAGTATGATTCCTTGAACATGTCCATTGTTAGGGATGGGAACTGAAACCCAGCATTAAACAACGTCTCGTAGTATAAACAAGATGCAATGTTATTGACTCTTTTATATTCACTTTTTAATGTTTTGCCGCAGCTTCTCCTCTGCCCTCTGAGCTGAGCTCCTCCAGCTACGTCCTTTCCTGTTAGCATGGCCGTACCCAACACTGATGTCATCAAGAGCCGGACCTCAGTATTTTCTGACTAAAAATAACTTACAGTATATTGTATAAAGTTCCACGCCAAGATAACGACTTGCACATCTGATCACGGTCGTTACTTGTGCAACGGTTTGTGTGTGGTGGCGTGATGAAGTGGATGATCTTGTCACTACAAAATCTTTACTCGCCAGGTTAGTTCCTTGATAATGCTAACATCTAGAGGAAACCAGATGGGCAGTTGAATCCATGCAGATGTGATTCAGGTAACTCAGGTTTTTACTAGTGGACTGCTTGTAGTTTAACGCCATTCGTCCCCAGACAGACATCATCTGAACAACAGGTCCTGTGTGGTCGAGCTACATTAAACAGTGCTCAGTTATGCCGGCTAATTAGTTTCAATTTCACACCTATATAGTCTACATGTGTTTAATAAAAAAGGTGTTGACTGAGCATTGTTGAAACCCACATAGCAGATTTTTTGGTCATGTCTGCCAGCAGGTCAAACATCAAACGTTACACTCATATTGGTTTAAAGGGGAATTCCTCTTAAGTCTTTTTATTCACGTTGGCAGGAGAGAAAAGTGAAGATTCACTGAGAAAGAGACAGGCAGTGAACACAGAGGGTGAGAGAGAACAAGTAGCTTTTACTTGAAGACTTTAATTAAACACTGTCAACTTTCGTTTTCAGACATCATTTTAGCTTATTTCATCCTCTTCTGTATTTTCAGACTGTAGGGTGGCTCATTGATTGCAACATTTAAACCATGTGTTACTGCCAACCGACATGGTTTAACGCTATTGTTATCCAAGTTTTGCTCCACACATTTCAAAATGCACGTATTCAGATCAGGAAAACCCCAAGCCCCATAAGTTAGCTCCTGGGAAGTTAGGATCTGGGTATTTCTAAAACCCTTTGTACGGCCGTGACTGTGTATTAAAGTGATTTTCATTCGGCTCCCTCATCCACTGAAACTATGTATCTCATAAATACAGCGTACCATCTAGGCTAATAGCAAATTGTTACGAACAAGCAAAACCAAAAGCTGACTCTGTTGTCTAAATGTTAAGCTTAGTTTGCCAAAGATTTTAAGATTGCAGCGGTTCCTGCAGGCACTGAATCACTTCAGCAGAAACAGGAGGACAGGTGGACAGAGGACAGGATGAATCATTTGTCTTTCTTTCATTCCTTAGAAACTTTGGAAATGTTATTTCATTGACGTTTTAGATTTGTTTCCAGAGAGACATTATTGAGTGCATATACTCTAATTTCTGTTTGAGGCTAATGATTGCTGCTAAAACAACATTTAGTTATGTTTCACATATAAACAAATTCTAACCCTTTTCTGAATTCATTATTTTTGTTCAAATTATATATTAAAAAAGCAATAATTTACTAATGAAAAAGGTGGGTTAAGGGTTCCAATACAGACCCGAACAGACCCCCGAAACAGACCCCGAAAAAGATATCCCTATGTATCCCAGGGCAGACTCTCAGAGGTTATGTTAAAACACAACTGAACTACTTCATGTGAAGTCCATCTGTGTCTGTGTCACCATGTCAGTCCCTCGTCTTGGAACCATGCTGCCTTATTTCAGAGACAGCAAAACGGCAAGAATAATGCAACAAACAAAGGTTTTGGATTGTTCCCATCATTCCTTTTTGTGTTTTTTACTGGGAAGGTCACTTAAGTGAGGGTTCTGAGAGAGAAAGCTAAGTTAAATGTTTGTTCATTATGCAAAGTTATTATTATAAGATTGTGAATGACTGTTTGGCACAGTGGACAGAAAACAGGTTGTAGGTCAAAGGTCAGTGTGTAGGAGTCAGCAGTCAGGCTCTTACATAAAGAACAGTGAATATTCAAGGTAAAGTAAATCGAAACATAAAAAGAGAAAAGATAAAAGATAAAAGTATATGCATTCTTTTCCCAGTCTGACTCTCTTTTACAAAGTTTAAGGAAAGCAGAATAAAATAAGGAACGCTGCACTGCTGTCATCCTGACTGTTTAAACTCATTCGCAGCCAGTGGCATTTTCCAGAATCAGCTCTGAAATATTATCCTGATTGGCTGAAGACAAGGGATCGTGAGATTTTAGCTCTCAACACCTCTCCACGGATAAATCTGCGTTTTGACATGGACTCAATTATCAGGGGGGAGCTAATCCCAGAGACCCTTTTAACCTGGAATGTACCGCGGGGCCAGGAATAACCACGCTCCTGAGTTAGGAAATCAAAGACAGGTAATTAAAATCATAATGGTCCTGGTTAAGATGATTATCGTCGGGGCTCTAGATAAGGCAACCTCCAGCGAATTTCTGCCCTTTTTAAATATTTATGGAATACGATTAGTCCGCAGGGCCAGAGCCGTGTTAAAAGATTTAAGGATGACTTGCAGATCAAGAGATGGAAAATAAGCATCTTAACGCGGCGAGGAAATGAGGCTGAAAAAGGAGAGGAAAGAGAGACAGAGAGGAGGAGAGGGAGATGGAGTGACCAGGTGTGTATGGCTATATGTGTGTGTGTGTTCGTGTGTGGAGAGGAGCCAGGTGTGTGTCCCTAGGGCCAAGGCTCAGGTTTGAACAGGACTAACAGAGGAAGAGTCTGTAGGGCAGAGGTTGGATTCTAATCAGGCGGGGGGTGGGGTCACCTACACACTATAAACACACACACACACAGCTGCATGCAATGCTTTACTCAGTGTACAAACTGTACATTTTTATAAAGCTGAAGGAAGCAGTCGGAGCAGGAGAGCGAGAGAAGACAGAAAGGTTACACTAAGTTAATAGGGAGCAGAGAGGCCCTGCCTCCTCCTCCTCCTCCTCCTCCTCCTCCTCCTCCTCCTCCTCCCTCCTACTCCTCCTCCTTCTCCTCAGGATGTTTCGCAATATGACTGACAGCTGAAAGGAAACGGCAGAAATGATCCCTGAGGTCTCCTCAAGGTCACTTCTCGTCTGCGACCCCTGAGCTCAACAGATGCCTTCTGACGCCCCTGACATCGCTGTTAAGTGCTGGGAGAACTGGGAGTTGTAGCTATAAGTCGTCATTACTCCTTAATCAACATGACGCAGTTAGAAGTGACAACTCCTCCAGTTCACTTAGACATTGCAGTGGATGGTGCGGTATCCTTGGGTGATAAGTAGGGTGCACTGTGAGGGCAGATGTCACCCTCTCTGCACTGACCAAAATGTTGTCACTGAATATATGAATATCCATGCTTTGCAGAGTGAATGCTTTTAATCGGACATATGATTAAATGTACACAAATTATTTTATAAAAATGAAAAATCACTCAATCTAAAGAAAAGTCTAAGTTTACTACAACCTGGGTCTTATTTTAAAAGTTTGGACCATGACTTCAATCGGTTGCTCTCACCAAGCTGATTGCTGAGATCTGGCAGCATAGCAACTTCAATGCAACAAAGAATTGCAAGAAACGTAAGGAGTTCAGTGGAAGCCAGCACAGGGAGATTACATTTCTGTGCAAGCCTGGACGCAGCTCCTTGGCTGCCGCTTGTTACAAAGTATGTATCTCTACTGTGAATATTTTGTGTGTGTGCATTGTGGGGAGTATATCAGTCAGCTGCCTCGGGTTGACATGACACCACCGCGTGGCCAGGAGAACATGGTGATGATTGATAGAAACAAAGCCAGTGTGTATGATTCACATAGGAGCTGACTGCAAACTGACTGTGTTTTTTGCAAAGCGATTGCATCTCAAAGGACCAGGGCGAGTATTTTAACACCTGCCTCAAGCCTGTCTGATCTCAAGCTCCGTCACCCCTCCCTCCCTCCCTCCCTCCATCCATCCCTCCCTTCCCAAAGCTCCTTCTCGGGGCCTCCAGTGGTTCCTCTCTCTGTCTGGGCCTGATGCCAAAGGCCTAACAGGCCTGTTCCTGTTACGCCGCCACAGCCCCGCAACCTTCCCTCCTTCTCTTCACAGACCTGCAGCGAGGTGTGGCTGAAAATAGCAGAGGGAGGAGGCACAAAAACCTAAATGCACACAGAAGGGCCCCAGAGGGACAGTTGTCATTGACATTATAGCCCACCTCGGCAATGCACCGCAATGTGTCAATCAAACCCCTGTTAGTTACACTGGGTCTGGATCAAAGAGAGCTGCACATCCCTCTAAGGCCAGATGATACAGTTTGACTTTGCAGCTCCAACTCGGTTTAGAGATCTACACTCTGGCCCATCATTCCTAACACACTCTGACATGTGTCTGTATTCATTGATACACGTAAAGGATGCTGCAGAATTGTATGTCTAAACAGCATGTTAACTCCTTTCACATTTAAATTCAAAATAAAGATAGGCTCGACCGTAGACGCTGTTGCTTTGTTGTATGCTCGTAATTTCTTTTTGGTCTCTGTGATGCTATGGGCAGGCACCTTTAGTGAGGCTTCGACAAATCTCTGCAGATTTGGTCTCATCAATTAAACTAATGCCTGTAGCAAACACTAATAGAAGAATGTCTTGATGTGCAGTAGCCTGGGTGTGCTGATTCAGGAGAGCAAAGGTAACAAGATTGCTGCTTTTCTGTAGAAATTGACATGCATTCATTTTGGGAAAATAAGAGTGGCTTAAGTTGCATTATGAGTTTCCCTTCATCAACCTAGGAGTCTTGATAGATACAGCACGCTTTCACTCCCAACTTGTAAAATAGAGACATTTGGTCAGGAGACCTTTAATTCACTTGGTACCCGGTAATTTTTCAACGTCCCGGGTAGATGATAGACTTCATCACATGCTTAACGCTATGTGTGTGTTGCTTGACAGCACGTAACATCACTCCAGTTAGGGACTGCAGTGGAGTGTTGGCTCTCTGTATGTACACTTAACTTATGCTCACAAAATAATCAAAAAGTAGAAAAAAACAATATTGAATTGAGTGAAAAAATTGTATATTGTGCGGACTAATAATTCAATTGTGGCCTTACCTATGGACGTGAGTTAAAAAAATTAAACATTGACATTTAGTATGAAACCGGTAATGAACAGCAGTCTCCTGGAAGAAAGTCCTGCGTTTGTTTGACCCATCCATTAATGGTCTTGTTCCCACACAGACTTTTCCCTTTTTTTAGTACAACTCCTTACTTCCTCCTTTCCTGCCTTTCTTAATACTTGAGTCACTAGACGACGCCCTGCACGTGCAGTTTGGCACATGCTCGCTTCTACTGAAGTATCATAGTTCATAGAAGCATCATAGTAGCCAAGTAGCTTGGGGTCAAGCATTCTAACTGACAATATTTTTTACTCCATCTTGACATCACCGTCGCACTGACTATGGCACACCACATGTCCTCACATGGTAATAGTCTACCAACAGAGGCATACCCCTCTAACCCCTACAGTCAACACTAGCTCAGCAACTCGTGCCCTACTAATGGTCGGGTTCGCCGTGTTGCGTGAGTGATCAATTCAATCGCACGTACCCCCAAAGCTCTGTTTGCTGACGACTAGACAGTGTCTTAGCAAACAAGGCACTCATATTAAATTAATATGTACACAAGTAATGATTTGGCTTTCTTATTTCTGACTGAAACCTGGCAACGGAATATGGAATGTATCCATTTAAAAGAACTGTGCCCTATGTATTGTTCTTTTATTGACAGGATGCGGTGGAGGTCTTGCTGTGGTCTGAAGCAGAAGCAGAGTCGCAGTCTTTCACACCTCTCTGCGCTTCCTTTGGAGCAGTTACCCACCCACTTACCCACCCAAAACCCTATAGAGACTGTGTCTGCCCCACGGCCACAGAAGAGGAGTTATACAAAATAACTTAATAAAAGTTAAGGCAACCGATGCAACAGTGCATCAAAACAGGACAGTTAAATGTGGACTCTTAAATATTAGATCTCTGTCATCTAAGGGTGTACTTGTAAATGATTTAATATCAGATAATCATATTGATTTATTTTGTCTTACTGAAACCTGGCTGTGTCATGAAGAGTACGTTAGCCTTAATGAATCAACTCCTCCAAGTTATATTAATACTCATATTCCTCGAGGCACAGGCCGAGGAGGTGGAGTAGCAGCTATCTTTGACTCAAGCCTATTAATAAACCCTAAACCTAAATTAAATTACAACTCATTTGAAAGCCTTGTTCTTAGTCTTTCAAACCCGAGCGGGAAAGCATTAAAGTCAATTTTATTTGTTATAGTGTATCGTGCACCAGGTGCGTATTCTGAATTCCTATCTGAATTCTCAGAGTTTTTATCTAGTTTAGTCCTTAAGACAGATAAAGTTATTATTGTAGGGGATTTTAATATTCATGTGGATGTCGATAATGATAGCCTTAGTACTGTGTTTAGTTCATTACTAGATTCTATTGGCTTCTGTCAGTGTGTACATAAACCGACTCACTCTTTTAACCATACCCTCGACCTTGTTCTGGTTTATGGTATTGAAGTAGAAAATGTAATTGTCTCTCAACAGAACTCTCTTTTATCGGACCATTTTCTAATAACCTTTGAATTTGTTCTACCAGAGTGTACGCCATTAGGCAAAAGTTTCTACACTAGATGTCTATCTGATAATGCTGTAGCTAAATTTAAAGAAGCGATTTCTTCAGGGTTTTATTCAGTACCATTGCTCAATATAACAGAGGACTCCTACGCTAGCTTTAGTCCGTCTCAGATTGACCATCTTGTTGATAGTGCTGCATGCTCACTGTGAATGACACTGGACTCTATAGCTCCTCTAAAAAAGAAGCTAATAAAAGAAAGGAGGTTTGCTCCATGGTATAATCCTCAAACCCCGATTTAAAGCAAATATCGCGAAAACTTGAAAGGATATGGCGTTCCACCAATGTGGATGAAGCGCGGTTAGTCTGGCGAGACAGTCTTAAAATATATAAGAAGGCACTCCGTAATGCTAGAGCAGCCTATTATTCAGCATTAATAGAGAAAAATAAGAACAACCCTAGGGTTCTCTTCAGCACTGTAGCCAGGCTGACAGAGAGTCACAGCTCTGTTGAGCCGTGTATTCCTATAAACCTCAGTAGTAGTGACTTCATGAACTTCTTTAATGATAAGATTCTAACTATTAGAGAAAAAATTTATAATCTACTGCCCTCAACCAGTACCGATCGATCCATAGCTGTAGAACCTGAAATATATTTAGATGGCTTTTCTCCCATCGACCTTCAACAATTGACTTTAACTATTTCTAAGTCTAAACCTTCCACCTGTCTCTTAGACCCGATTCCGACTAGGCTGCTTAAGGAAGTTTTACCTTTAATTAGCAACTCCTTATTAGAAATTATCAATCTGTCTTTACTGACGGGCCATGTACCACAGGCCTTCAAACTAGCTGTAATTAAACCTCTTCTTAAGAAACCTACTCTAGATCCAGAGGTGTTGGCTAACTATAGACCTATATCTAACCTTCCGTTCCTCTCTAAGATCCTTGAGAAAGCAGTAGCAAATCAGCTCTGTGACTTTATGCATAACAATAGTTTATTTGAGGATTTTCAGTCAGGATTTAGAGTGAATCATAGCACAGAGACGGCACTGGTGAAAATTACCAATGACCTTCTAATAGCTTCAGACAAAGGACTTGTCTCTGTACTTGTATTGCTAGACCTTAGTGCTGCATTTGATACCATTGATCACCAAATCCTATTACAGAGATTGGAGCATCTTATAGGCATTAAAGGAATCGCACTTAGCTGGTTTAAGTCGTATTTATCAGACCGATCTCAGTTTGTATATGTAAACAATGAAAGCTCGATGAAAACCAGGGTTAGTCACGGAGTTCCACAGGGGTCTGTTCTTGGACCTATTTTATTTACCTTATATATGCTTCCCTTGGGGAATATTATCAGAAAACACTCAGTAAACTTTCATTGTTATGCAGATGATATTACATTACATTACATTACAGTCATTTAGCAGACGCTTTTATCCAAAGCGACTTACAGGAAGTGTATTCAACATAGGTATTCAAGAGAACTACTAGTCACCAGAAGTCATAAGTGCATCTCCTTTCTTAAACAAGCATCTCAAAGCATAAGCCAGAGCAAAAGTATAGTGCAGAGGCAAATTACTACGAAAACAATAATTGCAACAGACTAATCCGAATATAGTAAGTGCTACAAACTACTACGAATAGGATAAGTGCAGTAAACAAATACAAATTTAATAAGTGCAGCGAACTGATACGAATACAGTAAGAGCAGCAACTAATACGAGTGCAATAAGTGCTACGAGGAAGGCTCCGGGTAGTACTTCTTGAAGAGGTGAGTTTTCAGCCTGCGCCTAAAGATGGGCAGCGACTCTGCTGTCCTGACGTCAGTGGGGAGTTCATTCCACCACTGAGGGGCCAGGACAGAAAAAAGCTGTGACCGGGTGGATCGGCCGCAGGGACCTCTGAGCGACGGGGCAACCAATCGCCCCGAGGCAGCAGAGCGAAGTGGTCGGGCAGGGGTGTAGGGCTTGACCAAGGCCTGGAGATAGGAAGGAGCTGTTCCTTTCACTGCCCTGTAGGCTAGCACCAGAGTCTTAAACTGGATGCGAGCTCTTACAGGGAGCCAGTGTAGAGAACGGAGAAGGGAAGTTGTGTGAGAGAACTTGGGGCGATTGAACACCAGACGTGCTGCAGCTTTCTGGACAAGCTCCAGAGGTCTGATGGCCGACGCTGGGGCTCCAGCAAGTAGTGAGTTGCAGTAGTCCAGGCGGGAGATGACCAGAGCCTGGATGAGCACCTGCGCCGTCTCCTCAGTGAGGAAGGGGCGAATCCTCCTGATGTTGTAGAGGAGGAATCTGCAGGAGCGTGTGACCGATGCAATGTTTGCTGAGAACGACAGTTGGTCGTCCAGGGTCACACCCAGATTCCTCACAGTCCGAGTTGGCGTCACCACGGCATCATCAATGGTGATGGACAGGTCTCGGTGCGGGCAACCCTTCCCCGGGAGGAAGAGTAGCTCGGTTTTGTCCAGGTTCAGGTGGTGTGTCGCCATCCACTTCGAGATGTCAGCCAAGCACGCAGCAATGCGTGCCTCCACTTGGGTGTCACCGGGAGGAAATGACAAGACCAGCTGGGTGTCATCGGCATAACAATGGTAGGAGAAGTCATGGGAGCGAATAACAGAACCCAGAGATGTTGTGTAGAGCGAGAAGAGAAGGGGGCCCAGAACTGAACCTTGTGGAACCCCCGTAGTCAGCGTGCGTGGTTCCGACACGGCCCCCCTCCATGTCACCTGGTAGGATCGGCCTACCCAGTTATATCTATCAATTAAGCCAGACGAAACTAACCAGTTCTCTAAACTTCAAGCATGTCTTACGGACATAAAAACCTGGATGACCTGTAACTTTTTAATGTTAAACTCTGAAAAAACAGAAGTTTTATTGGTTGGTGATTTTAATCTGCATGTCAATGACACCACAAATTGTGTAGCCACTGAATTTCTTAATATAACAGAATATACATGTATAATATCAAGCAACATGTTTCCAGCGCCACTCACAGAGGTGGTCACACCTTGGACCTTGTGTTCTCTCTGGGTCTAGATATTAATCATATCTGTTGTGAGGACCTACTGATCAGTGATCATGAATGTATTTTTTTTGATCTCTCTGTAAATGCTGACCATTTCTGTCTTAAACGAACATTGCGTTCTCGCTGTATTACTCAGAAAACAGCCGAGGAGTTTTCAGTGCACTTTTGCTTTGATATTAACCGGAATCTTAATGATGTTGAATCTTTAATGCAGTCTTTTAATGAGCATTGCTCCACATTGCTGGACAAAGTGGCACCTTTTAAGAATAGGACGAGGGCTGTCTACAACACTACATCGTGGATGACAGACGCTGTCTGCACCCTGAGACGGAGGTGTCGTAAGACAGAGCGGCTATGGAAAGCCACTGGGCTCAAAGTGCATTGCACATATCTCAAGGATCTCCGAGTTTCTTTCAATATTGCAGCAAAGGAAGCTAGGACTGCTTACTTCGCAAACGTAATCTCTTCCTCAAAGAAAAATTGTTTCACTGTCTGCCTCTACATTACCATGCTTTTCTATTACCATTACCTTTTTTTAATGATAAGGTAATGGCTATTAGGTCCAGTATTCATCATGGGACTTGCTCAACCAACTCTAGCTCCTCTCATTCGCATACTGTTCTGGAGTCTTTCCAGCATATCAGGCTACAAGACCTGATGGCCTTAATTAAGAAAACTAAGCCCTCATCTTGCCCTCTGGATGTTTTACCATCCTCTCTATTTCGGAAAGTTCTGCCAATTATTGGCCCTGCTGTAACATCTATTGTTAATTTCTCATTGGCTACCGGAAGCGCCCCCTGCTAATTTAAGCATGCAACTATCCAGCCTATTTTAAAGAAAACCAACCTAGATCCGGCTTTGCCCTTGAACTATTGGCTACCGGAAGCGCCCCCTGCTAATTTAAGCATGCAACTATCCAGCCTATTTTAAAGAAAACCAACTACAGGCCAATATCAAAACTCCCTTTTCTTTCCAAAATCTTAGAGAAGGTGGTGGCCAGCCAACTTACTGCTGTGCTGGAGAGGCACAACTGTAACAAGTTCCAGTCAGGGTTTCGGAAACAGCACTCTACTGAAACCGCTCTCCTGAGGGTTTCTAATGACTAATTAATGTCTTCTGATGCAGGTGATTGCTCTGTCTTAGTACTTCCGACCTCAGCTCTGCATTCGACACTGTAGACCATAACATCCTCATTGAGAGGCTACGTGACTGGGTAGGCATATCTTACATAGCGTTGGAGTGGTTTTCATCTTACCTCTCTGACAGAAGTTTTATCGTCTCTGCTGGAGACTGTGTGTCTGATACCACTACACTGTCATGTGGTGTACCACAGTGCTCAGTCCTGGGCCCTTTGTTATTTTCTTTATATTTTTTACCTTTGGGACATATTATAAATGCATATAATTTATATGCGGATGATATACAACTCCACCTTTCATTCAAACCCAGTGAGGCTGTTAGGCTTTCTAGGCTTCGAGACTGTCTAAAAGCTACAATGCCTATAAAAAGTATTCACCCCCTTGGATGTTTCACCCTTTTGTTACTTTTATACATGAAATCATGGTCAATATAATTTGGCTTCTTCTGCATTCATGTTCCCCATCTACCAATTTTTTACAAAAAGCCTTCCAGGGCTGCTGAGAAGCATCCCCAGAGCATGATGCTGCCACCACCATGCTTCACGGTGGAGATGGTGTGTTTGTGGTGATGTGCAGTGTTTGGTGATATTTTTCTGCATTCATGCCAAACATAGCGTCTAGTCTGATGGCCAAAAAGCTCAATTTGTGTCTCATCAGACAAAAGAACCTTCTTCCAATTGACCTTGGAGTCCCCCACATGCCTTTGGGCGAATTCCAGGCGAGATTTCATATGAGCTTTTTTCAACAGTGGCTTTCTCTTTGCCACTCTCCCATACAGCTTTGACTGGTGAAGAACCCAGGCAACAGTTGTTGTATGTACAGTCTCTCCCATCTGAGCCACTGAAGCTTTTAACTCCTTCAGAGTGGTCGTAGGGGTCTTGGTGGCCTCCCTCACCAGTCTTCTTCTTGCCCGGTCACTCAGTTTGTGAGGACGGCCAGCTCTAGGCAGATTTAAACAAGTGCCATACTCCTTCCATTTCTTAATGATGGATTTAACTGAACTCTGTGGGATGTCCAGTGAGTTGGAAATCTGTTTGTAGCCATCTCCTGACTTAAACTTTTCAATGATCTTTTCTCTGAGTTGCTTGGAGTGTTCTTTTGTCTTCATGTTGCAATTGTAGCAGGAATACTGATGAACCAGAGACTGCACCTCCCAGACACAGGTGTTTTTATACTACAATCACTTGACACACATCAACTGCACTCAGGTGATCTCCATTTCACTAATTGTGTCACTGCTGGCATCAACTAGCTGGACCTCTGTTGAATTAGGCCAGTCACTTGAAAGGGGGTGAATATTTATGCAAACACTTATTTTACACTATATATTTTCAATTAATTGACATTAGTTTGTAAAAATCTGTTTTCACTTTGACATGAAATAAACTTTTTTTGTAAATTCTTGTCAAAAAGGCAAATTATATTGACCATGATTTCATGTATAAAAGCAACAAAATGGGAAAACAATCCAAGGGGGGTGAATACTTTTTATAGGCATTGTATAAGGGACAGGACAGCTGAAAATTGTCTAAAACTAAATGCTGATAAGACGGATGTTCTGGTTATTGCACCAGATGATCGAGCGGAGCATTGGTCCACTCTGCTCTGCTGCCAACTCCAACCTGCAAAATCTAGGGGTCCTTTTTGACAAATCATTGTTGTTTGACCGCCATGTTTATCAGCTGTCTAAATCTTGTTTTTTCCACCTAAGACATATTGGTAAACTGAGATCTCTTGTATCAAAATCTGAACTGGAGATGCTCATACATGCATTTATTTCCTCCCGTATTGATTATTGCAACGCCCTATTCTCCTGACTCAGTTCATCTGCTCCTAACCGTTTACAGGCAATCCAGAATGCTGCCGCCAGATTACTCACTAGGACAAATAGACGGTCTCACACCACCCCCATTCTCAAATCTCTCCACTGGCTCCCTGTTGAATATATGATACACTTTAAAATTCTCACCCTCGCTTACAGATCACTACACGGTTACTTCACCCCCATTTATCAGCCCGCACTCTCCGGTCAAACGAGTTCAATTTGCTTTTTGTCCCACGCGCTCGCCTTAGGACCCGTGGTGACCGAGCCTTTGAGGCAGTAGCTCCAAAACTATGGAACGCTCTGCCTGCACACCTACGGTTATCTGAATCTGTGATTTCATTTCAACACCAGCTTAAGACATACCTTTTTAGAAAAGCCGTTGGATAAAATTCATGCTCCAGGTCTGCTATTAACTTATGTTTTTATTGTGTATTTACTGGTTTTTGTCCCTTCCTTAATACGCTTTCATGTTTTATGTTTTGTTTTTATTGATTTGTTTTTTGTTTTTCTTTCTTGTCCGCAATTCTGCTGCTGTTAAGCACTTTGTGGCTTCTGTCTGTAAAAAGCTCTATATAAATAAATTCTACTTACTTACTTAAAACTCATCCATTTAAATCTACTTTCAACCTGTGATGCTATTTATGTTTGTCTCTTTTATTTTATTTATTTTATTGTTATGATGTCATCTCTGTGCCTTGTTTACATTGTTATTTATTTTATTGTTTCTGTCTTTAACATGTAAAGTGCCTTTGAGTACCTTTTAAAGTGCCATAAAAATAAAATGTTTTATTATTTGTATTATTATTATTATTATTACCTGTAAGCAGCCGGCTTACTGTCACCATGTTGAGAGCCATTTAGAGGCAACTGCACTGCCCCAGTCCGTTATCCTGAACCCTCTAAAATGTCTCTTTAGACAACTTTACTGCAGCGTAAGTGATGTCACTAATGCTGTGTCCATGTTTGTATGCAGTCAGAGATTCAAACATGCAGTGCTCCTGCTTAATGTGCAGTATTTCCCTGTTTTTGTAACCAATGAACCACAAGGCTCTGGAGTCTGCATGATTTCATCCAACCAAACACTGTGGCATCCGATTTCGACTTTTTAACACATCTTCCATCAAGTGGAAGGACCAGACCCTTGACTCTGGATGGCACATGGTTGGAGACCGCTGCTTTAATATCAGTTCGGATCTATTTTTGATACACTCAAACACACAAGTGCAGTCTCTTTAGAGCCGGCCAGAAGTCCTTTGAGTTCAGCCTTTCCTTTATCACTGTCCCTGCAGTCCAGATGTGATCCCAGCTGGACATGACCGTTCACCATCCAATACTGCCTCCATCAGACACACACTGCACTGGCATGCCAAGACCCTTGGCCCTGTCAAAACACACATACAAACACGCACACACACACACACACACACACACACACACACACACACACACACACACACACACACACACACACACACACACACACACACACACACAAGCGTCTCCTACACACACACACACACACACACACACACACACACACACCACACACACACACACACACACCATCGTGGCTCGTTGTGTGTGTGTGAAAGCAGCCTTGTTCCCATTTTTTTGTTTTACCTTTGACACGTCTAATGTCGAGAAATTTGCATACGGTCAAGTGAAGTAATGAAGAATATCCAGTGAGCGAAGAAGAAAGTGTTGTGGTATAATAAGTATAAAAAGTGAGAAAGTCCTCAAACGCTGACTCTATGCTTATTACATTTCGTTGATATGCCTGGTACATAACGTAAGGTGAGAAAGTCCTAAGTGTGGTCGTTATTTAATTGAAATTCATTACTCAATTCTCAATACTCATGCACAGAGCTAAAGTGGGGGGGAGGCCATAAGAGGTAAGAGTTGTTTTATACTACAAATCTACACAGTTACAGGTATTTTTTTCAAAATTGAGGAGTATAAACAACTATGCAAATGCTAGATGTGCATACTGCTAAACCACCTTAATCAGATGCTGTCTAACTCAGCCCTCTAAGAGGGGTCTGACTGTCCAATCATGGCTCTTCTCTTAGCTCCCTAATTGAGTCAACGTGTCAATGACGTCACCTAGCTTTGACGTGGTTTAGGTGAATATTCATGAAACTACTGCATGCTTGGCCATAAATAAATATTTATTATTTAAAGTGTTATCAGTGGCTTAGGTTTTGGCTTCTATTTTGATGTTACTGTAGTGACAATGAAGTCATTCAAAGCCATTCTGCATTGCCTCGACCTGATGTTTCAGAACTTTTGTGCGGACACAAAGCTTCTCCATTTGGTGCACTCTTCAATATTTCTGTGTGAACATTAATTCACATGACAAAGTGTAATGGGAAAGGTGTCACTTGTAGTGACAAACCTATAGGAAATAATGAACAGGAAACCTTTGCACCCATTTTAGCTTCCTGTTCCAGTTTCTGGGGTTCAAGCCCCGCTTGCATCAACCTCGTTTCCAGCCACAGCAGTAAACTGTTTTCAGCAAATTCACTGTGTACACTACCTGTTCAGCAGCAAACAGCAGACAGAGACAATTGGAGACTAACTGGTGAACACAGCGGAGCATTTAGCAGCTTAAGAGACAGAGAAAATATCTGGCCTGATAATATGGACAGGAAAGAGAGTAGTTATTTTGTTTTGTCATGGACTACAAAGTGTTGCTGAAGGATTCCTTATGGATTTTCAACCAGGGATTGGAATCACTTTTGGATGTTTGCTCCAGGTAGACCAATGCCTTACTCTCTTCCTGTAATTAAGTGTACAGTGCTGAAGTTGTCCCGACCACTACTGTCTTCAGGTAAAACCAATTTAGTATGAAGCTGTTTCTCTAGTGATTGAGTGTTTAGACAGGATGTGTTGCATGCTTCCCAAATAACATTTCAAACACATACATTTAGGTTTCTTTGGAATTTCTCTCTGTTTGACGGAAATACATTTTCATGGTAGATTCCAAATATTGTATCGTATAAATATTACTGCACATGAGGCTGGCAGGCTACAGGCTTCTTCTGTTTTCTACGTTTGTTGCAGTACAAAGTGGTCTGCTCTATAGGTTTGCTAAAACAAAGAAAAGCGTAGTAGAAAGAGTTCTGTCCAGAATCCCCCTCCCGGTCTCTCAATTTTGGATATTGCAAGTGGAGACATTTGCACTGATAGGAGCTGAAAGGTTGGAATGTCATCAAAACATTAGGAAACATTGATTGAGGACCATCAATATCAAAAGCAAAGTTGATGGAAATCTGGCAATTACTTGTCATGGACTAAAACGTGATTGTGACACAAAAAGAAAAGTCAGAGTCAGCAAAATCATTAGAAATCACCCTCTGGGGACATGGACACGTGTAAACTGAAGTCTTGGACTCACTAATATAACTGCCTAAATAAAAAAAGCAATATATATATGTCTACCATTTCCATCTTCTAATGAGGCTCAGGGACAGCAACTGCATTCCTCACTAATGTGTCCAACGCACAAACCTCACCTGTTCAATCTCTGAGACAGACTAAAAGCATCCATCCCACATTTTGTGCTTTTCATTGGCCCTCTTTTTGTGCAAACTCATTACACTCTTCCTTTTCTGCGCTGTGTGTCCAGATGGCGATGCGTCTTGCAGTCATAATGCTGTGGTAATCCCTCCTGCACATGGTGCCCTCGCTACGGCAAACACCTCGCTCCCATTGTTTCCTGGACTTCCTTCGTACTCCCGGCCCCCTTGGTACCACTGCGCCTGCGACCTGTGGTGCTGGACGGGCTTCCCACTGTACGTGTAAGTCTGACGTCCTCTCTACAAGTCAGGGAAAGCAAAGTTGACATGATATGATGATGGCCAATATGTCGGTGCTTCTGTGGGATAGTCAGGGGTTTAAAAGCTGTTTTCTGAAATGTGTTTGTAAGTCTAGTATTTCATCCAGTCATTGGGATCTGAACATTATTATGGGAGAAAACCAGTGAACCAGTGATGAAATCAGTCCAAAGAGTCTAGTTCCTATTGATTGTAACATAAGTCCATTCCTTTAGAGAGCGACAATCTTTCATCACCTTTAGAAAATCTCCTGCTCTTTATTTGACTCCCACACTAGAAGATATTCTAGAACATTCTTGTAAGCTAGATGCAATTCTTGGACTTGGAGCCCAGCATTTTGTAAGCGAATATTTCTGAACAAATGATGCTCGGCATGTCATCGGTATATTTACGATGGCTCAAAGACATGGCTGTGTGGGTCTAATTAAAAATGTGAAAGGGTTAGCAGCCTGCCGCTCGTTGCCAGCTCTTGGCAGCTCTCCTGTCAGGCAGCCAGCTGTTTAGTCCTGCCCTGAATTATTGCCAGACCCACCGCCAGGCATTGTGGGATTGGCAAGGCCGGGCGGAGAGCTATTGTGTTCAGCCACCGAAGGAAAGAGGGAAAAAAATGAAGAGGAAGAAGATGGAAAAGAAGCATTTCCCTTCTTAAAGTTCCCGGAGACAGTCAGGCAAGACAAGTGCTGCTGATGTGCAGAAAACAAACTCATACTAACCTAAAGCAAGTTAGTGGCTTTACCACATTCCTGTGTACATACATCGAAGTTTTGAAGGATTTGTACATAAAGGAAAGTAAGGTTTTTGCAACTTCCATAACTCTACTGAAATCATGTTGGTGTTGCTCCTAAATTCAATCCACAACACTATACTCCAAAAATATTACTATACTACATAATGATGATCTGACTATGATCTGAGAAATTATGATCTGACTTGTAGACTAGGATTCATCTGACTATAATAATACATATAATACCCTTTTTTTAAGTAGAACTTTCCTGGAAAGAACTATGAAATCTGCATTAATTATATAATCATAATAACGAGGTTAAAAGAAATAAAGTTCTGAGAGGTCAATGATTCTCAGAGGAATTTCTATGAACGTTTCTTTTTTTTTCTTTTTTTATGCAACTTTCAGAAACAAAAGTGATTAATCAAATATGAAATTATTTCAACAATTAATTAATCTTTTGGTGATGGTTGTTGGTGAATTTTTTTGTATCAGTATAACTTAACTCATGGCTATGTCTCTGCCTTCATTATATTGTGATTTTGGACATTTGACAATCCCTAAACTATAAGAATAATAAAGTAAAACTGCTGGTATATAAAGTGCACATCGTGTATGATACCAAATTTATAAATATCCGTAGTAATAATGCATAAATAGATAAAAAAAGATTCAAAAAATGACTAACAGAAAGAAATTACAGTAATCCAGAAAAATCTATAAAAAAAGGATTAGACTCCTCAGGAAAAGAGTCTTATTCCCCAGAATAATGAGGTATGAATGGACTATTCTCAGGAGTCTAACGTGGTGGTTCTGTAGATAGAGGTGAAGTCGGTGATGGTGTGTGTACCTTCTCTCCTGCTGCCTGATGTACTGATCAGCTGGAACATCACTCCATGTAATAACAGGCCAGATCATCCACACTGCTGCGGTTTCAACCTCCTCCGCTCCTCTCATCACCCCCCCCCCCACTTCTCCCCACTTTGTTTATGTATAATTTATTATTTTTGCAAAGCATATAGGCCCTGAATGCATCTCACGGAGCTGAGCGCTTCAAATGCCGGCGTCGCCACCTTCCGCCGAGCTCAGCCCGCTCTTAGCTCTATGTGTTTTTCCTCTGACTTCAAATGGCGCTTTTGAGTCTCAAATTTTGTGTCGATGAAAAAATAAAACGGAGGAAGCTACAACAAAGACACCCCTGCCCCTCCCTCTCCTTCCCATTCCTGCTTCTTCTCCTTCCTCTTCTTCTATTATCTTGTTTCTCTAAAAGAGATGCATTTGTTTGTTCTTCTTTTGTTTTGCTCTGGAGACGTTCTCATGCCCTCCCTCCTCATGTTCTCCTTCCCTCTCTCTCTCCCTGCTCTGCCTTATGCTTGCTCGCTTCCTTCTTTTTTGTTTTCCTCTACTCGGGGGCTCGTGGGCCAAAAGCTCATAATCATTTCAAAGGTCCTTTAAATATATAATAAGAGCCTGCATTGTGATAAACAACATGTCACGGGGAGAACATCACCATGGCTTCCTGTCCCTGTGTTTCTCCCACACTTTGTCCCTCTGTTCTCCCTGCGAGTCTGGACTGAGACTTGATGAGCGTGCACAATACAAGTGTGTATTTTTGATCCAGTCCAGAGCAAATAATAGTGAGGAAACACTTGATACATGAAGAGAGCATATAAAGTATTTTATAAAAAAAAAAAAGCTCTGGCCATCACTGCTATCAGTTATTTTTTACACACATCTCGGAGTGTGGTGCCTTTTTGAAAGAGTAAGTAGGTCCAGGGTCAGGTTTGTTTTTAACACAGCCAGGCGAGCCAAAATTATTTTGAAGATAAAGCAAAGGCACTGTAAAACTCTCACCCAGACTGCTGCAACATGCAACTCAGAACCTGTTTCATTGAAGTTCCTTTGTAGCCAAGTGGTCACAGCACACGCAGCATTACTACATCGCCCGCGGTTAGATGGCAGCATTGTGACCTTCGTGACCTTTGCTGCATGTCATTCTCCTCACTCTCTCCTGACATTTCCAGTCCGTCTCTACACTGACAAATAGAGGCAAAAAATGCAAAGAAAGAATCTTTAGAAAAAACTATTTCATCATCTGACGGAAAGCCCATGAGCCTGCCCTTTATCCCCAGAGCAAAACGGAGGAAGCTATTAGCTACACACTCAATGACAGCGTCAGCCAATGATAGAAGAGGGACAGGTACCCCTTTATGCAGTACCAATATGTTTAATGAGGTAATATGACGCAGACAGAAAAAGTGGCACACATGTTGTCATGAAACCGCTTAAAATAATTTCTAATTTCTCTAAAGATTGTGTTTTTTCCTTGCTCTGTTTGACTTTTGCCATTACATTGCATTAATCCCTCTCTTTTCCAAACAGATTACAGAGCCGGCACATGTAGCTTCAAATCGTTCCTACGCCTGGTGGGTGTCACCCTCCATCTGAATGTTAGGCTTTTCTCTAACTAACATTTCAGGGCTGCCTGACACTGTTTGCATGTAAACACGCTGCAGAGAAGCAGCTTTTTCTCTCCAGAAAGATGCTGTTTGGAGGAAATTGAGAAGCTCACCCCTGGCAATGCTTCTCCCCATAAATCTTTTAACATGTGCCTCCTGGCTAAATGACTTTGTACAGACAAAATTTAACCCCGATCCCGCCCTGCAAGCTGTGAGAGTGGAGAGAGCTCGACGGTGTAGAAGAAACAAATGGAGGGGAGTTTCAACTAAAGGGAGACATTTTGTCTTGTGCTGTATGCTCACATGTTTTTTTTTCTCTTAAAAGATGGAGGAAATGCAACCTTTGGAGAAGATTTTTGATGTAAAAAGCATAACACAGCTATTACAGCCTATTGTAATAGCTGTGTTTCAATCATTCAAACAAAAGCAACAGCTTTTTTTGCTTGTATAGCCTATGCAAGGTCATTGTGCTTTCTATAATAATATGAGCAATGAAAAAATGTGTTTAGTGTTTAGTTTGAGCTTAGCAGATCTGATAAATATTATAATGTTGGCCTCTTTAATAAAAAAAGTTATTGTCCTTTGCTGCCTTGCAGTCTCTATAATTGATGCTCGCTTTCATCTCTCTTTTAGGAGAATATTAAGTTTTGTTTAGTTTTTTTATTTTAACCTGAATAGTGTTTAACTAGCCCCTGTGCAAATTATACTTTAGTGTTAGGGCTTGTCGGATGTTTCTGAGGTTCTTTTCTCTTTTCTCTGAGCAGCTTTTGAAACTTCGACAGCACCTAAAGGTTCCCTGAGTGAAGCTACATGAGCACGTTGCCTCGTTTCTTTGCTTTTGTTTCGCACTTCTGTCAGTCTGTGAGAGACCTGAACACTGCATGTGTTTGTACCAGTGACAGTGTGCACCATTCACACACACACACACACACACACACACACACACACACACACACACACACACACACACACACACACACACACACACACACACACACACACACACACACACACACTACACACACACACACACACACACACACACACACACACACACACACACACACACACACACCTACACACCTACACACACACACACACACACACCTACACACACACAAACACACCTACACACCTACACACACACACACACACACACACACACACACACACACACACAAACACACCTACACACCTACACACACACACACACACACACACACACACACACACACACACACACACAAACACACCTACACACCACACACACACACACCTACACACACACACACACACACACACACACACACCACACACCTACACACACACACACACCTACACACCTACACACACCTACACACACACACACACACACACACACACACACACACACACACACACACACACACACACCTACACACACACACACACACACACACACACACACACACACACACACACACACACACACACACACACACACACACACACACACACACAGGTGGATGTGGACACCCATCCTCCTCTCATGAACCCTGACATCTCTTCCCCATCTCCACTCAGATTTCCACTGAAGTTGCTTGCATCTAAAGCGGAGACATTGCTCTTTTTTCATAACTCATCCACTCCTCTTTATTGTGTCGTTTGTTGCTCGCTGCTTGTCATATGAGAGGAAGAGAAGCGAAAACGGGTAAAGGATATTTTCCTTCATCTTTAATCCTGTCTTAAGGAATCAAGAAAGCACATCTGAGCTGAGATTCATTACTGGATTCAAAGAGACGTGGAAACAAAAGGAAGCTGTCGAAACCACGCCCTGTCATCTGGAGAAATCTCTGGATAAGACCAGGTTGTTCATCCAAAAGGCAGGGCACTCACAGCTTTAGTTTTTATCATCCGTCTTTGTAAAAATCTATTATTATCCAGTGAATTTATATCTCCAATACTGTGTTGGTAGGTCTGTACAGTTGGAGTAAATACAGCATATTCTGCCGAAATGTGTCATTAACCTCTATTAACATCCATCCACGTCGTATTTTTCTTTTAATTCATGTGGATACATGGCCAAATGTAAAATATATATGATTCCACATCCAAGTATTTTCAGAAGATACCACTGAGCTTGTGAGTAGAATCTAATATAAAGAGTAAAGGGATTCTCTCCAGACTCACTGTTCTGTTATATTTAGAGGGAGAAACACTAATTTCTCCTCCCTCAGGACCAGAAGAACAAGGTGCACTCTTTGAGGTGGGAACAATCTCTACAAAAGCCCGATAAAAGTTGTTGTGGAGTAGGCTACTGCATTACCTATTGTCCACAGTCATTGTTGTAAACATGGGAGAACCCAGTGAAGGAAGCTGATGGACTCCTTTCCCATTGCTATAAGCCAGGCCCAGTTTTTATTTTGATTTTTTTTCTGGTGTGTCACTTAAATGTCAGCGTGGAGGCGGCCTGCACTGGAACCAGGGTGAGGAAACAGCGCCGGTTGGGTCTACAAGGTTGCTACCATGCCAGAATATCTTACCAAATTGTCTGTGGTCTGTGGTTGCATCATGGGTAATGTAGGCATCTGTTTTGGACAAGGAAGAAGAATGTTTGGAGTAAAAACAATGATATCTCTGAATTAGCTGCATCAGTTTTGATCCTTCTTTTCAAAACGACCTGTGTCCTTCACAGCTGTCATAGAAGTGACATGATGATGTCACTGGAGTACTCTGATTACTGATGTTTCTGACCAGAATGAACCTTAGGAGTTGAAGCTCCCTGAACTTCTCCCATTTCATTTGGTATGATTTCTTCACATCATTTCTTTGACTCTTTTTTTTAATCAAAGAACCAGATACTTTCTAACGCATGTGTTCATCTTTTGTACTGACTATTAAATCAGGAGAGTCCTTTAAGGGCTCCAACTGCCAGCTGTCAGTCACCTCACATCCCTGAAATAACTCCCACTGTGGAACAGCAGAGCATTAGAATAAGCAGGTTGAGGAAAAGTGGGTACAAATAACTCCTAAACTGAACACCGCAGCTCACATTACTGGATGTTTTTTTATTTTACCAATGTAACAATCACCCAATGATATTGCATATCCCTTGAACAGCTGACCTTTGGGAGCTCCTGTACAAGCTTTTCACACTCAAGCAAAGACAAGCTGTGGATGTTAATTTGAATTATTTTTATGGTAAAGGTTTGCTCAGGCAGCAGTGGGTTTGAAGAGCAAATGTCATCCCGGAGAGAACAAGCTTAAGTTCAACCTTCGAGGAACTTACAGAGAGCTCTGCTGGCAGCTATGTAACGAGCTGTGCTGACGCTGGAGATGAGGCTGTCATGGTGCATGTGTGAGTGTATGAAGTGACCTCTTCCTGCAGTCTCACCAGGCTTTATGGTTGGAGGCTACAACAGATTTTACCTGTGGCCTCTGGGGTTCACTCTCTCTCTCTCTCTCTCTCTCTCTCTCCAGCACACACACAGGCTGTAGATGTTGCAGACAAGGTGGCTTAAATGGTAGGAAATAGAAATAGCAGCTTTTGTCTTCAGGTGCATGGTGAGCTACACACCAAAACACTTTCATAAAGTTGGAAAACTCAACGTGTGCTACAGATGCCAGTGTGCCTGGCGATGTTTCTCCATTGCTAAGTAACCAGTCTAACCAGCTGTGCAGCGTGCTGAGCAATGTCACATGATGCCACTTCCATCCAATAACACAGACCCATCCACATTCTTTAAAACTTCTCTAAGGATCTATGCCTTACCATTGTGGAAGATATAAAATGAAACAAAGACCTAACAACTACGCTAACAGCTTGGCGGTGCTTTGAGCTAAATGGTCAATGTTTCCCTACCAAGTCACCTTTCCTGGCTCAAGATTACAAAGATTACATACAAATTGATTACGTTGGGTAAAGCGCATTGCTTTTCATATAGCTACAGACAGTGCATGAGACCAGCCTCATTCACACACCCAAAATACACTTCATATTTAGACAAAGATGTGAACATTAGTGGAGAGATGTAGGAGCAAAGGGGCTGCCACAGAGTTGGCACTCCAAGCAGCTGGGGTCCCGGTGCTTTGCCCAAGGGCACGTCTCCAAGTACCAGTCCACAAGCCATACTGTGGTCTGTGTGGGTTCTTTTTGCAGTCACTTGGTCATAAACAAGTGTAGTGTACATATAAGCATTCTGGGTGAAAAGTCAGATGATCACCAAAGTTATTAGGATTCATTCCCTAGACATATATTTTGTTCAAATTTCATTACGAATAGTGAAAATTTCAGTCAGGACCAAAAGTGATTGACCGACCAACTGTTATTGTCACTAAATTACTGCAATCATGCAGTTATGCAGTAGATAACAACGTATTTCCCCACAATGGACTTAAATTCTGTTTTTCATTTGAAATGTATGGTTTTTTTGAGCACTTCATACACTTTTAAGTTTTCCTCTCTCTCTTTCTTGGTAGTATTACCACTACTATATACAACTTTACAGTACAAATATTGAAGTCGGCAAGCAAGATAGTAACTAACTTTATTATGTGTGTACAGGTGTGTGTGTAAAGGAAAGAGAACTTACATACATTCATCGTTGCACATGAGTCGTCTGCAGTTAGAGAAGGCATATGTCTGAGTGTGTGACTCCATGCCCGAGCATGTCCAGTACATATAGATACCCCACACACACGCACAGTGTGTGTGCTTGCGGTGTGCAGAGGTATGCGGCTGGCTGCTGGCGGAGTGTCTGTGACTTCACAGGGATTCCAGTGAAAGGTTTTAATTAGCCGCTGACTCCGGTCTTGGCAGCCGGTGTGTAGATGCTTATTGAGGATAATAAATCTGCAGCAACGAGGACGGGGGCCACACCCCGGGGGCCCGCAGACACCCGGCCGTCCCAGCCATCCACACCTCCCTACACCACAAGCCCTCATGCCAGCTCTGACAGGGACATGCTGCACTTTCTCCAGTCTGCACACACACACTCACGTATACTGCACATGCACATGTGCACATGGGACACATTAGAAGACTTGTTGCAAGCTGATTATGAAATTGCATTGCATCACACTCACTCACTCACAGCCATCCTCTCTGTGACATATTCACTGACTGACTGATTTATCTCTCACCCACTCACTCACTCGCTCACTCACTAGCTCGCTCACCCACTCACTCACTCACTCATTCACTCACTCACTCACTCACTCACTCACTCACTAGCTCGCTCACCCACTCACTCACTCACTCACCCACTCACTCACTCACTCACTCACTCACTCACTCACTCACTCACTCACTCACTCACTCGCTCACTCACTATCTCGCTCACCCACTCACTCACTCACTCACTCACTCACTCACTCGCTCGCTCACCCGCTCACTCACTCACTCACTCACTCACCCACTCACTCACTCACTCACTCATTCACTCACTCACTCACTCCCTCAGTCACTCATTCACTCATTCACTCACTCACTCACTCGCTCACTCATTCACTCACTCACTCACTCACTCACTCACTCACTCATTCACTCACTCACTCACTCACTCACTCACTCACTCATTCACTCATTCACTCACTCACTCACTCACTCATTCACTCACTCACAGTTAGCCTCTCTGTGCTCTTGTGGTTCATATCAGGCATGGCAGTGTCTGAAGGTGAAGCAGTTAACCACGGTCAGTCCCTCAGTAAAGCGCCATTCTGTAATTGTAATATTACATTTTGCATTAGCACATGACAGTTTTTCCACTTTATTGTATCTGGCCAATTGTTTCCATTGACTTTGTATGAAATGAACTGCCTATAAAATTTGCTACAAAAGTAAACTTTGGGGGATTTTGGGATTCTTGGTGTACAAGATATAAATGTAGCCATTGTAGATATTTGTTAAAAGGCACAGTATCCTCATACAACAGTTTGTAGGATATCCTACGTAACGTTACACCTCATTTTTCTTGCATTTCCCTACAAAAGCCTGCAACATGTGTCAATTTCCAGTCGTAAGATGCACACGCTCTTTTCAAAATGAACTTTTGTCTTCACAGAAAACTCAAACAAACTACCTAGTAAGGTTTAGGAAAAGGATATAAATACTTAGTTAGGTTAAGGCAACATAAAACACTTTGGTGTGGAGAGCTGCAGCTATGTGAATGGGGGGTTATAGACCGTGTTACACTTTCCATCTGCACGCTCAGAGATCGGATCCTGCTTGCACTGGGATCTGAGCCAGACCACATGCCGAGGTGTCCTGGCTCGCACTGAGTTCGGATCCCAGGCAGGTGTGGACAGCATGTGGGCCAAACACAGACAATTCATGAAAGGTAGGTCTCCATCGTCTTCCACCCACGAGGGAGTTCCACTCCCGAGCAGAGCAAAGGGAATGGAGGAGTAAAACCAGATCTGGTGCACAGCCGAGACCAACTTTTAAGTTAATGCTGAAAAAACCAAACATTTCCTGATTATGCTGCTTCAAAATAAAAGATTTCAGATGAGGAAATCAATTTTTAGTTTGAAGAATTCATAGGATATAAAACATGTTTATCCACCTGTTTATAGCAGCTCATTTTACCACAAAAAATATCTCCAAGCACTATCAGATGTATATAGTCAAGGTATTTTGACTTTTACCACAAACTCTGACTTTCTTAACTTGCAAAACACAACATGACTCATTACAATTTCAAGTTCAGAAAGTTATTTTTCTGCTGCAATTGTCTACCGTATATATTATGTCCGAAATAAGTTCCCCCGCTGGTCCAACGGTAGGGGAGGCACTCTGGCTCCATATATCTGACCACGATGCACGAGCCCCTGCGTTTCAAATATGATATTTCCCGAGTTATTACAAAATGTTGTGTCTGAGTCCGACCAAAAGCAAACAGAGAATAGCCAACCAGAATAACCATTATGGCTAACTATATATAAATATATATATATTTTGAAATCTCAGGTCCTCTAATATTTTGACTATTGTTGGCCAGTTAGGACTGCTTTACATTCTCGATAAGGGACTTAACAACTAGTCATTGAGAATCATATTTAATTGCTGTGTCTGACCCTCCGTGGTGGGCAGAGGGCATGACCTGTGTGTTGCTCTCTTACTCTGTATGATAATATTATTTTCCATCTACAAGATGATTTTGGCCTCAGCAGGGATCCCACAGTTCCAGCGTTCAGACAGATTACATGCCCAGTGCTGTCGTGAAATGACTTGACTGTAATGGTTGATGATGCTTTATGGTCAGGGCTGGCGCAGGCAGCCGTTTGCTGCTAAATGTTTTTTCTTTTTTTCATTGGAAGCAGAATGGCGATGAAAATTCACTGTACGTTATTCTGACAGCGTTTCAGGTAAATTTGCTCCTCCTGAGCAGACGAGGAAGCTTCATCTGGCAGACTGAGGCACAGAGCCATTAGCATACTTATGAACTTTCACACTGTCTTAATTCTCAAATTAAACACCTGCCTCGTTCTGCCGCCGAGGTGTTTCTGTGCACCGTCTCTCTCACTCTCTCTCCTTCCCTCTCTCTGAGTGGTTCAGAACTTTATCCTCACCCCACCTCTCCCCCCCCCCATCATCTCTCAGGTTTTTAACTTCTCTTTGTCCTCCCTACCACCTAACAGAGAGCTGATGTATTTAGCTCTCTGTTGGGGTGTTCTCAGTTTATATGGGGTTTTTTTGGGTTTTTTTATTGATCAACCTATAAATCCCTTTTTAAGGATTTGAAAAATGTTACTCCGGTATGATAGATAAGAATGTAAAGATATTTTTATTGAACAGAATGAATTGAACTGTGAAGAATCTTGATAATATCATAGAGACCCCCCAGCAGAGGGGGCTTGAGTTGAATTCACGAAGACAGTGTATGAACGTGTGTGTAAACGTGTGTGTGAGTATATGAGAAAGATAATATAAGTTATGGAAAACACAAAATACTTATATTTTGGAGAATAAAAAAAGACTGTCATTTTTTCTATGTAAAACTTTTTGTCCAAGCTGTTTTCTGCTTTTGTCCATACGATTTCAGAATTGGATAAATATGTCTATTACAGTTCCTCAGATGTTCCAAGTGACTGTTTTTTTTTTTTTTACCAAGTTGCAAAATTTAATTTATGACACAGAATATCTGCAAATGTTTTGCTTGAAAAATTACTCGAACATCAATCAAAATAGTTGCAATTTAATTTTCTGTTCATTTATCAACTATTCATTTAGGGTCTAATTGTCACTATTTTATTGTGCATGACCACCATCATCTTCTATTGCCCCAGTACTAACGGCCTGGGTATTTAAGGAAATTACTCCATCGGAATGCACCCAGACTCTGAGGAAGCAGGACCAGATTAACCTGCTTGAAGAGCTCAGGACAAACCAGAACTGGCAGGCCCCTTTGTACCCCCAGTTCCTCCCGCTCTCTTATTACTATGTACTGTGTTTCTATGCTGGACTGCTACCTAGCCCCAGTTTTGCAGTGTGGTTAATACAAATAATGTCAGAAATACGGAGCATATGCCAAAAACTGAAATAATACATTTCCTGAAATTAGATTTTGACCCAAGGGTCCTCTTCAAGACAGGACCTACAACATTAGTGGTGATGTACTATAGCATTTATTTATTTTTCCTAGTATTTTTCTCCTTTCTTTCATTTCCTTTCTTATTCAACCAGATCAATCTTTTCCATATCTTTGCTCCTTTAAAGGGTATCATGTCTTCCTCACTCTGCTGCCCCCCCCTCATGAAATCAGCATTGCACCAGCATGAGGCCTGCCAGTCAGCTCCACCATAATTCGAGACAAACTAAAAACCTGATTGAGGCTGAAAAAACGAAATTAAAATAATCACTCCCTAAAGATATAAAACAGAGAAAAGGATTGCAAATGTTCAGAATGAAGGACATTCATCAAAATGTCCTTAATGGAATCATGTTGATCAAGTAATTCATTAATTGCTTCAGCACTAATTCTATGACAACAGGTTTCTCAAGCTCATGCAATTAGTTTTGGGATAAAAGAAAAACACATCTTCTTCGACTTCAAATATAATAGTTGGTCAACTTTTTCATATGTGTTTTCTGACTTTTGCTCGCTTTGATTGTGATGAATAAGAAAAGCTGATTGGCACATTTTTATAACATTTCATCAATAGCACTAAAGCTGTCTCATGCTCTTTATGCTGGGCCAATTTCATTGTACATGTACTGTCAAGAATGTCACACTTCTTTCAGTTCACTTGGCGATGTCAAAATTCTCTCCAGCACTACCTCAAACATTTACACCTGCTGTCTATCCCACGTGTGTCCTACATCTCCATGGTGACTGTACTGCATTGGAAAATAAAATATGACCAACATTAGCTGACACATAAGAACAAGAACGATTTGGCTGTTTTCATTTTTCTTCTGGAAGTATTTTTAAATGTTCAATCATTCCATTGATTTTCTTCAACCCTGCTACATTCCCTTACTCTCTTTTTTTCTTGACCAAGCTGAACGCATTATCTAGCCCTCTGCCCTATAGAGTCCACTCCCTCTAATCATTTGCTATGCTAATGCTGAATTTCTTTCTCTCCATGGTGTAAAAATCATTCAAATCAGTTTATTAGATCCCTGCTAATTAAAGAAAAGGTCACCAAGAGCAGCAGGGAGGCCACAGAGAGAAACACTGAACCTTCATGCCATGAGATAACACTGACAAACATTACTTTACTCAGGGCTGGTACATATACTGCATGTTTTCATAGTATTCATATTCTCCCATTTCAATCCCAACTTCTCCTGCATGAAGGTGGATGCCTCCATCCACCAGCCTGATCTCCACAGAGGCACACTGCTTCCCGCCTTAGCACCAAACATTTCCGTTGAAATTGTCCAATGTGAAAGTAGTTGCTATACAATACTGTGCTGAAATATAAGCATCAACATTTAAAAACACCAAGATATCCTCATACAACAGTTCGTATGATATCTTCCTAAAGTTTTTCCTCATTTTTAATGCGTTTTCTGATGAAAGCATTCAAAACATGTCAATTTCCGCATACATGCATATAGTCTTTTCAAAATAAATGTCCATCTCCACAGGAAACCACTTAGTTAGGTTTAGGAAAAGATTGTGGTTTGGGTTAAAATAGCTACGGAATCTGCGGTACTGAAGTACTCATCATACATGACAAATAAATCAAAGCTGATTTTCTATGAAGTACAGCACTTGTTTTTCGTAGGTATAGCTACAAAAGCTGAATGCGAACTGCATGAAAACACTTATGGGTCAAGTATATGTTTGTAGAATCACTCTTGCTCACAGATATAACTACACACACATAATGGGACTTTTAATGCCACACATGTTCAAACGCCCCTATCTGCCATCTTCTCCACCTTCACGTTTCTCCTCTCCAGCATTTGACTCACAGTCCGTCATTCACAAAATGACTCCCCCGACTCAGGCACCGACTCCATAAAACCGGAGACACCCTGCTTTACAATATACATGTGTATGTTTTCTGATGGTAGACTACAGTGGGTTTTGTTATCACCTTGAATCAGTTCAACAGAACCTCTTTAAAAAGGGTGATATGTCTGTTAGAGAATAAAAAATAAACGTCAAAAGGGAGGCATCCTGACAGAGGAATGACAGATTTGGTCTGTATGTGAAAGCCCCAGCTAGGACGCCTGGCAGGAAGCAATGCTGTGAGCGAAAGGAAAACCTCATAAAAAGAAGGCGTGCAAGGGAGATGGGCTCGGTCGCCTGCGGGGGACTAATGGCAGCCGAGAGGCAGCAAAGCCTGAAATAAGGAGATACTAAAATTTATGAAAAGAATCAGCCATCCAGCCTGATTACCACTCTCACAGAGGAGGAGGTGAGAGAGTGTGTGTGTGTGACAGCAAAATAGGTTTTAAAGGAGAGGTGAGATGTATTCAGCAATACATCAAAAGCATGAGATAGTTTCCCTCCTCTGCTTTCAGTGGAACAAGGTGAAGCAACAACTTCACCTTGTGGTCTTAAAGCTAGTACAATTTCTTTTTTCAAGAAAAAGTGAAAGATTTTGAGAACTGTGCTTGTTTCTGTACATTTCATGCACGTGCCAAGCATGGAACACGTGGGTGAGTAAGTGAGTTATTCGTGCAAACAAGTTATTTAAGATGAGGACTTGAAATTCCCAAGTCTGTAAAAAATGAACATCCTGCTGTATTGAAGAAGACTTGAAACTAGCAATTGAGACCATAAACTTGTGTTACAATGTTTACAATGAAGTTAATAAAACAATTGAGAAAAAACATTGTCTCAAAGACTTTTATACAATCCGACTTCTTGAGTTGCCCCCTGATGTTGAAGTTTAGGTCACTCCCACATTGGCTTCACTTTTCAGAAGCAGAAGTTGACCCCTGCTCTGAATTGTATGTAGGATCCATTGTGTGCCACGTGTGGTTGACAACCTTGGTGAGACTCTAAGTTTTGCAAATACAGAAAATAGAATATGCTTCTTTTTATATTTTAGTGCTGAAAATTCACCCCTGGCACCACTCAAAAAATGCCTTTGTGCATGGACAATAATAAGCTTTCTGATCTTTGACCACTTTCGTTTCAGTATTTACTTTCATTCTAAATTTCACAGACCCGTCTGGAGAAATTGCGGCATTAAACTACCAGCATATGTAGCCGTTGGCACATTTGGCTTCCTCAAAGAGAACCCCAGATTTGCGGTGGGTCTTAGGCCATTTTTCTGGACCAAACCCAAGTTAAATAACAGCTGTGGAACTAGGTTGCGTACCAAAGTCTCAGTGCTAACTGACTTGAGTCCAGAAAAATAAACCAAGAGCAAGTGTGAAAATGCAAACATGGTATATATTATACAGAATGAACCGTGTCAACCTAAGAGCAGCAGTGAGTTTAATGACAGCACTTCAACATGATCTGACCCGCTCATTTGAAAAACCATTACGAGCTGTTGGCTAATCAGTCGATTAGTCCTGAACTATAACACTCTGTTTATCAAGTAGCCGGGGCTCCAAGCTCACCTCGCGCTCTGCTTCCATCTGATCCTGGCGCAGGGATCTGCTGTTTGGCAAGCGAGGGCCTATAAATAAAGAGAGGCCTGCACAAAATAATGTGTTAATTACTAATTAGAGAGTGAGGGACCAACTGAGTGTTTGCTGGAAAGCTACACTGCATTCATGTGTGTGTGTGTATAAGTGTAGGTGTATGGGTGTGGGTTCACTGCACGTTCTATTCTGAGCCATACACTGATGAGCCACCAACACAAAACA
Source organism: Anoplopoma fimbria (assembly GCF_027596085.1). Taxonomy (NCBI): domain Eukaryota; kingdom Metazoa; phylum Chordata; class Actinopteri; order Perciformes; family Anoplopomatidae; genus Anoplopoma; species Anoplopoma fimbria. The sequence goes on along the minus strand of NC_072463.1, from coordinate 10,780,136 downwards.
CTTGAGATCAGATGGAGGAAATTTAGAATGAAAGGAAATACTGAAACGAAAGTGGTCAAAGATCAGAAAACTGAATTATTGTCCACGCACACAGGCTTTTTTTGAGTGGTGCCAGGAGTGAATTTTTCAGCACTAAAATAAAATAAGAAGCATATTCTATTTTCTGTATTTGCAAAACTTAAGAGTCTCACCAAGGTTGTCAACCAAACGTGGCACACAATGGATCCTACATACAGTTGGTGCTATCTATCTATCTGTGGCTGTAAATAGGACTGTTGACTCAGTGAGGACTTTAATGGATGCTGACATTTCTGGCTTTCAAAGCCAGAAACTTCTCCCAATCTACAACCATATCATGTGAACAAATACACAATAGAAAATGTATGTTAATTCTCTGGGGATACACCAAAACCATCCTGAAATCAGAAAGACAGCTCTGTCCATTGGGCGGTTTCAACATTTAAGTTGAAACATGTTCCTTGATTCGTAATTTGATCAGCAGGGCCTAGTTTGGCAGTTTGATTTTCATGTGTCTGCTGACTAGCAATGGATGAACCTAATTTGCATAAAGTTGAGGTTGAGTTGTGAAAATGCTAATTCAGATACAGTGAATGGTCAGTCAGCTCTCCGAGACATATCGATCGTATCAAGGCGTTTCCCAATCTCCTGCTCTCCATAGAGATACGTTGACTTCACATATATCACTATACCCGGAGAGGTCTGGAGGTGTTCCTGCAGGTCTCAGGTCTATGTGTGAATGTCTAATGGCCAGGAGGATCCGAGTGGACCTCTATCTGGTCATAAAAACCATAGGAAATAATTATAATTATGCTAAAATGTTAACTGCAAAGTTCAGCGACAGAAACTAGTAGCTATTGCTACACTTTTGGTTTGTGAAAGATTGACAATAGGTAGCACATCATGCTTCAGAGTCAGAAACATTTTGGTCTCATAATTCTTGGAAAATAGGATTAAGGTAGGTCTATCCGCAAGTCTGTGTCTCTTCTACTGCAGATATCCAATTTCTACCAGGAATATGGTTGTGGTATCTTATGGTAGCACAGTGTATTAGACAGCTGGAAAGATTCAGTCATGACAGTCAAAGCATCACCATGTGCTCATATTGTCTCCTACCAACAGTGTACATGTGTTTCTTTTAATCATGACCGTTATTGTGGCCAAGCCTTTACTGAATAGTTTTAGAAGTTAACCAAACCCTAAACACAGCATAGCTCATGTCACCATCGCTGTCCTTAGGACAGACCAGCAGCAGTTTATTAATATTGTCCGTGGTGGTATTTTGAACAGCTCCCCAGCTTTGGATACGGAGCAACAACTTAAAATCCGAAGCTGGGGACATAAACATAACTTTATCCTCTTTTTGCCAAGAATCCTACACATTCACCTTTAATTCACCTCATACAACTTTTCACACAACCGTTGAAAGATACTGAAACTCTTACAGTAAATAAGCCTTGCCAACCTAGTTAACGCGGAGGATATTTGTGTCATATAAAAAGTGGGTCCTCTCTTGCTCACTTCCCAACCTGCCATTATAACTGTGCCATGAAAATATTGCCACAGCCGGTCCTCTACTTCCCCTTCCCTTCATCTAAAAAGAATGTTTTCATAATATGAAATAATAATGCCCTGTTTGCAGCTGCCGCCGTGGCTCCATAATGGGGATGCAAGAGTGAAAGAAAAGTGGGCGAATTAAACTTTAAGGAGACGGCAGCAGGAAATTTAGCGGTGTCTATTAAAACTCACATTTAAAGGAAATAGGGGTGTGGGGGGGTGAGTAAAGGGAAGAGAGAAAAGACAGAGGTTTGAAATAATAGGTTTGTGGGGATCCTTCCCCCGCTTTGCACTCTCCTGGTTGGCTGACTGGGTGCCAGTTTGGCGAGGCCTCGTCATTAAAGATGGCATATGCAGCCGACGGGTCCCTCAGAGTAATGTGAACTTCTGCAGCCTGTCTCCCCAGACTCACCTCCCCTACACCCCCGCCCCGCCTGCCTTCCTCCCACTGATGTTAAAAGAAATCTTTATTGTCAGTCACATATTCTATTCACTTTGTTCACCTGCACTGACAACCCTGAGCTGTATGTGTGTGTGAGAGAAAGAGTGTGTACAGGTGAGTGTATGCCATGGTTGTGTGTGTGTGTGTGTGTGTGTGTGTGTGTGTGTGTGTGTGTGTGTGTGTGTGTGTGTGTGTGTGTGTGTGTGTGTGTGTGTGTGTGTGTGTGTTCCACATGCACGAAGAAGGGTGTGAGGATGCAGCGGGTTCTTATGTTGTGTGTGTACTGTATATGTGTGTGCCCACTGCTGTAGAGTAGCCTACCACCCCCACACCCCCATTCATCTCCCTCCTCTTCTAGATGTCGGCATCCCTGAGTTTCTAAATGCTCCCTCATTAGCTGAAATCTGTTTGAAACCTCCAAGTGAGAGGCTGGTAACGAAGTGGTGCCGGCTCCATCCCTCTATCTCCCAACGCCTGACAGGTGGGGAGAGCGAGGGGTGGGGTTGGGGTTGGGTAGGCTGTTTGATTTGAGGATGAGGGGGTGACTGAGGGGAGGAGGAGACGGAGGAAGCGAGGGGGGAAAGGATGTGGGAGGTGGACCATTGGTGATGTGGAGTGGTGGGTAGTGGGTGGAGGGGGGTGTCACCAGCTTTACGGAGTCTCTCCACCCTGGAAAGCCTTCATGTGTCTCGCTGCTCCTCTGTGACTGCGGCACCTCGATGGGAGAGGGATGACAAGTCCCAGTAAATTATTTATCCGGCTCAGCAACTGAGTTTGCCCCGCGCTTCATTATACCTGATTGGCTCCTTAATGGGGTGAATCATTTGAAGGCGCTGGGCCAGTTGCAGAGGTGGCCTCCTGAAGAAGACAGCCCGTTTCTGATCTCTCCCAGTGTAATGGGGAGTAAGAGACCAAAGTCCAGACACTTTTTCTTTGAAATGAGCGGCGCTGGTGTGGCGGCCGGCTGGGTTTTTAATGATGGGGCTCCTTTAGCGGAGCGTCTTCTGCAAATGTGCCGGTGACAGTTTAACCGAGCGATAGAGCACAGATAGTGCATGGATACTTGTCAATTTATTAACTGCGCCCACTATGTAAATTATTTCTTTGAGCTTTGTTGCACCACTGTCAACAGTTTAAGGAAATTTCCCCCCGAATAAATTTGCTTTGAAGAACATCTTCATGCATTGATATAAAACTACTTTGCTCTTTGAATGTTGTGTGACTGCCTTTGTAAGGCAAGTGTCAACAAAATACTGGCAATATAATTGCACTAAGTGCGGGGAAACTAACTCATCGAGGAGTTGTGATTGGCAGCCCGTCAGTTAGAAAACTTCACAGTAATTGCTTTACTCCAGGTGAGGCAATGGGATCTGCTACTTGTTTATGGAAATGGCAGTATCGAAATCCTCCGGGTGACGAGCTAAAAATGCCTGGCATACAATCTGCCGGCTGTCTTGTGACCCCTGACGCCGGGGCTGATAAGATGCTGTCACGTGAGCCCGAGAAGCTACCTGGGAGTGATGTAAGGAGATTTTAAACTGAGCATCACCCAAGCAAATGGAAACTTTTGCATCTTTTCCTTATCTGCAGCGGGTTTTTTTTTACAGAGGGAGAGATAAGAGTTCATGCTTTGAAGGACTGATTATCTCCTAAAATAAACAAATATGGACAGCCACGTCTATCAAACCATGACAAAACCTCTACCTCCACCACTCTTGTATATATGTATATATATATATATATATATATATATATATATATATATATATATATATATATATATATATATATATATATATATATATATATATATATAGCACTGCACTAACTTTGGCAAAAAGGGAGGGAGTTTATGTTTGGATGAGTAAGGCACATCCAAAGAACTTTAAATTGAATTCCTTTTGAAATACACACTGTGCTGTAAACAGACATGTCAAATTGCAAAGGGCATCAGCTCATCTTGTTTTATTAAAAACTATTTGAAAATGAATTAGATCACAGGGTTGTACTCGTCGTAATTCCAACAAAATCAGGTGATTCTCATTTGCTTTGGGTTAATATACCCAAGGCGATACAATTATTGAATGATTAAATTCACATCAATAAGGTATACAGTGTCCACCTTTCTAAGTGGAAAACAACTGATACAGCGCAAACTCAAGAATAACAAGTTAATCTGTGTCCAATTAGGGAAAAAATATAAAGTAACGAGCTTTTTTCCTTTTTGTGGTTATTATAGTGTGTTTATCTCTGTGATAAGTTGAGCGAGTAAAATGAACAAGGTGAACAAAAATGCATGTCTCCACAAAGCTAGCTGTTTTCCAATTAACCTGATGACACAGACTATGATATGATCTGTTTGCTGCAGTTAGCTACGGTAGCATGATGAATAAACTGTGTACATAAAACAGATTCCACAAAACAGTAAGACTGCATTAGCTCATGGAACACTGTTACTCTGTGACGATGTATATCTCAATTAGATAAATGGAGGGTGCCTATCTGCTCTTGAAATAACCAAGCGTACCTTCCTTGTCTGGCTCTTGTCAAGGCTGCTGGCAGCTTGACTCGCTTTCAGCAAAAGTTCATGGTTAGAGAAATGTGACCCTCCATTTCTTCCCCCCTCTGGGCTGACCTTTCGCTGGGCGGGCAGGCTAATTTTTTGCTTCAATGGCCAGCAGTCGGGATGTGTCACTTAATTCAACCCTGAATGGATACAGGTATGCATGACACTACCGATTGAATTGAACTCTCCTCCGGTTGATGTAAGGAGCATATGGGAGAAATGGGGGTGTTAATTTCATTTCACAGACATTGAAAGGGGGCATGATACAGTTTGCTGAGAGAACATGGTGCTACATCATACACTTTTCAAACACCCGAATGCTTTATGTAGGTGTAATTAAAAGTAATTTCTGAAATCTATGTACAACCAACTCTGACAGGGGGCAACTGGATCTTTAAACAACATGGTTCCAAAGTTAAAACTGCAAATGTAAGTAAATGCTCTCGAACAACATCTTGCAGATGGTCATTTTATTCTGAGCGGTATACAAAAGGTTCATTTAGTGTGTTTAGATCTTCCCATGTCACACCTACTGGTAAAATATTGGCCTTCAAACTGTGACAGTACAACAATTTAAGATTAATTTATACATAACAAATTCCAATTAAATCTGACTTTTTACCTGACCAAAAGTCGGCTAAAGTTTGGGAGACCTCTTGTCCATGTGAAAACACAACGTAAGGCACAGTTACACTGGATGTATATCAGCTGTCTTGACAGAAAGATTGAGAGTCCAACAGTCAGGAACGCATATAGCCTTTTGGCTTATTTCAACTTTTAGCATTTAACATTTTAGCATTTAGTTTACAGTAGTTCACCAACTACTTCTAATGAATTTCAACTGAGTTTGTGTGGAGGAACATGGCTGTACACATTTATGGCAGAGCTGACTTCGCTCCCCCATCAGACGTGAGATTAGCATGAGACTCGACATGTTTGAGGTCAATTTTCACTTTATGTCAACAGCTTGAGGAAATCAGACTGTGTGATTCAGGAAAATAAATGGTTTTACTTGAGGCTTGCTTTGAGTTCAGTGACATTCATCCCCAGACAGACAACATCTGACCGATAGCTCCTGTGTGGTTAAGCTACATTAAACAGTGGCAAGTGATGCCTGCTAGTTAGTTTGACTTTTACTTTCACCCCTTTATAGCCTACATGTGTTTAATTTCTTCACTGAGGCAGACACAGATTTCAAGTCATCAAACAATTAATACATGTGGAAATATAAAGACAAATTACACATTTTAAAGAAGTAATTTAAGCATTGTCATAATAAACATTTTTGATGTATTCTTTTAAATGTATATTTTGTAAATTTTTACTTTTTCTGTAATTGATTTACTGTTATTTATGTATTTATTTATATAAATGTACATTTATTTGGTTTTAATTTAAATCTTTACTTATTCTCTTCCCTTTTATTTCTGCTTTTTTTCCTCATTGCTTTTGTTATTCCTTGAATATTCAATCAACTTGCTTTGGGCAGGCCTGATGCTAATCAACACACCCCCTTAACATTCTTCCTTTATTACATCACATGCACATTTTACTACAGGCCTTGACCCTGAGATGACTTCTAGGATTCACACACATATTTAAGCCCAAACGATGATGTTTTTCTACATCATGGAATCATAAACAATCCTGGAAGTTATCTTGGGCATGTCATGCAGTTAAGTGTGTGTGTGTTATGCAGTAAAGCAGGTGTGTTGTGTAGACCCTTCTAAAAGCATTAATATACTGTATGTGTGAAGATATTGACAACTCAGCCTTGGCAGAAAGGTCAGCAAAGAGCCGGTTGATTGACAGCATGGCCTTTTAGTGTTTGGGAAGAGAATAAGGAAAAATAAAAGGATACAAGTAATAAAAATAATTTATATAACAATTTAAAAATAATTAAAAATTAAAATATAGAGTAAAATAAATAGTATATATATCTAAAAAAAATATATATATACGGTGTTCTTTAATTATAAGTGGATCCTATAGGTTTAATTAAACAAAAGAGAGAATTTCTAATAATTACATATTCATTATATATATATATTATATATTATTATTAATTATAATTATAGTGCAATTATATAGTATTATTGTGTAGAAATATTATTGTAATACACACATATTGCGTACAATTTTGTACAGTTTGGGACTTTATATTAAATATCCAAAATGATGCAAACTCAAACACAAAGATGAAATAAAGAAGGTACATATCATTTAAGAAAATTATTTTGTGGTACACTTTGCAGAAACAAGTGAGTTGTCAAATGGACAGGCAGTGAATTCAGAGGTTGATAGAGAATATTTGTGTGACTCTCCTTTCATTTGAACACTTTAATTATACATTGTAAACAAACATTTTCAGATATGTTGTGAACATTTCAGTGTCCTCTGTGTTTCCAGATTGTAGTGTAGATCATTAATTGCAACATTTAACCTGTTGCTCATATATGAAAGCTTGAGAGTTTTCTCTCCATTCACTCATTCCCAACCCCCCAGTGAGCTCAGTTCTTTGTTTCTGCCTTCGGTATTTCTGATACCTTTTGTAGTGCCATTGCGGCTCTGTGAGTACAAAAGTCAACTGCATGCTCTATTTTTGAGAACCCAGCAGCACAGCCAGGTTGCAGCCAAGTGAGTGCTGCAAAGTACATCATGAGAATGCACTTTGGTAACATCGTGGACTGGTTCACCTGTGGTGCATTTGTCTTTGAAAGTCTTTGAAGTAGATTCCAAGTCAAGTCTTAAGTCTTTAAAGTAGATTCCAAGTCAAACGTAAAGTCTTTGAAGTATATTCCAAGTCAAGTCTAGTCTTTGAAGAAGATTCTAAGTCAAGTCTAAAGTATTTTAAGTAGATTCCAAGTCAAGTCTTAAGTCTTTGAAGTATATTCCATGTCTGGTCTAGTCTTTGAAGAAGATTCCAAGTCAAGTCTAAGGTCTTTGAAGTAGATTCCCAGTCAAGTCAAAAGTCTTTAAAGTAGATTCCAAGTCAAGTGTTAAGTCTTCAGAGTAGATTCCAAGTCAGTTCTTAAGTCTTTGAAGTAGATTCCAAGTCAAGACTAGTCTTTGAAGTATATTCCAAGTCAAGTCTTAAGTATTTTAAGTATATTCCAAGTCAAGTCTTAAGTCTTTGAAGTATATTCCAAGTCAAGTCTAGTCTTTGAAGAAGATTCCAAGTCAAGTCTTAAGTCTTTGAAGTATATTCCAAGTCAAGTCTAGTCTTTGAAGTATATTCCAAGTCAAGTCTTCTTTGAAGTATATTCCAAGTCAAGTCTTTAAAGTATTTTAAGTATATTCCAAGTCAAGTGTAAAGTCTTTGAAGTATATTCCAAGTCAAGTCTAGTCTTTGAAGTCTTTAAATAGATTCCATGTCTTTGAAGTATATTGTCAAGTCTAGTCTTTGAAGAAGATTCCAAGTCAAGTCTAAAGTCAAAAGTAGATTCCCAGTCAAGTCAAAAGTCTTTAAATTAGATTCCAAGTCAGTTCTTAAGTCTTTGAAGTAGATTCCAAGTCAAGACTAGTCTTTGAAGTAGATTCCAAGTCAAGACTAGTCTTTGAAGTATATTCCAAGTCAAGTCTAGTCTTTGAAGTAGAAGTTCAAAAGTCTTTAAAAGATTCTAAGTCTTTGAAGTAGATTCCAAGTCAAGAAGTCTTTGAAGTATATTCCAAGTCAAGTCTAGTCTTTGAAGTATTTGTCAAAGTCTTTGAAGAAGATTCCAAGTCAGTTCTTAAGTCTTTGAAGTATATTCCAAGTCAAGTCTAGTCTTTGAAGTATATTCCAAGTCAAGTCTAGTCTTTGAAGTATATTCCAAGTCAAGTCTAGTCTTTGAAGAAGATTCCAAGTCAAGTGTTAAGTCTTTAAAGTAGATTCCAAGTCAAGTGTAAAGTCTTTGAAGTATATTCCAAGTCAAGTCTAGTCTTTGAAGAAGATTCCAAGTCAAGTCTAGTCTTCAGAGTATATTCCAAGTCAAGTGTTAAGTCTTCAGAGTAGATTCCAAGTCAAGTGTCTTATGGTTATAATTAACTTTCTATCGTCTGCTGCATGCCATCTTATATATTAGTATCAGTTTTTATTCATTGTTTCAGATGTGATATTTTGAACAATGCAATATTAAAACATACACAATGAAAATGTCCCTTTATAGGGACTATTAACTGTATTCTGCCTAAAAATGAATGGAGTCATGTTACTCAGGACCAGGAACATAGTGGTAACATAGCTATGCGTGCAATCATAACCGTAATCTACTTTTCACTGCTAGTTTGAGTAACAATCTATTTTATAATTAAAGTGGGTCTCCTACTTCTGATTTATGGCTGCTGTATAAACTGGAGTCGCCACCGTTGTTTGTTTTAGTGTGAACAAGCAAAGGCGGCCTAATGGTGGGCCTTCTTCACAGTAATATTGTGGAATCTTTGTGTAAAAGGGGCTATTGTCTGTAGATAATAGACCCACTTCCATGAAAAACCCTGCTTCTACTAATAAGAGGAGAAGAAGTCAGCCTTGTGTATTTTTGCCAGGTTGTTTATCTGGCAGTCCTAATATGGGCAAATCTAACTTTATGTTGCATTACAGCTGTTAGAAGTATCTGAATCCCTTCAAACCTCATTGGAAATCAAACAGCTTTTGATCTTGCAGCCTTCCCTCTTCTTTATTTCCACCATTACAATCAGTTTGACTATGACTTATCATCTCCATAAAGCCACACGGAACATGAATGCTGATACTTCATGGGAGCAAACACAAACAGACAGTGGAGGAAATGTATTTAGACAGATGACTCAAGACTTTTCTGAAATATGTGTCCTCACAGTAACACACTGGTGCATCGCCGCTGGGCACAGTGTAACAATCAGACTTCACCCATGAATGAGTGAGATGTCTGGGCGCATGCAAACAGCCCACAATATGACAGGAAGAAGTGATTGTTATTGCTGCTGCTTTAAATCTGGAATGTGAATGAAGTGCAGTCTGCGAGGATCACCTTCAAACAAACATTTTGTTTTCATTGTGGGTTTAGTGGTAAGAAACAGATCCTCCTTTTTTGCATTTTTTGTAGGACTGGCTCTCATAAAGTCTTTTAAAGCTGCATATATTAGAGAGGGAGGTGATTACAGAGGGGAGGGGGAAGAGGAAAATAATTTCCTTTAAGAAGACATTGCCTGGTCAGGTTTTTAGAGGCCTTTTGGTCATTTAGGGAACATAAAGTATACATATATATATATATATATATAATAAGTTAAGCCGTGTATATTGGCAAATAAATGTTTGTTTGAGCTTTCTTCCTGCCGCTGTAAACTGTTAGGAGGCTTTAGAGAATAGAATGGTGCCTTCCCCCTCTCTGCCCCTATAGCTCTCTGTACAGGCTGTTTGAGTTGTTGTTGTTGATGTTAGTCTACTTTTCCTTGTTTTGCTGGCAGTTTCAGGCTATTTGCTAGCTTCTTTTACTGTTACTAATAATATTTCGACACCATCCATGTTCCATAGCTGAACACTGGTTATAGGCCCTCAGTTAAAAGCGTGTTGCAGGGATGAGATATTTTTGAAGGCCAAACTCGGAAGTTAGCATCACACTGGTTCCCTCGGAAAATAAGCTCTGTGGCAAACAAAGGTTAACGATACCAGATGCTCTCCAAATTGGTTTTATGTTGTTACGGCTTATGAGGCGCCTCACAAAAATGTTGGGGCTGTGCTGTTCTGAATCGCCCAGAGAACCTGATATGGAGAGTGCAGAAAAGAGGCCAAACAGTAAAATGTAGACGTGCGCCACTGTGGTGAGTAGCGGCCTACTTTGAGTACTGAATGTCACCAGCACTAAGCTAAAGGCGGACTGGGGAAGCCACTTGTTACTGCCACTGCCTTTTTTAAGGCACGTACAACCTTGATTGACATTAAAATCTCTTAAGCTTGTTTTAACCAAAGACCTAATTTCAGGCTTCTGACCAAAAAACTATTTTTAAAATCAATTGAATTCAAGACAAGGAAACCTGAAGGTCAAGGACTCATTGCTGCAGCACTCTATCACCTTAAAGGGGTCAAAGGTCACTCTGAGGCACACAAAAGGGATATTGATAATTATTATGATTTGTGATGATTTATACTAGGTTCTGTTTGCATTTATTTGCCATATGGTGGAGGAGAAATAAAAGTGCATCTGTTAGACCAGCTATTCTCAACCAGCAGAGCAGCAGAAGTGGACCAGCAGAAAGCTATTTAGTGGGGCGCGGAGGTACTGCCAAATGGTTATTATATAATGCTATTTATTTTTACATCTAAATGTGTTCGAGAATTCACATGATTAAAATAAGTCAAATTAAAATGCATAATTTCAATGAGCAGTCAATAACACTTCATCAGTGAGAGAAAAACATGGTTTGAAACTGTTAGCTAGCTTATGTTCTCTCAGACGCATTGACACAGAATCGGTTGGTTTTTGAAACAAAAAAGTTAAGTGGGAAACGACCCTGCACTAGAAAATGCACCAAAGTATGTGGTGAAGAAAAATATGACCTTAATACATTCAATTTGGATTAATAATGGCAGATTATTTATTTTGGTCATATATAACTGACATTAAATCTGGACACAGACTGTCTTAGGTTGAACAATGTGACTTAGTCCTTGATCATCAGCGTGCATTCGTGTCTCTTTCTTACATGACTGTGCCCTCATATAAAACCAGAATATAGTGACCGTGACGTCTAGATGCATTTGCATCATAAAGCTGAACCTCAGGTAAAAGAAAGGTGGACAGAGTTTGGTGGGTTCAGCCTCCCTCCCTGATCTTCAGTGAGCTGTATGGTATCAGTAGGGAGGAACACTTGATAATGTGGCAGAGCCTTTCTCTGTGGGATTCATCAAGGAACTTTCTTTGATTGTCTCTTTTTTCTTTTCCTTTCTTCTTTCTCTTTTCTTCTTCTTCCTCTTCTTTTCTCTGTCTTCCCTCTCCTCCTCTTCACCTTCAAGCGTGCTCTCATCCCCCACCTTGTCCCTCATCAGCAGTACACCCCACCTCACCCCAGCCTCCCAGCTCCCATGATGGGAATGGAGGGGGTGGGGGGGGGGGGGGGGGGTTGGGTTGTGTTGCGGTCGCCCTGTTTATGCAATCCCCCTTGTTTTGAAGTGACAGGCCAGGGATAGATATGCAATATTAAAGAGAGGCCTTATGAATTTTTGACATCTAATTAGTTGCTTCCCCGTTAACATATCGTGGCTCGCGGGGGCATGGAGCGCTCCGCCGGGGCCCCTCTGAAGTGCAGGGCAGAAAAAAGGGGCCCGCTGCCATCTCTAATGTATTCCCCTCTAATGTAAGTAGTAATCATAGCACTAAGGTTAATTAATGGCCCTCCGAAGCCCTGCTTTCCACAGAATATCAGACCTGTGGTATCACCGGAGCACCAATTAGGGGCTTTTTTCTGCTCCTGCTTCAAATGTTAATGGCCACTGTTTCAGGGCCGCAGAGCGACGGGGAAGAGGTAAAGCGCTGAGGTGATCGTCGTAACACTTTATGGATGTTACACAGGCCAGCAGAATGTGTCTGCACTGTGGCACACAGCCACGTAAAGCCACAGATCATCACAAACATCAAGGTATCAAGGTTCCCAACATGGCTTTCAAACTACATATCTACATATCTGACTACATACGCTAAAAGGGATTATTGCAGGTGTTTAAACACTGAGTACATATTTTGCTGCCCTATTGCACAAAATGAGCATAGTTTGTCCGTCAGGTGTCGGCAGGGTTGTTAATCAATACCATTGATGAGGCAATTGTGTGTCCAGCTGCTAGCCATGTAGGAACAACATGTATTTTGGTGCCCCCTTTTTTGTCTGTCAGTCAAACAGGAGCTGACAATGGCCACAAGGAGCCCCACATTGATAAACGGTTAAATGTTTGGAAAACAGGCAGCAATTTAAAGGTGTTCCTTTGTATTTCATGTCCTTAAATTTTGGGGACTCAGAACAGAAAGACTTTAAAAAAAGAAATCAAAGCAACAGAGGCTGAGACCTCCAGCCTTTTAGTCCCTGGGAAGCTTTTTCTTAGACCACCCCCACCTCGTGGACAGCTCTCCAAACTCTGTGTGACCAGTTTGTAACCTAGGCAATCTGTAAAAAACATGGATTCCTCCAAGTATGTTAAAATAATATCATCAGGTTATTTTTTCAGTCTGAAAGAAAGAAAACAAATAATGTTATGAATGTTACATAAAATCGTCCTCCATAATGGAAGTTTTCCCTCTCACTATTACACTCAGTGCTGCCACTGCTGGCTGGTAGTGATACCGATAACATACATGTGAGTGTGTATAAACATGTGCTAAGCTACATGTGAGGATCCTGAGTTGGAGTTCACTAAAACCCCAACTCAGCCTTCGCCAAACTCCCCAACTCAGACTTCGCAAAAAACAAGTTTTTGTTCCGAAATTGAAATGACCATGACCTTCCAGCGATCTTCTACCTCCATGGGCCCAAAGAGCTGGCGTACTAGCGTTTCCTAAAACCTCCAGCGAACCCCGGCACTCCTTCTCAGGCTGATTCACAAAGGAAGGACAATAACTCTGATAATTCCTGAAATAGTGAAAGACTAATTGCTACAATGAATAAATGAATGAGATATGCACAGCTCTAAGAGTTTTTTTGATGTGTTGTGTAGGCCACTTACAGAAATACTGTCACAACTGTGTGTAAATGTAAATACTTACAGACCTTGCATCTGATTGGTTAAGTTGTGTCTGATATTACGCTTGCAGAGATACACACAATGGCACCTTGTTAAAATTATGAAATTATTGGTAAGGTTAAGGCAATAGCATTAGTTGGTAAAGGCTAGAAAAAAGATCATGGTGTGTGTTAAGATAATAACGTAACAACGGAACTAGTGTTAATAAATGACCACCGCCCTAAGCAGATTTTCTTATGTAACATTTTGTAACAAGAGTAAATACATTACATTACAATACATACATGTAACAAGCTTAAAATCAACATTAACTTTTGGTTTCACACTAAGCAAAGTCCTGTGTTTGTTTGACTCATCCACCACCTCTCACAACTGCCCTTTGATCGCTTTAAACTTGTTATTACATCACATAACTTTAAATAGCGCTGATCGCTCTGCACAAACCAACGCTGGTTGGTATACGTCACTTGCTCTGCCCATATGCAAAATCATCAACACAAAATATAAATTTATATACAAATTGCACGTATCCAAGGTTTTTGGGCAGAAAATTAGCATACATGTCTCACTGAGTTAATGAAGAGAGAAGATAATGGAAGTTCAATATTTTTATCACTCCATATATTTAGCTCTGTTTTTGGTCTCCACAAACTCCTGGGGGAAATATCTGTCAATTTTATATATATATATATAATATTTTATGGTGCTGAGACGCTGGTTTACAGTAGATTTATCAGAGCTTTATTCAGCTGAAAGCAGCAGCCTGTTGCAGTGGAGCAGAGAGCAGGCTGACATGTCAGGCTCCAAAAGAAAATAACGAGTTAAAAGAGGCTAAAAACTGTGTTTGGCACTAAGAGTGATCCATTTCACATTACATATAGGGACTTGACCCATAACAAAAACGTACATTACACAAAAGCACTCTCACCGCATTTTAGTTCCCAGATGTAATATGGGCTAAATAGTTGTCTGACAATAACAATTTTTTAACTGTCCAAAAAAAAGGTTTGGGCACCCATAACAACACACACATGTGAGTGTGAGGTGCTGCTGGAAAACAATGGTAAGAAATTCCCAGGGATTAAACTTTTTGGGGAAGTGAATGAGTAACTCTCCCTTCATCAAACAACTAACTGTCAGAGTGCCCATGAGCACGACCTGAAACCTTCAACAGCCCTGCTGCAGTCATCACCAGTATTGGACTGGTGGTACTGGGAAGCTCCCAGTATGAATGTGTGAAAACTGCACAGAGCTCTGTCAACTTTCGTTGGGTAAATAAAGGTTTAAAGAAGACACACACACACACACACACACACACACACACACACACACACACACACACACACACACACACACACACACACAGAGTCGCACACTGTCACTCACTGCTCAGCTCACAGTCCACATAATGATGAAGTGACCAAAGGAAAGAGTGTGTTGTGTGTGTGTGGAACCTCGCCACCCCTTTGATGTGGAGGTGTCAGCGACTCCCTCGCCCCGTCTTCTTCTCCGTCTCTCTGATGCGCTCCCTGTCTCCCTCCTCTATATGCCTGTATGTCTCTCGCCCGCTGTCCTTTGTTCATATTTGATTCCCATAGGTGCTGCTGGAGTACAATAGAGGGTGGGAGGGCGGCCACCACCACCTTCTCTTTAACAGTCAAACATATGTAAAGACGTTTGTGTGGTGTGTGTGTGTGTGTGTGTGTGTGTGTGTGTGTGTGTGTGTGTGTGTGTGTGTGTGTGTGTGTGTGTATGTCTGTGTGTACTGAGAATACACTTCTGCAAACAATAGAAGCAGTGGCATGTCATCATACAGACATAGACAGAAGGAGTGTGTGACAGAGAGTGAAAGCATTGGCAACTTGTGTGTTTGTGGTAAAGGTTGTGATTTACGGATAGAATTGCAAACTCATCGGGTTTAGATGTTTTTATTATGTTTACGTACATGGATGTCATCAGTCACTGTAAAAATGAAGTTTCCGAGCTATACAGTCAAAAAGCATAACAAACATATGTTGTATTGCTATTGTTGCCACATTTTAGGATCCATTTTTTACCTCTCAGAATAATTGCCATTGAACAAAAATTAAAGTCAAGACCCACTATAAGTTGCACTTGAAACAAAGTGAAGGCCATTTTCTATGGGTAGTGAGTCACCTCTCAAAGCATTCCGGGCTCACGTGCACGAGTATATCCATCAGGTGACATATTTCCGAGTGAACTGAAATTTGTGTATACGTTACATGGAAGAGAGTCGTGAATTAATTAATCAGCCACGCTCTTTCAGAAATAACAGTCAAGTGCGATGGAATATGATTGGAGAGGTTTATGGATACATCTCTGACGGCAGGATGAGTCATGAAAAATATCTTAATGTTATAAAGGAAGAGAAAATGACATTTTGGGCATTTGGTATAAACCAAGATTTAAAAAAACAATTAAACCTAAAACAAGAAGATTTAAATGTTTTTATTTTTCTCTATCAAATCTTTCTTTTTGGCTTTCAGTGAGTCAGTACAGTTGTTGTTCTGTACTTCCTCACTGACTAAGCCAGACCACTGATCAGCTTATCTTACTGATACCCTCATTGCTAAACAAATGGAAGCTGCCTATAGGCCACACACACACACACACACACACACACACACACACACACACACACACACACACACACACACACACACACACACACACACACACACACACACACACAAAGCACTAAAACACACACTCAGACAAGCCTTCGCCACGATCAATTAACTGATTATTCCTTTGTGTTGGCTGGTGATTGGCTAATCAGTGAGGCTATTAATCACCTTCTATCTGGGCTGATCAGGAGATGCCTATCCTGTGCTTTCAATCAGGTCCTCATACATCTCATGGCCTACAACAGGTGTGGTTAAGGAAGGAATGAAAACACACACACATACTGCTCTAAATATGTTTCTAGAGAGCTGAAATCGAAGAGAACAACTATTATAAAAGCTTTATTTTTATTCAGCTTTGCATCATTTCAGTGTTTTTGCAGAGAGAACAGATTCAGGTGGTAAAAGTTGTCTATGTAGACTTTTATGTCATTATTGTATTTTGTTGGAACTATTCTGATATTTTTGGTTATTATTACCATACAGCTTTAACTTCTGCTTCAAGACCAGGTTATTGAAAAAGTGAATGTGAACTCAGAAGTCATCTCTGGTTAATCAAGACATTCTCACTCCCAACTTGTCAAATACAGAGGCTTGGTCAGTGGCCCAATGCTTCAAACTATGAAGCTCTAGATCCGCTCTACTGTCAGTCCTGGAAGTGCAAGTGATGGTGTGTAAGTTTTTTTTAAATAAACCTCAATTGTAAGTATATATTGAGGTTTTTTATATCAAATAAGTGCGTTTATAACCTAAAGAAAGTATGCTAGCTACGTAGCTGCCTAAATTAACATGGAAGTTACATAGCAAAACTAAGGTGACATAAGTTAACTAACAGCGTTCTCCTGGGTTTTAGTTGGTGTTAGTTTGACCCATCTCGCTAAATATACTACGTCAGTTTCTCTGAAAAATCTAATAATGACGTCGTATCAGTTCACATATAAGTTAGTTGAAAGACTATCTCATAGGCACCTTATGCACCTTGTATCAGAAACAGAGGGCAACTGACCAAGCGTTGGTATTTGACGAGTTAGGACTGGGAATGGTTTGGGTTAATAAGTGAAGTCCACACATGTTTTGCTACATGTCAACAATAAGATAATGATCAGTGACATTTTTTTTCAATTTTATGTTTTCAGCAGGATGTGTAAGAAAAAAAATGAGTCTTGCAGTGGCTGATATAGTATTTATTACTTCTTTAAGTGGTTTGGTGAGTCACATCTCTTGAAGCATTGGATCATGTTGAATTTTCGATGATGTAAATTCTGATGCACAAGCGTCATACTTTAAAAAAAACATTCCTTGGCTGGTGGGCATCAATTTACAGTTTTATTAAGGAACACGAAGGGTTATAAAAAAGGGAAAACTAAAGCCCTCAGATGCAAACAGCTGTATCGGAATCAGTGACAATGGGGAGGATCTATTCAATGTTTCTATGCTATATAAATGTTACTATGTACAATTTTAACTTTGGACCAATTTGTTGCCGCATTAAACAGGTTTACACTTGTATTGCTATTGCTGTGTTGACAATTTTGTAAATGTATAAATATGTATTTATTCTTTACATGTTGTTTCACAAAGTTAGTTATGTTTAAATCCAGCCTAATGTTGCTTTCTACATTAAAGAATGATCCCAGTCACCTCCACACAGCGAGGCGTAGAGCTTATTGATTAAACACTGGTATCAGATCTGTACTCGGTATCGGCTGATAGGCAAAGCCCATACTGTACCAGTATAGTTGTATTTAGAAATACTAGGCCTGCATTCAAAATAATAGTAAGTAATAGTAAATAAACAGTAAACAGTACCAAAAGTAAAAGTACTCATTATGCAAACCGGTTCACATCTGAATAATATCTATAATATCACTGGATTATAATCTGTAATGCAATAAAGTACGCCATTAAAGACAGCTACAGTAGCTATACAGCATGGGGCTCTGAATTGTGAATTAACTGTTTATCTGACCAAAAATGAGACAAGAATAATATCCCCCTGTCCCTCCGCCCACTCCCCGTCTCTGGGAGGAGAGCGAGCACTAGTGTAAAAGGTGGAGCACCAGAACAGAGAGAACAGGCTGTGCTGTGCTGTGCTGTGCTGTGCTGTGCTGTGCTGTGCTGTGATTGTAAGGAGAGAAGTAAAAACAATAGACGCTGTCTTAATGTATGCATCCAACACAGTCTCACAGCAGTTTGTGAAATAGTCACAAAATGCAGTTTATTGGTTTTCTGCTGAGCGACACGAATTGTCCATTTCTTTAATGTCGCTCGCCGCAACTTCTTTTTGGGGACAATAAAAAGCTACAAAACCCCTTTGTTGGATTAAGGAAAACCATCAAGAATGTATCACTTCATAACAACATGCTCTCCGGACTGTTGGTTGGCAGTGCTTTGTTTGTTGGACCAATCCGCCCTCTCCTCCCGCTCACCAAAAGTGGTCTTCCTTGGTTTATAAAACTACGTCACTAAATCTGACTATTGAATAGTCATGTGGTTAAGTTTAAAACAATCAAGTAAATTGCATTTTGTGACTATTTTACGACCTGCCATGATACTGGGCTGGTGCATAAATAATGTTATTTAAGGTGGTGCTAATTTCAATTACCTTTACTGCTGGGTAGCTCATTAGGAATATAATATATTGTCTTATAAATGTAGAGGAGCATATAGAACACATTTGGCTTCCAAATTCTAGTGGGATAGAAGTAGCTCAAAATCATACTTATGCCCAGTACTTGACTAAATGTACTTAGTTACATTCCCCCAGATTGCATAGTTTTAACAGTGGCCTGATATGACATGACAACTCGTAGACCAACAGTTGGAAATGGTTCAGTGGGTTAAATGAGTTCTTCACATCCTCTGGCTTTATTATCACAGGTTTTCAGTATAATAACTTGTTAATCACCAGATGTATTAATAAGAATGTCAATCAAAGCTCCCCACATCACACTGCCAGCATGTTACATCATGTCAGAGGCAGGGGTGAGGAGCAGAGGAGCTGCATTATGATCTCCAATCACCGCCTGTTTCCTGAACGCTCACCTCATCCGATGCACTTCCTTCTCTCTGCCATAATATTCCTTTTTGTTATTCCCTCTCTCTTTTTTTCAATTAGAGTCAATTGACCTGACAGAATTGCCGGCAATTAAGTGATTTTTGTAATGGTCCTGGGCTAATTTGCCTTGGCTTGTCAGCTGTATTTTATGTCGCCAACCCCCCACCTCGCTTACTCTCTCTGGCACATAATAGCTTATAATTTCAAAATCTTTACCCTCCGCTTCCTTCTCAATAAATCGCAATTACAGGAAGTTGTTAGAGATGCCTATACTCCCCACCACCATCCCCATCCCTGCTGCTTGACTTTGTGCCGTCAGAGATATTTTTATATTATTTCATGCAATTGACAGAGCGGCAGAGCAGCAGAGGAAATCTATTTGTTTGCAGAGCCTTAATGTAATCGCGCTTCATGTGTGCACACTGAGTCCAACTCTCCTGGGCTCCAGCACACGGAGAAGTTTACTCTCTCCGCATTGCTCATTAAGAATATGATTTTCTGGCAGCTGGTCTTTGGACGGAATATCTTTTATTCGCTCGCTAAAGAAGGATTTTAAAGGTGTTGTATTTACCCAAGAGCTGCGTCGATTGATCATCTTGAAGGTTCCAGTTTGCACAAAGGCGCCGTAACCACAAATCCTGATGAAAGGGAAGGGTCAGCGCACGGTTTCTGTTCCCTTTTCAGAAGACGTGGAACAGTGGAATTTTGGGAGCCTTGGCAGCAGGGGTCTGTGAAAGAGTTCGCTGCCCCCCTGCTCCCTACACCCCCCCACTTCACTCCCGTTTCCTGTCATTTGTCAAGCTCAAACCCAACCGCCACGCTTCGAGTCTCCTCATAAAATATGCAAATGAACTCCAAATAAAATACCTTTTGCCTCTGTCTCTTCGAGCTTGAAGGCCTTCCATCAGTTCAGTGAGCCCCCCCCCCCCCCCCCCACATACAGACACGCAAACCCAACACTAATCATCTCTGTATGTAATAACTCCAGAGGCGAGCATCTGCTTGCCTCCATAACACTCCACTGATCTCCCCTCCACCCATTCCACATCCCCTCCCCCTTTCCCCATCACAATCTACATGTATTAGGTCGTAATGACTTAGCGGTTAAAAGCAAATAGATGCCAGGGGACATACAGATGCCCCCCTCCCCACCCCCCTACATGTCTTCTCTCTCCCTCTCTCTCACACACACACTCACACACATTCTGTGATGCCCAACTCTTGCTACTCAAGATAAATGGAGTGGAGTGTGAGGAGAACTGAGCCCTATCAATCACATTAAGCGTTGGGGCGTTTGTTATCAGAAAGTGTGGCTGTCAACCCCCGTTCAAAGCCCGCGGGAGTAGAGGGGTGGTGAGACTGGAAAGGAGGTAAAAGTTTGTTAACGCCTTAGCAAACGCTGCTGACAGCAGCGATGTACTATATCAGCCAGTAGAGGAAGTGAAGGAGGGGGGCTGGCTAACAACAAACAAGCGACAATGGGTTTTAACCAATTAGCCCACTCACACACACACACACACACACTTGGATATTAGCTTGTGTCTGAGTGTGTGTGTGTGTGTGTGTGTGTGTGTGTGTGTGTGTGTGTGTGTGTGTGTGTGTGTGTGTGTGTGTGTGTGTGTGTGTGTCTGCTCAGGAAACCTCAGGTGGAATCCCTGCTCCATCACGCTAACATCTCACCTAACTTTCTCCATCTCAAACTTGGAGTCTTAATGATGTTATTTTAGTTTAGCGCAGAAGCAGCAGAGGCGGCTGATCGATGGATATTTTGTCGCTTGATAACTCTATTTCCTCACGCAATCTCATTTCAGTAAGCATAAGTATACCAAAACTGGGCCCTAATGGCTGCGCGTGCTGTGCTTAACACAGTTTGAAATGAATAACCCCGCTAACAGTCTCATAGCCATTACAAGCAGGACTTAAATGATCATTTGGGAGGATGAAACCACTGATAGCATTTTTGAAATTATTGTAATATCATTTTCACTTTGCCTAAATCATTCTAATGAGATGTGCCACTTAGCGACCATGCTGGAGCTGAAATAAGGCCCTGTGTTTCAGCTGCGTCGAACACCCTGGATGTAAACGGCTGCAGAAATATGTCCGCCCACTGCTAGAATAAGTGGAGTTGGCCTCAGTGTGTGTGTGTGTGTGTGTGTGTGTGTGTGTGTGAACAATTCTATCCAGCTCTATTTGTGTCGCGCAGCCATTCCTCAAACCAGCAGATCATATTGTTGTTGTTGTTGTTGATTGAAGCGTTTTATTTTCTGAGGATAAAAGCTCAGAGCGCTCGCACATATGCACAAACTCACAAATGGGCTCAGGAGAGAAAGGGAGACGGTTACATACATTCAGTTAGATCAACAAATAAATTATTCAGAGCGATGTGACAGCAGATGTTTGTGAGGCCGTGATTCAACGGTAGTCTCCGCTACAACTTTTGATCAGAAATTCAAAAACAGGCCCTGTGTGGCCAACAGACGGCTGGATGGGAATCTACACCCACCCCTCCTCCATCACCCTCTCTCTGCCTTCGCCACCTTCCCATCCCAGATATTTCTGAGGCCATTCGTTTGGGGAGATGCTTTATGAAGAGGCTGCAGACCACAGCTACATGGTGTTAACTTCTCCTCTGCAGCTACAAGGAAAACAGTAGTGGATCAACACTCAGTAATGACCCATGTAATGACCCATGTTGATTCATTCCTCTTTTTGATGAGGACTAAACAGCATGAAAATAATACAGGATACTGCCTGTAACAGAGAAAGAGTAGACGATTCAGACAACTGAGCCACACAGGACACCTCACACGGGGTCCGGCCCATGATGCACCTGCACTAGTTCTCAGAGATGCCCTGTGTGAAATGTATCAAAATGTAAGCAAAAGGGCAATGTAGGATATAAAGTGTGCTATGCTGTGTCACTAAACTCAGCCCTCTCTCACCAAATGGTGTATGAATGACAAGATAATTGTAAGTAATTTTGCGTAGAATAAGTACGCCTTTTTTTGCGTGTTATTTGTACGCCATGTAGTCTGTACTCTCTGCAATGTTTATGTGACGTAGGGTATCATTTGAGAGAGACCACTTATGTTTAAAAGGAAGGTGGGTGAGTCAAACAAACACAGGAGTTGCAACCGGGAGACCAGTGTTAAGTTACTTATTTTACTTTGTTTACGTACAGGTTTTTTACCCAGTTATTTAAATTCCAACCATGATGTATTTCCTAAACTTGACTCAGTGGATTTGTTGTCTAAACCTAACTGCAACTGTTACATTTTTTTTTGCCGAAACATAAAATCTAGCTTTTCACGGCACATGTGAAAATCCTGTGGTGTATAAATGCCACACAACAAGCCTAAAATTTGTAATAATGACACTGAAATGTTGTGCTTTTTATACGCCTTCCCGGTTGAAACTAGTGTGAAAAAAGAAAGGAAAATGTATTATTAATCAATGTTTTTTTTTATTACTATTCTATTTGAAAGTCATAGAAGCAAGGCCATTATGAGTCACTATCTCTTTAAAGCATTATTTCCTTTTTTGTGTGGTGTGTGTGTGTGTGTGTGTGTGTGTGTGTGTGTGTGTGTGTGTGTGTGTGTGTGTGTGTGTGTGTGTGTGTGTGTGTGTGTGTGTGTGTGTGTGTGTGTGTGTGTGTGATTGGGGAGGGGGTGGTTACAATGGGATTTAGTCATACTTAACTCGCAATTGAGGGTCCCACTACACCCCTTCCTTCACCCAGACACCTTTTTCATACACGAGTGAACCATTCATATTCCATCTGTTCCAGCTCTCACTCTTCGGGGAGGCTGTCAATCTCCGAGACTCGTGTGATGTGAATGGAGGTGGGGGGGGGGGGGGGGGACAAAGAGAGAGAGAAAGCGAGTGAGAGGAGTTGTGGAAGTGGAAACAGAGGAGGGCGAGTAGAGAAAGAGAGCGGAGGCTCAGCGTCGGCGCTGAACTCCTGGGACCTTTCAGAAAAGCTCATCGCACATCAGTGTCCTGCCGAGCCGCCGCCACGGAAGAGAGGACGAGCGAGGCCGTGGAAAACGGGAGGAAGAGAGAGGTTGGGGGGAGTAAAAGGAGTAGAAAAAAACTGAGATTGTGATCAATGTTGGAGAAAATGTCGGAGGGGAAGAGGAGAGGGGAGCGGAGGAGCGCTTTAGTCAGGTGGTTACTCCATCACTGCGGCTGAGACAAACAACACAAAGTCTTCCTGTACATAACAGGAAGAACATTTAACAGGAAGAAAAGCTATTGTAAAAACAAAAACAAAATAGGCTAAAAGCGTCATTTCTTTTTAACTAAATTGAATTTGGATTTTCTAATTATCTATGCTCAATAGCACGGAGGAATGGAATATATTAGGCCTTAATACACAAACAATACTTAGCAGATAAATACTGAATCAGGCCAGTGTTATCCTCCAACGGAATGTGGGCTACATGCAGGAAGAAGACAATTGAGGGACATATGGCAGCTGGTACTCCTGCTGCTTTACTGTTCCTCTTAAAAGTGAAAAATAGGGGAACCACTATTCAGTAAACAAGGAAGACAGGGTCACCAGAGGTCATGTTACATGTCTTGTCACAAATATATATATATATATTTTAATTATCTTGGTACTGAAAAGTTTAAATATAGTTACCAGCAAATATTACTTAACAGGCAACATATTCTTGACTAATGAATGCCTAGCAACTCGTGTTATTCACGTCACTAACAATATTAACCAGTCACACGACAAACAATAGATTAGTTCCACAGGGGACATGAACAGCTATCTGCTGGGTGAAAGTCCTTTGTTTGTTTGATGCATCCACCACACTCTTCATCAGTAGGCTTTAAGAAGGCTAACAAACAAACAAAGCTACTCAGTGGAATATGAATCTGTCAAAGTCAAGGTGCTTAGGAGTACGATGACTGCGTTAGGTGTGATTTTTCATAGAGATTTGATGTTTTGATGTTTTTACATATTTAGCTATCACGTCAGTTGGGAGTTCTGTGACTGATCACAAGGCGTCGTTTGACGCTATTTTCTTGTTCTATTCAAACGCTCCATAAGGCTTCCTCACTGACAGAGACACAAATCAAATGTGAGGAAGAGGGAGAAGTGGGCAGGCACGAAGAGGATGTCAAGGACAGAGTTGGAGGATGAGGTGGGGGGTTGGGGTTTCTGCATGGCCGGGAGGCAGCATGGAGGCGACACATCTGTCGCAGTATTAACTTTCTGCTCTGTGGGGCCTGGGTGTCAGTGATAGCTGCTGGGGCCCGACCCAGCCATCCTGGAGCTCAGATGGAGGAACAAAGCCTGAAACAGCCCTGCATAGAGCAGGAGATGATCCCCAAAAACATCCATCCTGCTTCACTAACTGACTGTCCTGTACCAATCAACTGCATCCATACTCTCCCACAGTATCTCATGCACAAGTCATTGGATTGTTGCACAATTTCAATGTTGTCACTTCTCTTGTTTAACAATAAACATGTTCAGTGATGGAAGTGCCTCTAGATGGCAGAACGCACAAAACGGGTCAGTAGATTTATCAGAATTTTGTAGTAGATTTAAGACCACATTAAATCTGAAAACAAATTTACTGCAAAACCAAAAGACTGCCAACCATTCATATCCACAGGCAATTTAGAGTTAACAATTGACCAAACATTCATGTGTTTGAGGAAGCCAGTAGCAAAACCCCACACTGACAAGGGTAGATCATGTTAACTCCACAGAGAGGGACCGGGGCCAGCGGGTTTTGTTGTTTTGCTTTTTTTGGTAAACCTCTTTCCCTCTTCATAAAATTGCTTTTTAATGAACATGAAGCCTACTGTGTTTATTAAGGAACATATGTTCACACTTCTTGTTTAAAGGGCACAAAAGTATGCTATAATGAGGAAAAAGGTTTTTATGCAATGTGCAATGATATTTCTACTGTGATTTGTCAGTATTTAAAAAAATAAAATAGATACTTGTGAATGCAGGAACATGTAAGAGTTTAACGGCAAGTATTCTGACCAATTTTGAGGAAATTTGTTGCATTTGAATGCTTGGAGCTTTTTTTCTTTGCTACTTCTGTATTGAACTAAATAGGCTTTGCTACACAAATAATAAAAAGTAAAAAGGAGCATCTGTAATAGCTGGTGTCAAGACATTTCAATGATATGAGGCTTTAAATTCAGATATTAAATGACTTTTCAGGACATTAGTTGAATAAAATTAAATGAATATCCTGGAGAATACAGTTTTCAAAATAATAGGTGCACTGCTTGTTCAATGAATTGTTCAATGATACCTTCACTGGACATTTCTTCAGGCTCACTTAAAAACATGCACACACACACACACACACACACACACACACACACACACACACACACACACACACACACACACACACACACACACACACACACACACACACAAAGCTGATCCCTTGGTCCACTAAAGAGGCATTTATTACCCAGTGCTCTGTCCCAGTCTCTTGTGAACTGCATCTGAGCATCTAATCTCTGATGTCATTATGGTCACTTTGTCCAGGGAGTAGCCCTCAGTGCCTCAAATCAATAGAGCCCGCTTACTGTTCAATCTCAGAGGTGCTTTCTGCCCAGACAGCAGGGATTTGTTTTCCACTGTCTCCAGGGCTGAGAGGGCCACGAATGGCCAAACTGACCCTGGAGCCCTACGGCCCTCAACTGGCAAAAAGGCTCCTGCACTGGAGGTCCTAGACGAATGCCCTGAGGGACACCAAGGTCACCAAGCTGCGGCTTCCAGCACTGAGCTCCAGCTGCTGGGGTTGTTGTTTTTGTTGCGCCTGCTGCCGCTTTGTTGTTGTTGTTGTTGTTGTTGAGTGGAGTGGCGTCTCTCAATCCACCCTGTGTCTACATCCCTCCCTTCCTCCCTCTCCATCTTCCTCAGGCCTGCAAGGCATAAAGAAGCCCCATGAATTAATGAAGACGAGTGAGGTAATTAAACGCGGTGGTGATGGCGACACAGATCCTGGGAGGGTTTCAGAGGGACAGGAGGTCCACATGGGGCCTTGGCCTGCCTGCTCCACTATTACCCTCCTCCCTTCCTCCGTCCCCCTGGTCCCCAGGTTGCATGGCACACAGATATGGCTTGATTGGCCTGCTGGGCACGGGGAGGAGGAGGGTTGGTGAAGTTGGCACCCAGGGGAGGTGGAGGGAGAGGCAGGATGGAGGGGGGTAGATTGAGCTCAGGCCTCACCTGTGGCCCCGGAGCCCCTCCCTGGATCCCTCCCCTGGCAGCCAGGTCACGCTGCGTGGTCCAAACACCCCCTGCCAGGGGAGGAGAGGAGGAAAACAACAGCATGGAGGGATGGGAGGGGTAGAGGGGAGGATGGAGGGGATAAGGTAGGTAGGGCAAGAACCATAGGGGCACTTCCAGGGATTATGGCCCCATGCTGTCCCACTGGGGCGCAGCCTTGATGGACGTCTGACTGGCAAGCACTTGCCCTTTTATAAGATGTGATGCTTGCCGACCAACTCGATCACACACAGTCCAGCAGACTGCAGTTCTCACAGGTCACTTATCATGGCAGGGCCTTACTTTAACTGTCCTTCTTTTTCTCGATTACCAACTCTGCTCTTCTTCACTCATTTAGACATTTAATAAGATAATATTAAAATAAATGTTCTCCCTTTTTACATTTAAGAGGCCAAACAAATTACTAATATTGACAATTGCGATTGGAACTGGGATGAAAACTGTTCTCACCTGTTAGTCATGTTACAGAAATTACAAACTGTTAACCAACACAATATGTACTTGCATCCATTCCAGTTCTAATTTACAAAAAACACTTGAAGGGTTGTTCCAGTTCACTACAGCTTGTGTCTCACTTTAATGGTTCTGGCAATGATTTCTATCATAATTACTAGCCACAATGATACTGGACTCTAGTTTATCAAGAAGATAAACTAGATGAACACCACCAGTAAAAGGAAGTGTATAGGGAAAGAAACAAGCAGCTCATACAGCTTTTAAACAAATCCCCTACTGGTTTGAAAGAGAGAACAGAGATGAACAGTAAAATGATAGCAGTCCTTTGTCATAATCGATCACAGTTTACAGACCAAACTTTAGCTTACATGCAGTAAGTGTGCTCAAAGGAGCACACTGACATTTGGTTTTACCTCCAAACAAGCCAATCTAGGTAAACTGTAGTTTTTAGCGGGTTTCAAGAACTAAGATTCACCTGCCACAACTTTCATAAAAGGCTGAGTATGTATTGTGACTGCTAACAGGAAGACAATCTCATTACACACTGTCGCTTGCCAGCTAGATGCCTACATCTATGAAACAAAGTGACAGGAACATGGCCACAAAAATGGGGACAAGCACGGATGAGCTTCACTGGTTGTTGTAAGTCAACTTACAGAAGTAACTAACTCTTTTATAAGCATATTTTGTCAATCATTGTGAAAACCATTAAACCAAATCCTCTTACCAACAGCTACTGCAGCTCCCATATTAACTAAAAATGTTGTGATGATTGTATACCAAAGATAATACTTAAAAAGGATCAATTTTACATTCCAAGTACAGTAGTCATTGCCCTCATATAACTTTTACTCAGTTCAAGGGCCAACTTGAAGCTGTTGGTCACTTTTTTACAAATCTGAATATCTAAGGTGAACTGTACATGTTGTGGCAATAAGTCAATGCCATGATTTTGAATACTGTACACTAATTTGTCTAATTTTACACAATTTAGACAATCTTATATGATCATAAAAGACTCATCTCAAGACATTGCAATTCATAAATACACACGTTTGGATGTGTAAAGTGTTCGTGTTATTGATGAAGAAAAGGGAATGAGTTGAACAGACGGATTTGATGATGAACCCTGAGGTGTGGCCTGGAGGGGCTGCTCTGGTGCCTCTCTGTGTCACGGCCCTATTAGAGGACTCAGTGGACACCAGAAGCAGTTTACCAATAGATCTGCATCACCTCCCAGGAGAGCTCCCAAAACCTCCTCTATGTTTATTTATCAGAGCCGTCACCGGACTAATTAGACAGGCCTTAACTTTGGTCTTGAGCCATGTTCCTGCCCCCAAGGGCTGGAAGGACAAGCTCCACTTACCCCCATCAGACCTCCCTATCTCCCAGCCCACGCCAAAACACGTGTCCTCCCAATGGCTTCTGGGAATTTGATGGCGTAAGGCGGCAGGTAGGATGTTTTGTTCAGCCACGAGTTACCATTGCACACACACACATTTCACACACACACACACACACACATACACACACACACACATCCATCTGCCAATAACCCCCCTCTCCACTGCACCTCCTCCCCCATGTCCCAAGATGCCGTTTGTCGTCAGCGACCCTGAAGTTTATTATGTAAACAAAAATTTGCCCTAATTAACGGGAGGGAAGTGTTGTCTTGGGAACAGGAGGGGAAGGCGGGTTTGAGCCAGGTGGCCTTTTGTCACTACTGCAGCCTATCAGCATAATTTATATATCATTTTTACCTGCGCATATGAATAAGCAACATACACTCAATAAACGATTACACAGTATCAGCGAATTTCTATACACAAGGATCAAAGAGAGGCAGAGAATGGCTAAGGATCGGCAAGAAGAGTGATTATGTTAAAAATATAAAACAACTGGAGAGGAGCAGAGGGAGAAGAAGAAGAACAGAAGAAACAGACAATGGCTCAGGTCCCAGCGGGGGGAGGAGGAATACCCCCTTCATCGACCAGGGAGTGCAGAAATGCAATGATTACAGAAGGTTTGGGGGGAGGGTTGGTGGGGGGTAGGAGAACAGGTGTGCTGCGGACCCCCTCCCGGGACCACACCACCACCCCTGAGTGTCCTCAGAGGGAAGGAGGGACAGGGATTGGACGAGGGCGATGCAGGGGGGGGGGCATTAGAGAGGGGCAGAGCTTAGCTCATTAGAGGGAGTTTGCTTCTGCTAACTCACCTTCCCCTCGGGATGCAACTAATCATCGCACAGGGACCTGCAGCCAGTTAGAGATGAGGTGGAGAAAGTGAGACTTATTTAGCATCCATCCCTCCTGTCTACATCCATGAAACCATGATGCATCTGTCTGATAGTCCCCAAATAAGGGCCACAAGTGGGACAACACCAACACAACACGATAATTCAAGAGAGCTGGTAATATGATGAACGATTCCAACTTTAACCCTCATCATTCATCAGCGTTGAGGGAGAGCACCCTTTACATTACTCTTCAAAATGCAGAGGAATACATTATAGATGAAAGGTAAATGCCATTCAGTGCTGGAAGAAGTATGTCAAAAAATAATCCACTACAAGTTATACAAATATTAATAATGATACCAATATAAAGATTCATCAATTTTTATTTGCATTAAATTCATATTGACTGTTATATTCCTGAAAAACTCCAAAACCCCAGTTTGTGAGTCAGTCCTGAAGAGTGCTATTTATTATGAATAAAGTGCATCGAGTTACCCCTTAATGTGCACAGCATCTAGTAATTAGAGCTGTGAAATACTTGTAGAAGTGTAAAATGTACAATATTTTTCTCTGACATGGTTTAAAAGTGTCAAATATTTAGCACAACATCTAAATATTCAATTTAAAATACATATATACAAGTACCTTATATAACTTAAGTATTACAGTTATTGAGTAAATGTAGATACATGTGGTGACTTTCCATCACTGGGGCCTTGTTGACACTGTGATAAGCTCAGATGATGGGTCTGTGGTCATGTTCTCTGTTTTGACTGACTCTGATAGCAGCTATGCAGCAGGCAGAAAGATACAGTGTATGGCCAATAATTTATTTTTTTAATCACTGGCTTTTCTGAAGCTTTTCATGCTATTTAATTGTTTTGACAAGTTAAGATAGATATCAGCAAGTGCTTATTAGCTGATATTTATGAAAAACAAACAAGACAAGCTCATAGAAATGACTTCAGAGCGTCAGATACAACCATTCTTTAAGTATGATTTACAGGGGTTTAGTTCTTGAAGGAAACATGAAAGTGCAGAAATCGGTGATTTCACCGACTATTCTCAGCTGGCGAACACGTAGTTTGCCAGTTATCACTTCCACCCCCCGGATCACCCAAATAAGTGGTACGATCCAGCTAAGACATGGGAGTGCCCGCCTCGCAGCTGGAGCGACGTCAAGGATCATTTCCATTTCCCAATGATTAATTTGAATTTAATATCTTAAATCAAAACCTAATTAATTTAGATACAGATTTGATGGTGGCCTACCACTAATACACATGCTGTTAATTAGATGTAGCTTAATGTCATTTTTCCCCTCCTGCCTTAACGTAATTAAAACAGAAGATCCCAACCCGTGTGAACTAATGTTGGTACAACCCAGAACAGAGGGTGGTGTGACGGTTGACAGGGAAATGTGATTTGTCATTGGGTGGAGAGCTGACGTTTACAGGGTTGCGGATGTTGAACGGATTTACGTACACAGCTGTACAAAGAAACCAAGCCGTCCATGCATCATGGCATGAAAACTTCATCACTCCTGACCAAACTCCAACTACTTATGAAGACCATGAGATGCAACTGAGAGCTCTGGAAAAAGCTAGTTCGTGGACCTTGTTTTATTTTGTCAAAATACCATCAATATACCAGTCATGCTTCCTTGACCTTTAGGAGCAATACATGGGGAATGTATAGTGAAGAGAATCTCAGCTCGACAGTCATCGTATTAACTTGTAATGCTTTCAACCACATCATGGTCTTTGTCAGAGCATTTAGCAGATTTAGGTGACCTAAGAATGGAACTTAGGCACCCAAACGCTTTAACTCTACATGTCATTCACCCTTTCACATCCATCTATACACTGATGGCAGGAGCTACCATGCAAGGTCTGTCTGACCATACCATAAATAAACTGAAGGACCAAGTCCTTGCCCAAGGACACATCAACATGGAGCCGGACTCAAACTGCCAATCCTCTGAATGAAGAACAACTCTTCCCCTACTGGGCCAGAGTCACCCGTCACCGGTGCTCATCAATGTCGGGAGGTGGTAAATGGGTATCGGTAAATGGACTGCACTTGTATAAAATTTCTAGTCTTCCGACCACTCAAAGCTTTAACACTACATGTCATCATTAACCCATTTACACCCATTCATACACTGATGACAGGGGCTATCAAGGTGCCACCTGCCCATCAGAACTATGTAACAATCATACTCATTCATACACCACAGGCACAGCCTATAGAAGCAATTTGGGGTTAAGCCCAAGGACACATAGACATAGACTTGTTCAGATGTGAATGTCCCTCATGATCTCTCCAGTAGTCCACTGACTCCTGGTCCATGACCTTTGAGCCCGACCAGTTGAAGCTTTGAGTTGTTTTGGTCCGGTGTTCAATGACAGCAGAATTTTCTGGTCCTAATTCAGTCTCTTGTTCACGTGTTATCATGTGACCAAATTTTCATACTCAGGTAATTTGTTTGTTTTTATTGAATCCAGTTCTGCGTCTGCTGGATGTGTAAACAGGCAACTGCCCCATTTTTGGCCACAAAATTTAATAAAGAAGCTTAAACTCTAAACTGCAAAGCCAATAACTGGTAATAGTAGGCATTATGTGGATATGATTATAGTATACTGGTCTCTTTCCTGCTTGGTTAGATTGTAGAAAGAATGGGATATGTAACATGTTTTTTGTAATCAGCAGCTTTACTGGATACACATGGTGGACAGATTAGTTTGAGTCAACTGAGGTTGAGAAAATGTATTGAAACATAACATAAATAAAGCTACTACAATTTAGTATTTCTTTCTGGGTGGCATACCTCAAGTTCCTACTTCTCAACCACAAATAAAGTTTTTAATATGCGAAGCATGCATTTGTGATGTGCTGCCACTATACCAGAAATGTTTGCCAGGAAGAATGGCATATTATTTTCACAACCAATTAAAAGTTGAAGAACTCCATTATAAAAATTCTACTGTCTGTATCCAAGCAAAGCAGCTGAAATATTAGTTATTAATTGATATCCATTCAGCCTTGCATTAACTTGTGCAGCAGGTTAAACAAAACATATGGCTGTAAACGCATTCTGGTCCTGTTCCAAATCATCATCTGCAGGCGGAGGCAGGCTCAGAGTTATAAAACGAGTCATATGCGACAGTGTTACAATGTGCAAACAAAACACAAGAAGTAGCTTATTTTACTGAACAGATGTTTTCCTCTCTTATTGATCTGCTCTACATTGATCGCAGTTCATCTTCAATTGAATAAATCTGATTATTTATGTTGCTTTTGATTTTGGCTGTTATTGGAATTTCACTCAATATTCATCAGTGCTTTTCTGAGTACATCCCTTTGCAGCATTTTGAGACAATTAAGAAGTCATGCATTCATTTGCTCTTCCTATGTGTGTGTCTGTGTGTGTGAGGTTGTGTAGGCTCCTAAACCTAGGAAGTAGGTGTGCTGGTGTGCTGGTGTGCTGTAGCAGTAGCCTCGACTGGACTACTGCAACAGTATCCTGTACGGCACATCCACCAAAATCCTCAACAATACTACAATACATCCAAAGGTCCACTGCCCATCTGATCTTCTATTACCACACCAGAGATCACATCGCCCCAGTCCTTCAAACCCTCCACTGGCTCCCCATAAAACAAAGAATATTCTCCTCATTACATTAACATCCCTTCACAACCCTAAACCCCTTCATACCTTTCCGATCTCCTACACTGACACACTCCTACACACAACCTCAGATCCACCGACGCCAACATCCTCCTATCAGCACAAAGACTAGAAAAATAGCTAGTCTGGCTCTGTCAGAAGTGAAAATACACACCTATCAACAGTTAGTTAGTTCTTTGTGTTACTTTAAAACTCAAGCATGTTAAAACAACAACTTATTGATTTAGGAAGTTATGTATTCTAACTTTTTCTAGGCTAACCACATCCCGACCCCAGCACCTTAACACACTGACATATTATCAATATCAATCCTCCCATCAGAAATGAGCAGATTCCCCAATATTGAAAACATTTTTTTAACAATGAGCTCAGCCATTGAGAAACAGTTTCAACAGAACCTTGGCATGTGGAAAAAGCTTAACTGTATTCATACCAAGCTGGTGTAAACCAAATCATATTGGAAGGAAGAAGCATTCACGTTAATGGTACTGTGCTACTGCTCAACCCCTCCCTGGGGTCCTGTGGGTCTACAGCCTATCTAAGAGGGTAATTAGAGCCTTGCAAGGGGGGTATCAGCAGGAGAGGGAAGCAGTCCAGAATCCAGATCTTGACACACATAGTCACTCATACACACACATAGGCCTATAGTTCATTAAACATCTTAATTGAGGTGTGTGTTTGACCATCTAAACTTGTAACATACTGATGATTGGTCAGACCCCTTGCTGCCAATTTCTCCTGGACTGGGCAGCCCAGAGCATCAAACTATGAGAATCCACTGCAGTTGCAGTAAACATGTGGTTGTGAACAGGCGGCAAACTTCAGTCCTGAAAAGTGAAGCCAATGCATAAGTGCCTTAAACTTGCATTCTCTGATGTGGCCATCATCTGGTTGCACAAAAAAGTCTGACTGAATAGAAGTGTATGAGAAAATGACCCTACTGCTTGACTTATAACCTCAGTAAACATTGTAAACATGAGTTTATGGTCTCAATCTGTAGTTTCAAGTCTTCTTCAATACAGCATGATGTTCATTTAGTAAATGAAAATGTCTTATTCAGCATTCAGTTGTGCTTAGCTCTATTATCTTGTGTCACCTGTGGTTGTGAAGACTGCAAAAGGCCAAAATGCCAAGCTGGAGGCTTCAAAACGTGGTCCACAAACCAATGTGTGATGCCATGGTGACTATATCATCTTCCTATAAACCCCCTATGTTTGTGAAATCAAACACTTGCTTAGTTTTAGTCAATAAAACCACTTAGTTAGGTCTAGAAAATGTATGGTTGGGCTTAATATAAATGGGTAAACTAATAAAAACATAAACATAACAAAAGTAAAAACAAGTCACAAACATAATTACCAAGTAACTGGGACATAAACACCAGTCTGGATCGCATTTTCTCTGACCGTAGAATAATGACGACGTTTACATTAGGTCTACATGTTTGTACAAACATTCAAGGTCCCCAGAGCATGAATCACAACTGTTTTGGTGAACTGACATTTCATCTAGCAGCATCATCAAGTAGAAATTTCAATTTGTCCAATATTTTTGTTTATGACACTATACCTGCAAACAAATAAAATTCCCATCAGCAAGCCAACATTTCTGTCATTAGAACTAATAACCAAATGTCTGGTAGTGTATGTGTCTGGCATGTTAGCAGAGCAATAGGAGCTTAAGTTCTCCAGCAGTAACTACACAGGATGCATTCAGTCACAGTATTGAGTGTAGGATACCTTCGTGTTGGCAGTGTTTGGAGCCCTGTGCACATATAATTATAGTTATGTACATATTGTAGCGACCCTTGGCAAGGAAAGCTACGAGACGTTATCTGGCTTATTCCGAATTGTGAAATACGCTCGAGTTGCAGTAACACACATCTATTGTGAGTGAAATGTGACCTTTGATGGCTGCTGGATTCACTGAAATCAAAACGTATCTGTACATTCAGACACGAGTGAAACAGGCTACTGAAAAACACGGTTGAAATGCCTATTTTGTAGAGAACCATAACAGGCTAAAAAAACACGGTGAACATTACTAAACATCTGAATTTTAGTATGATGACATCAGCATTTTGGTTCAAGCACAAGTATAGCCTCACAGAGCCGCTATAGACTGTCGACTGTTTTATGAAATTAAAGATAAATTCCAGTTTGTCTCATTGATAGTTATTATACCACATAACATTGCGACATTGCTAACGGCCCAGGAAACATGCTTCAGTCAATCAGACAGATTTTAGGCCAAACTTATTTGGAAGAGACAAAAAAGGAAAATATTCCTGTCCATTGAAGGATTATATCTTGCTTTAATGGCCTTGAGTCTCATGTAATGCGCTTTGAAATGCTTGTTTTACCCTAGTTTTCCACACCAAGTATGTTTCAAAAATATGTCAGAAAGGTCCATTTTTATCTTTATATGATTAAACATCTGCATTTGACTGTTTAATATATATTACTGATATTCTTTCAGTGAATTATTTGAGATGAATTATAATCTGCTCTCTCATTTTAAAATCATGACATTGTATGTATTCCTGATGCTGAGGTTTGAGGGAAATTACAGATCTTCTTCCAGCAGCAGGGATTTGTCTAAGGAGCAGATACCATTTCCCAATTTCAAAGCTAATCCACGTCTTTGAATTTCTATAACAAGCAGTCAATATGCAGCTGATTTCAGGGCCACTGGTGGGGGCCCTGGTCAATGTGCTCCCTTTGCATCCAGGGTTTATTTACTTTGGTAATACATCAGAATTTTACTGATAGTTAGGGCCCCATTACCACTAAGAGCCTCCTTAAGGCTGAAATCTCTACTCCAGTCATTAGACTGGTCCCTAGGAGCTCAAGTCTATCTAAAATACCTCTTGGAGCTGTTATGGAAAGGTTACTGATTACTGTTCTCTCCTGCCCTGCCACTGGTGAACATGTATGGACACTTAACATTATATTAATATAATGGTTTGGTTTTAATTGGTGGGGATTTTTATTCTGATTGGAAGTCCACAGTATGAGTATTTCATAGATTTGATTTGAAAGGATTCCCAAGTCCTTGCCTTTCATATGTGGTGGTACTGGATGTTCTTTAATCCCACTTCCTCATAGACAATGGTTTATCTGAAAACAAAACTCCACAGCAGCTGCCCATAGCACCCAAGGATGTGAGTATCTGCAACATATCTTAAAAGCCCTTGCATAATCTGGTGGCCGGAGTGCTATCTGAGGACAGTGGAGACACACCTAAATATCTATGGGCTGGATAACTTTCAATCTCTGCCTTAGTATGACATTTCTCTGGCTTTGTGTCTTTGGGTAAAATGACCATTGGCTTTGTCTACATGTAAACATGACAAAGCTCAATCATGATTAAAGTGAATAACATATAAAGAGTATACTCTTTATATATAATATAAAGGGCATTTCGCTCTGAAAAACAATTGAATCCAGTGGCTCTGAAACCTTTTCTGTCATGCCTGCTTTGGAGGAGGAAAAATGTAATGACACCCATCTCCCTGTAATACAATATGTTTTTTATCAACCAATATTAATTGGGAAATTAGCAACAAACAAGCCAAATTTTGTTTTATTTCATTGTAATTATATTATCGTGTTGCAAGTTAAACTTTGCCCAAGAAAACAGGCTTTCCTGCTGCACTGAAGCATGTTTTCTTGAGATTGGGTTTGATGTGTTTGCTTGATAAGCAAATATCCTGTTTCCTTCTTAATAATTTATCCATCCTTTACATTCCATTTTGTTGACAACATCTTGCCAAAATTACACTTGAGCCTTACTGGAGGGCCATCACTAAATTCTCCATGTTCCACTAAGTAATGCAACTATGCCAGTGTATCATCCATCCATCCATCCTTTCATGTGGAAGTGCATCTTCTCCTATTGCCTCTTTGGCTTTTCTACAAGTGCTCTGTTTTCCTCAAACAGTTAGAATATGAGGACTCTAAAATTCTCGTAGCTGTGAATGTTGTGACCTGTCCAGAGGGTGTTTCTCGCCTCTCGACCAATGTCTGCTGGGATTGGCTCTACTCTACCTCTAATGGTTGAGTGGGTGGATGAATTTTAAGCTAACATCACTAAATGTTAAGCTAAAATAGCTCCGTCTAGTTGTACCAGCAGTCATTTAACAAATTAACCTTATATCTACATGTGGAGCTGCTGAAAACTAGAGGTATAATACAATATGCACACAAAGAGAGACATAATGATAAACCACCTCAGTTGAGGTTGAGGTTTTGAGAAGAACAGTGAAATTGTAACATGAAGTGAAGATCTAAATTCTACCATTATCTATTATACTGATGTAGCTGCCCTATAAGACACTTGTGCAAAGTTCTTAGAAAAATAGCTGTCTTTGATTTTTGTCAACAATCAGGTCATTAGGTGCATGGATATAGTCAGTTTACTGGTCATAAATACTCAAGCTCTTGGTTAAGGTTAGTCAGTCAGTCAACTGCTATAATCAGGTTGACCTTTTCAAAGACCAAAGTCTCTGGAGTTGTCTAAAATTAATAGTAAAAATGTCCATTCATTTAACTACCGATTATTATACGATGAACAAATATTTATTCAGTGAAAACCAAAGAATTCTCAGCCCAAGCTCGTCAAATACAGATATCTTTTTCAGTGTCCCCAGGCATTGGAGATCGGCCCACGAAGGCCCCCTTCAGGGGCTGTATGCTGCGCACAGCTTTCAGCTAAGTCTAGTCTCCCTCCCGCGACATGAGATGACTGTGAAAGCATACGAGGTATTATAACAGTGCTCGAGAGTCTGCTTGGTGGGAGAAGAGGAGGGTGAATGGGTGAAACAAACAAAGGACTTTCAACCAGGAGACCGCTGTCCGTGGCCCGTTTGAAACTACAAGAAGTTGACTTATTTTTTGACATCATTCACGTGATTTGCTTATCTCGTGAGTCGTTTGTGACAACATCATTGTGGTTTATTAAGTTACTCTGTTTCTCTCAACCCCATACCACCTCATTCTCCTTTATCATTCAACCACCCTTTCACCATCCCTTCTTTCTTTTCTCTTTATTCATCCAGATCTCATCCCTGAATTTATTAATCCTTCTTTCATCCATCTTCTTTGTCCAATCATCCCTCCCTTACACTTGTCTCCTCTAAACCTTTTCTCCCTCCCTCGCTCCACCTTTCTCTCCCTCTATGCCTCCCTCCCTTCCTCCCTCTATTTCTCCCTTGTCCCTCCCCTCCTGTTCTCTGACTTTCAGAGAACAGAAGCCAGCTTAGAGGGGGGAAAGACGAGAAATCAATAAGGCATGATTTATTGATCACTAAAAATGATGGCACTCATTAGCCCCCCAAAGGGACCTCAGCGTTAAGCAGATGACAAAATGTCACCCGTCCTCCCTCCACCCCACCCGGTCATCCCACAAAAAGAATTATCCCTCGCCACCACCAAGCAGTCCTCTTCTCTCCTCCCCTAGCAGCTGATCTGATCTCTGGGATGCAGGACAAAAAGATACAGGCCTGTCAGTTAGATGGCCGTAAGATTGACAAATTGCCGTCATTCTTTTCAAATTGTAATGGTAGCTACAGGCATGAATTTCCTTGCCACAGCTTTTTGTTTCAATTTTTTGGTACAATTTTCAATTTCTCTTCTAGCAGATTAGGCAATATACAAAAAAGTTCAAGGTCAGGATAGTGACCCACTGATAAAAAATGTGGTTCAATACGCACGGTAATCGTAGAGGACCAATGTAAAGAATTGGTTACCACATTGAAAAGTAAACTGTA
This sequence comes from Anoplopoma fimbria, assembly GCF_027596085.1. NCBI lineage: Eukaryota > Metazoa > Chordata > Actinopteri > Perciformes > Anoplopomatidae > Anoplopoma > Anoplopoma fimbria. The sequence continues at coordinate 10,741,724 of NC_072463.1, read as the reverse complement.
AAGGTTTTTCTGTTGGAAGACCTGTCTGACTGGAAGGGGACCTAGAGGGAAGCACATGGTAAACATGATATACATGAGTTACAATGCTTTTCTCATTATGATTGGGAAGAGTAGTTGGAAGGAATATATCTACCAGCATGCCTGAGAGCGTCTGCAGATGTTCAGAAGGCCCTGGATGCAATTGCAAAGGTATGGATCTCAAGGCTGTGGATGGATGGATGGATGGATTTTCCTTTGTGCTGTGGTCAATCAAGCCCTGCGATAGTCTGGAGACCTGTCCAGGGTGAACCTTGCCTTCGCCCAATGACAGCTGGGATCGGGTCCAGCCCCCCGCGACCCTTAACAGGATAAGCGTTAACGGATAATGAATGCATGAATGAATGTGGTCAATCAAATTTTGCACAAAATCTGACTTAAAGGTGTGTAACACATGGCATGAGTAAAATACCAAAGCCTCGCTGGTGGTCCTTAAAAGCTGTAATTTTATTGATATCCACCCAAAACCCTCAGTATGCTCCAAACAAAGGGCATGTACGATTGGCTAACAGCATGAAGAACACCTTTTAGGATGGCAGGATCTGACAGATTTTGTATTTTTCTCAAATAGACAATCTGTCTATTTTACTGCTCCGTGCAGCTTTTGGTTTACGAAGATGTGAAAGGATGCAGGGTTTCAACTTGACTCTCAAGCTCTTTTTAAATTACTTGCAATTATTTTTTGTGCTTTCAATGGAGTACAAAATCATAACTGCTTCTGAAGAGTGATTGTCCAAAAGTGTCGGTCAATGTCATAATTTCTAACATTCATCCCATCAAAACTCCAAAGACACACACAAGACAAAACATTCTTGGAGAGATATTGAAGGCAGTAAGATGCAGCCAGGGGAAAGCTTTGATGACAGGCTGTTTGCCTTGATTTCAAGTGTTACCATGCAGAACAAGTACACACAGTGAAACCTTTGGATATGGTTAAGTGACTTGTAGTACGACCTTTTCTACAAGTTAAACACTGACTCCTTTCCATTAAATTGTTGGTCAGAATGGACAGTAAACTGACGCCTATGTTATTGTTAGAGACTTACCTGTTTTGTCTTTTTGTCTGATGTGATGTGTAAAGGTGATCCATCACCTTTACACATCACAGTTCAATAAAAAGGGTTTATTCATGAATGTGGGAAAAGCATGCATGTGGTGAACCAGTTTCATGTTCACCTGCCCATAAAATTACCTTATGTGTAATGTGATATTTTCACCTGGGGATAGTGCAAGCAGAAAGGACATGAATTGTCCAAATTTTTAATAATTAATCCTTTGGCTGGTTTGAATGTATGCAGTAAATTGGATGGAAACCAACTTAACTCTAGTATTTTTTGTGAATATTTTGGCATGATACCACCATCATAGTGGATACGTCAAAGGGTCATCAAAGGTATTAGTACTTATACTCTAAGGACCATGAATATTTACAGCAAATGCCATTTAATTGCAATCTTGGCATAGACCAAAGAGTGGGTCAAGTGAATATTGGGATCTGACAAAACAACAGTTGTCCTAGCAGAAAAAGTCAGGGTACCAACAGAATTGATATAAATCATCTTTTTTGGGACAATAATTCTCATGGAAATCTAGCTTGTATTTGTTTAGATATAATGTTATGGGTGTTGACAGAGGGACCAACATAACTGGTGATTTTTTCTGGCAATGGTTAACCTTGCTTGAGACAATTATACAAATGTCAAAAAATTCTAATGTCTAATGTTTGATTATTTATGGATGATAATCTTATAAAGTAGCACCTTATCAGCGTCATAATAATCTTTAGTGGCTGAACTGACATCTGTCTACTTCTGGCCAGATCAACCTTCTGTTTTAATGTCCTTTTGGAGACTTTGAAGCCAAGAGCTCACTGCTGGTCAGAAGATCATTGTAAAAAACACAGCTCCTAAGCACCATACACCATATCCAAATACACACAAATGAAAGTGTGGAAATGTGTGAATGTCTGTGTGTGTACTGCGTAGCTTTTCTTTCAAAGGGAAGGGTAGCAGATGAGGGATCTGTGAAGGGGGCTGGGTCAAATGTGTTTTGTATTAATTCAAGACACAGCACTGATACTTTGACTTTGATAAGATATACAATCCCTTCAGCGTGTTCTGGAGGTCTCTTACCATCTGGACGTGCCCTGAAAACCTCTAAAGGGTGGTGTACAGGTGGCATCCTGATCTGATGCCCGAACCACCTCAGCTGACCCCACATAAGAGCAGCAGCGCTACTCCGAACTCCCTTTTCCAATGTCTGAGCTCCTCCCCTTATCTCTAAGACTGAGACCAGCCACCCTTCAACCCGCTTGTATCCAGAATTTCATTCTTTCCATCACTAACCAAAGCTCATGACCATAGGTGAGTTGGAATGTGGTTCGACTAGTCAATCTAGAGCTTTGGCACTACCGGTAGTGCATCCTAGAGGGCACTTGATCTTGTTTTCTAAGCATACCATTCATACACGGCAGGCACAGCCTATGAGCTTGACCAATGTCACATCGACATGGATAAGCAGAGCCAGGTTTCGAACTGCCGATCCTCTGATGGAATGATGACCCGCTCTACCACTGGCCAATCCATGAGCAGTACATAACCCATTCATGCATTCGGAAAATATGTGTTTTTTTAGGCTGCCATATACATCTCCCAGCCTCCATACCTCAGAGACTGGAAGAGTCAGATGACAGCTCGCATCGTAAGCATGCACATCGGTATCAATGCTAGTTACATTGAGCGGCAATAGTGAGTCCCGCTCACCAGTGCCTGTTTGAAGAGCCATTTGAATTCTCCCATCGATGGTCAGTTGGGTTAAGATCAGGTGACTTTGAGAAATACAGCATATGACTGTATTTTTCCTTGCAATAATTCTTTTTTTTCTTTTCTTTTTTCACCTATCCCCATCTTTTCTTTTTGCTGAATATTTCGTGCATTCATACGCTTAGATGAGTGCATGAAGACGAGATGAAGAGCTTTGCAGTTTGGCAATATTTCTAAAAACTGTGAAAACACCTGATAAATAACCACTTAAAATGAAACAATCAAAGCTCATTCTGTTCTATGAATAAAACTACTGGGAAATCCTAAACATGCTGATTGTTACTTTGTGTAAACAGTTTGTGCAATCCCACCAGATTATATTTTCATTACAAGTCAATATATTTAGAAGTGTGCAGGTGATACAATATGCATTATTAAACAGGAAATGGTAAAAACTGAGGTTAACCACTTTGGAAACTGTGTTGTTCTGACATTTCATGTTTGTTTGATGGCCTTCGCGGATGAAGTTTTCCTTTGCATTCTGTCTAGTTAAGATTTATGTTGTGACTTTGATACTTTAACATAAACTTTGATGAGCTTGTAGTTTGTTTGTGCATTTCAATGGACACACCTTAAGCATTAATGTTTCTCCCCCCCCACTGCTTGTTGGACAATCCCTCAAGTCCGACTGTGTGTGTGTGTGTGTGTGTGTAGGTGTGTGTGTGTGCATGTGTCTGTGTCATTTGGAGGAGGGGAGGGGCTCAGGCAGGGCCCCAGGAGGGGGTGACTGGACGCTTCATCACCCGATGGCCAACCTCTCACAATGATGCATGAAGCCCGGCAGGACGCAGACCATGGGCCTCTGAGGCCAAAAGAACACCACAGATACACACACACACACACACACACACACACACACACACACACACACACACACACACACACACACACACACACACACACACTGAGACCTAAGGCATAACGTGCACTTCATCCAGTGTCACATTCCGGGGTATTGGGCGTTGGACTATGAGCAGAAGCGCTGGCTCAGGGAAGAGGTAGAGGTGTTGAACACAGTAAAAAAGTTCAAAGTGATACTCAACACCTATTCAGATTATTATTTGCTTTATGTGCTATGGCTTAGAATCAAATATTTATTTTGTTATGTTTTTTCCTTCTGCTTTTAAATAGACACATTATGGCCTCTCCAACAACGCCTGACAAAAGAGTGCCGACTCAGTTATTTTCTAATCATCTACTCATCTCATTGCATAAACCCTTGATTGACATAGGGCTAAGTTGATAATAGCACATAACAGTCATTCTGAGCAGGAGTTGTCACAGCCCAGGCTCAGTGAGCTAGTCAAAGAGGGAGACCACACAATATTTAAAGTACTTCAAACTATATTTGATTTGAAATTAAGACAAAAACATGATTAAGGGCGCTGTAGTCTGTAAATCAGTGGTGTTTGTAATGTGGAATGTAAGTGTGGTGTTGCGAAGGTGAAACAAAGAGGAAAGCAAACCAATAGGTTAGATGACAATGGTGAGAGAGATAGAGGGAATTAGAAGCCAGCCTAAATAAACTGAGCGAGGCCAGCTGCAAAACATAATGTCAGATGGCTCCGCCCATCTTTACCTGCTGGCAACCTGCAAAAGCGAAAAACAAAAACACATTAGGAAGAGCACTAAGAAGGGGACTTTCTCCATCCACCCCCTACACCCTCTCCCTACACCCTCTCCCTACACCCTTCCACTGGCTGTTGGAGGGTAATGAAACCCTTTATCAGCATTTCTACATCTACATGACTTACTGGATATGTATACTATGTTTATCATGGTACATGCTCTGTACAAAACTGTGCAACTCCCTGTACAAAAACAAACTGCTCAAACTAAGATAGACATTCAATATTGTCATACGGACAGTAAAAACTTAAAGGTTACATTGTATTTACGATCAAATGTATAGTCTAGCAAATGTTGGGTGTGATCATCTGATTGTAATGTGTTGTATGTTTACAGGGGCAGCAGCTCATGAGCATAAGAGAAGAGAAAGATATTTACAAAAAAAAGAGAAAGGCATCAAAGAACAATGGAAGTAAGTTTTATTGCTTACTTTTACTTTTTCTTTTTATTGCAAATTATATTTCATTCTTAATTCTGTAAACCTTTAATGTGTGACCTTAGACCGACCACTTAGCATTAATGATGAAGTTTAAATGCTCAGGTGTAGGTATCAAAGAGTTAACAAATTTGCCAAAAGATGGCATTAACACTTTGGTTCGGACTAAAATGAAGCAGTAACTTTGCATTCAGATAGAGCCTTACTCGTCTTCCAACTACTGAAAGTGTCACACACTACATGTCAGAATACGCACATTCATACACACATTCATACACTGATAACGTTCCACCCGTCATCAGGATCTTAACTCCTCATTTACACATACACTCACATGCCGATGGCACAGCCTTCGGTGGAGCCGGTGATTGGACCACAAACCTTCGGATTGGTAGACAACCCGCCCTACCTCTGAGCTCAGAATGAGCCAATTGTTACTTCCATGCATGATGGTAAAAGTTCCAGTTGCAATGGGCCATTTCTGAGTAAAAGAAATGGCAGAGAGCATGCGGTAGCTTGGCTTGGAGGCCTCTAAATATTTTGTAATGGCATTTGTGGTGAGTGCTCCATCTGCCCACCACTCACTATGCCTCTTCCAATAAACACTGGGAATAAGGAACTCCACTTCCCACCGCTTTTGTTGATTTGCCAAACTGTAAAAACAAGAAGAAAAAAAATGTCCCTGGCTCGCATTGTCTACTTTATGCGAGCTCTGGAGATGATTAGCCCTAATTATATCATATCATGCATATATATTTTGTGTGTGTGTGTGTGTGTGTGTGTGTGTGTGTGTGTGTGTGTGTGTGTGTGTGTGTGTGTGTGTGTGTGTGTGTGTGTACTCTTTTGGCTGTGGTGTTTACTTGCACATGGAGCAGGAATGTTACTAGCCAAAGGGAAGTGGTTTAATCTGATTGAAATCCAGAGGCCAGCACTGGTGAAAGCTTTATTAGTCCATTTACCCTTAATATAGTTTATCACCTTCACTGCCATGGAATTATATCCTCTAAAGCATGATGATGTTATTAATAGCCTCATACACCTAAACAAAATGACTAAGAAAACAATTATCTATATTTGTCATAAATGAAATACTCTTTACTACAATTTTATTTCTCTATGCAATAAGATTCTTGATGAAATTAGAAGAAAAAAAAACACAAGGTCTGAAAAAACACAAATTTTCATAAAAATGATACTATCACATTGGTGGAAGGTGTGAAAGAGACAGAGTGGAAAAAGATACATTTATTTGGCCAAGTGATCAACAGACGGAGTGCTGAAGGCCTTGATGTTTCCCTCACATGGTGTTAAACACTGCCTCTGGACTGCCAAACGCCTGGTCACTTCAACTCCTCCAACTGAAGAAATACACAAATGAATGATTTAGTTGGGATGAAAACTGCCACTTTGAGAAATACGGACTATTTTTTTGGTTTTGTTTAATTCAGTTAACTTAAAAAGTTATTTTGCAAATAAGTGGCCTTCTTTCTGGGGCTGCTCAACCTGCTGAAAGCAGACAGCCTTTATCTAGTCAAAGATAGGAATGTAGACCTCATTTTATGTCATGTTTGACCTTGCTGCTCAGCAGGTCGAAGGTGATTAAAAGGTAGGTTTACAGTTAGTGTGGATTTGTCTTCAAAATTGATATTGTCTCCCTTAAATGCCTATTACTAAATAAATTATCTTTCTCTAAATATGTGAATAAGAAAAATGTGATCATCTCCCCTAGCAGTTGGGGTGGTGAAGGGTTCCCACAGAGCAGTCCAGAACCTCAGTTTTATTGTTATAAATGTCGGATCGCTGTCTACCAAAGCTGAGCTGATAAAGGATTTGATTCTTAAGCTAGGCCTGGATGAAGCCAAATGTTTCTTAGCATTAAATGCTTCCCAAGCTTCCCCACCTGACTGCACCCATGTTGCTGAGGGTACTAAACAAAGTGAAGTGATGCCTTAATCTATAAATCTATGGAGGTTTGGTTTTAACTTCTAAACCAACTACCTGCCTCCTTGACCCCCTACCAGCTTACCTTTTCAAAGATCTCTGGCTATGTCTGGCATGAATGTTGGAGCTGAGATCCACAGACAGACAAGGCAATTCAGAAAGTACTGAGAAAAAGACAAATACATTGTTGGTTTGTGGATTTGTTGTAAGTAGCCTTATCCTTTAAGACTTCTTAACTTCCTGCAATCCTTAAATGGATAAATTGACCGACCAAAAGTTGAGAGTTTCCTTTAGTTTTCCCATGTGGGGCGACTGCGGCTCAGTGGAGAGCGGTCCTCCGATCAGAGGATCGGCAGTTCGATCCTAGGCTCCGGCAGTCCATGTCGATGTGTCCTTGGGCAAGACACTTAACCCCAAGTTGCTCCCGCTGGCTGTTCCTGCGGTGTATGGATGTGTATGAATGTTAATTAAAGTCCTGATGGACAGGTGGCACCATAGTAGCCATTAACAAACATTCATACATCAGTGTATGAATGTTTGTTAATGGGTGAATGATGACATGTAGTGTTAAAGCGCTTTGAGTGGTCGGAAGACTAGAAAAGAGATATACAAGTACAGTCCATTTACAGTTTACCATTTACCATTTACCATGGCCCATATTATTCCAAGGTAGGAAATTGTCTTGAGCCGAGAGAGAAAACAAGAAGAGAAAAGAAGATGAAGCCAGAGGCGGCAGGCAGGTGGAGGAGAAAGGCTGTGATGTAGTTTGTGTATGCCGGTCCGACACCACTACCAAAGTGTGTACACACACATTAGCATAAAACAGCTTTGCATATGATCTGAGCACTTTCCAAGATGCTCGAGACGACAGAGAGAGCGGCTTGAGAGGGAAGAAAATAAAGCTCTTGCTATTTTGCAAGCCTGAGACGATCACATGCTGTCGACAGCACCTCACATAACATCCACCCACCCCGACCACCACCCACTACCCCCCTACACCCACCCACCCTGCCCTGCACCGTTTCATAATCCTTGTCAACACACACTTGTACACAGACAGAGCAGATACCTCAGGTCTAATCTCTTTGCTGTTTGTCCTGGTTTGGTCCAGGCAGGAAACAACATACATCTTATAACTCAGTGAGCTGGACTGACTTTGAGCCAGGCCTTATCAACCAAGTTTAAATGAAGTTACAGTGAGCTATGAAAATATCATTTAGACCAGTGAGGACAAATACACAATAAATGTATCGGCCACCATACGAACCATATTCACTCTGTAAATCAAAAGGTTTGTAAATCTGCAAATATCAGCTTTAAAAAAACGTTGTTAGTATAATTTCCATGTAATGCTTTGGACACATGGCATTGTTGACTGAAATGGTCAATTAGAGGCTATCAACAGCAATGTAAAGTCAATCAAAATGAATAAGTGTTAAAGTAATGGTAAATGAATGGATTCAAATACATTTATCATTTTTACCTTGGATTAGCTCCATGGTTAAAGATGTGTTTTAGGGGCTAAAATAAAAAGTTGAATTATCATAGAGAATGAAAGCCATGTCCAAAATCTCTTTTAGTGTCGACTGTAGCCCTTTTATTGTATTCTGTAGGCTTTGTGAATTATAAAAACAAGATGTTTTCTCTTACCTACCTGCATGATGCATTTCACTTTTGAGCATCATCCTTTTTCATAACATTTTATTATTATATAATATATATATATTATTATAAAAAAAATTGTAATCATGGATTACCTCTTTATTTAAGGGATTTGAAGGGGTAAAAAAAAAAAAAATGGCCCATTTAAAGTGTAAATTAACAGAGGTTATTTTGTTAGTTTTAAAGAGCACTTTACCCCTTAAACCCTGCTGATAATCTGTTAAAAGCACTGTAGTATGGGGTTGAGAAGAGTGGAGGCTGTTATAACGGTATATTAGGGTTTCGGGGTTTCACATAAGGTGTGTGTATGTGTGCACAGCTTAGCTCTGTTTTCTCTCTTTGATATGTGTATCAGTGTTTCCTATTAGAATATCAGTGGTGACATGACTCTGTCACTTCAGTGCTGACAGTCACTCCTTACAGACCCTTACACTAACACAAATACATGCCTTACTGTGTGTGTGTGTGTGTGTGTGTGTGTGTGTGTGTGTGTGTGTGTGTGTGTGTGTGTGTGTGTGTGTGTGTGTGTGTGTGTGTGTGACATGTGTGACATCAGAGACTCAGAGCAGCTCTTAGCTCATTAATGTAAACACACTGCTAAGCACAGGTTCTGCAAAGCTGCACCGCTGACTCCCACAATCCACTGGGAGACAGACCAAGTGTGCCTGTTTCATAGCTCTTTATCCTCCACTGTCTCTCTTTCTCTTTATCTGTCTGTGACTCACAGCCATGCTTCCCCCCTCAGGCTTTACCTTCCCTCAGGCTTTACCTCCTCCATCATCACATTTGCCCCTTTCCCCTCTTTTATTCTTGCCCTTTTTGTATGCCTTCACTCTTTTTCTCCATCTTCTGTTACGCTTCAACATCTGCCAACACTTTTTGAACTCTACTTGAGTGGTCCCTCAGAAGTTTACACTGCGACACTAAATAATAACCGCCATATGCCATTTACTCTCTGCAACCATATAACTTTCATCTAGAGTGATTTAAAGGCAACAGGCCTGTGGCTGAAATAATTTAATTGTGAGCTGTATGGCTCATGAGTATAATGTACTGTATTGATAATTGTCATGTCCTGTCATGTCCAGAGGACAAATGGAATGATTGAATGCAGGAGTGGCAATCGCTACTCTCATTAGATGTGAAAATATTAATAAACTGGAGAGGGGTCCAATTGCACGTTCTGTCTCCATCCAGCCGTTAGACACAATTTCTGCATTGTCAGTATTGGGATTGATAGAAGTTCTCTTTATTTTAAATAAAGCTCTGCTATCAGCTGTGGAGAGGTTAACCTAAAGTTATCTAGCAAGCGTATGAATGCTTGAGCATAAAAGTGTATTACTACCTTGGAGACAGCAGGTTGTGAAAAGCTCTGATAGCTGCCCAGCTCTACACAGCAGACAGACACAGTTAGCGACCAGTGGTGTACATCGTGCAACATTTAGCAGCTAAAGGGACAGATAGTGGGTGGAGTCTAATCTGCCAAATGGTTTGTTACAAAGAATCACCTGAGGAACCATCATTGGAAACTGGTTGGGAAAGGGCAGGTATTTTCACAAAATCTGTTAAACTCTTGCCGAAGCCAGTCAGATATACTGATGTGTTGGGTGTAGAAAGATCAAGGAGACAATCTTTAAACAGAGACAGACCTTAGGATCTCCCCCAGCCTTCACCAAATGTTACCATATGACTGCAGTTCCATACATATAAGGCGTAAGATAAAGAAGCCATGACAACTTGGTAAATTCCATGCTCTGATGGGATTAGAATTTTTCTAGAATGAGCAGTCAACTGTTTTCCAGCAGAGCACCAGGCCTGAGACAAAAACCCTAACTGACCAATCAAAATGTCATTGATGCGAGACAATACAGGCAAAAGTAGTAATATTCATGCATTGGGGAAATTTGGGGATTTGGGGAAAAATTGCTCCGATAACATGTCTTCTTTCACACAAGAAAACATCCAAAATACACATGAAGCTGTTTATTTTACTTATTTGTCTATTTGTGTCTGTAGATGTATCCTGAGTTTACCAAAAATTAGTATTAGATCATTCCTTATATAAATAACTAAACTAAAATACAAATAAATATTGTCTTAATGTCATTAATCAATTTAAGAACTTTCATGGCGATATCTATTAATTATATTGTTGTACCCAGTATACATGCATTTAGCATATTCATACTACATTTTTCTTTTTATGTCATGATTTTTGCTGTCCAACAGGAGCAGCATTTTCCAGGGACACGATGTCAATTTCTGACTAATGTTTGCCGCGAAGTCATGTCAGCACACAGTATCATCAGAGAATAGACCTGTGTGACTCTCCTTCACCCTTTCTTCTGAAATGAGTCAGTAGCTTGGTTAAAGCATTTAGATATAGACATGTCTTGTAGATAGTTGTATTTATTTCTGTACTCATTCACTGACATTAAATATAAATTATCAGCAGACACTCTTGAGCTGTTGTTGTAGTGCCAAAGTTTAGACAGGATCTCTCCTGATCAAAGCCATTAACGGAAATGAAATAATAATCAACTTGCAGGTTTCAATTAAGCTTTATTATACAGTTCTGCAGGTGCAATAAACTTATGCCAGAACCCAGCTTGTATCCCTGTCAACTCAACCCGACATATATGGTTAATCCACTATACTCTTACTTTGTTCTGCCCCTTCAGTAACCAACATCTCACCAGGCTAATGCAAAGCAGTGACTGCACTATTTGCTGTGCTCAGTGGGCATTGCGTATCTATTTGTACCACATACTATTGCATGGTTGCAGACAACTGGTAAAGTAAGGGAGATTTCTTAGTAAGTTACATTTGAGAATAACTGAGAGGTGTGCATCCGACTTAGAACCTGATACTTTGTTGGGACCCATCTGGTTTGGGTTTAAGTCCTAAACATTCAACCATCCTTTGAGCATTCTTACTATTCAGATTATTGGTGCAGGTTAATCCATGGATCTCAAAAGTCAATTAAAAGCCAGGCCTGCCGCTTTGCTTCATACAGATCATTGTACCAGAACCAGAACTTGCATCATTCTGAGCTTATGAGTTTTAGCTGACATCAAGTTGATGCTGCAATGTTTCAATCGAGATTCAACATGACGGATGGTGCAGGAAAAGTACTGCAACTCAGAGTATGAAAAAGAATGCAACAATTTACGATCTGCCATCACGATCAGGTATAATTGCAATTTTGAGAAGTGATTTATAAGGTAAGGTTGCCAACGATTTTACTGGATTGGTCAGATTTATCTAATGGACATTTACAGATTTTGTCTCTATGGGTTTGTCTCTTTCTTTCACATGTTCCCTCCCTTCTTCCCTCTCCTCCTGTGCTGTTGTTAAGTGTTTGTTTGAGTGTCCCCTTTGAGCCACCGTCCTCTTATTCCCCACGGCACGCTAATCAGGTATGTTTGTCACAAAAAACAAATGTGTGTCTGTGTGTGTGTGTGTGTGTGTGTGTGTGTCTTGGGCCAGGTTGACTGACAGACGGCCTCTGTAATAGCAGGTGTTGCCACGGCGATGTTGAACAGCTTGTCTTCTCTTACCCAACTCTAGCTTTGCTCTCTGGAGGACGACATTAAGGCAGCAGGCAGCAGCACACACACACACACACACACACACACACACACACACACACACACACACACACACACACACACACACACACACATATACAAGTTCTCAACAATCAAGCATGTTGAGAACAAACATGTTATCATACACAGCCACGCACACACACACACACACTTACACGCACCCTGCTCAGTCTCAGAAATTCTGAATAATGGCCTCTCTTCTTTCCCTGTATTGTCTCTTTTCATTTTCTCTCTTCTTTCTTTACTGTCTCTCTATGACTTTTGTTCTCTACTCCCTGATAACATTTGTTCTTCTTTTACACTTATTGTATTGCTCGATTTCTATTCTGTCATCAGTGCAGTTTCTAAACACATTTCACACCAAAAAATGATTCCACTTAGTTTTTCCTGTGCCGATGTGAGGGAAGGACAGAGGATGTCGCATGTGTACAGATTGTAAAGCCCTCTGAGGCAAATTTGTAATTTGTGATTCTGGGCTACACAAAATAAACTGAATTGAATTGAACTTAAAAAAACTGGTTTTCTTAATTTTTTTTATCTTCTGTTATTTCAGTACAATTCAATTCCAAGTTGTTTTTTTACTTACTACTATTAGTCCCACACTTTCAAGAATGAAATATCTTGCAATCATTGTAAAAATATTTCTGATCATAATACAAAAAACTCCTGAAATAGGAAAAACACATACACATAAAAAAAACATAAACACTAATTGAAAACAACACAATTGTTTTTTGTTGTTGTAAAAACCTGAAATGGCAAAACAAATAAGCTATTCTTTCTGAAATTCTGAATCCTTTCTTTTTTGTTGTTTTCATTGAAATGTGAGTACATGTGCTGTACTGGAACAATCTTTCACAGAAACCTGTATGAGAAAATCAGAAATGTATACAAAGTACATAAGACAGCAGTGATTTGTATTAAGTACATCAGCGTGTTGTTGCTAGTTGAAAGAGTAATTAAAATGCTGCATGTGTGTATCATTCCGTTGCAAAAATGTTTGATTGCATCTTGATTTGGATTGCAGTGCATTTAGACATATTTGAGATGTTTATCTCCAAGAGTTATGTCTCTGTTAACACCTAGTCAGAGGGTTCTGTGCCAGGCCAACTGTACATTGTCTTCAAATCAGCAAAACCTCACAATTAAATATCTGATATGCCATGAAAGTATGGAATATTAAAGAAGAAATTATAAGGAAGGAATATTTTGTAATTGCTCTGAAGAGATATCTGTTTTTATTTTAGGGCTTTTAACAAATGCAGAGGGATGACTTTATCATACAGTTGTGACCAGTTTAACCAGCTGCAGTCACGTTTTTTCCACAGCCGCCAGGCGCCCCTCTGCTTTCTTTCAGCAAGTAGTAAACTTTTACCTCCTCTGGATCCCTGAACACCTTGTCTCCTCCCCTCCTTTCTGTAGGGGGTGGCAGCATCACATCCATACAAACAGGTGGAGATGCTATATGGTTGTGGGGGCGGTCCTATATATTACATTCCCTTCTTTATTAGCACAAATATCCTTTAAATGCAAAATATTGAATTATTACAGAATACTTTTGTCATGTTATTTGACAAAGGACTAAACCTTTTGAGTTTTGTCAACTTTAAATACTTACCTATAACTATAACAAAAATGTAATATTATTTTGTATTATGAGAAATTTGATTTTGAGGTTTTAAGGTCAGTTAAGGGTCCCTGCATGTTTTGCATACAGGTCAATAATTCAAAAAATGTGGTCTTCCTCCAGAAATCAAGAAACCTGTTTAGCATCTCAAAGTCATCCTTTAATAAATCTTCTTCTTCCTACCTTTCCACTCTGAATCCTTTCCATTATCTCTTTTTCATCCTTTTCTTCTATCTACTTTCTTCCAGTATGAAGACATTTTACTTAAAACTCTCTTTCTACAAATAAAAGTCCTGCCTTCAAAATCATACTCAAGTAAAAGTATGTGTGTACCATCAAGAGAAGGTAATATGAGTAAAAAAGTTGAAATACTCACTATGAAGCCATATTATAACAATATATTATTATATTAATGCAATGACATGTAAGATGCATTTCAATGTTATAGCTGGCTTAACTTTGTAACAATGCATTCATTTCATATTCTCAGCATCTGTTTTTAAAATCTAATGTCAGTAACTAAGTAACTAAAATACACGTAGTGCAGTCTAAAGTGTATTATATTCCTCTCTGGGATGAGTTGGAGTATAAAGTCACGTCAGAAATATAAAGTCACATACAATTAAAATCTTCAAGTAAAGTACAAGTACCTCAACATTGTATTTAAGGACAGTACTTGAGCAAATGTACTTAACTATGTTCCACCACTGCTTTTTTATCCTCCCCTTTTCTGTCCCTTGCCTTCTTTTTCTTTTGAGTTCAACGTCGTCATATCTACTTTACAGGGAGTCAGGAGACAGCAGGAAGCAGCACAGAGGATGAGTGACTGGAAGCAGCACAGAGGATGAGTGACTGCTCTGTGGTTATTAAAGCCAGGAGCCTCCTCCCTCACCTCCTGATTCCTTGTATGCAAATATTTGTTCTTCATTTTCCACAGATGGACACTTTCTCTCCTTGTCGCTTCATCTCCCTATTTTTCTTCTCTCCCATATTAAAATGATGCTATATTCAATAAAAAAAAAACTAAACATAAACTGCGAAAAAAAAAAAAAAGCCAGCAGGGTCACAATCAACTGGTGCAAAAGCCTGACATTTTCAGGATTATATCTATTGTGAGTCAACCTTTGAATTATACTAAAATTATAAAGGTTGTACATTTCTTATCCCCACACACACACACACACACACACACACACACACACACACACACACACACACACACACACACACACACACACACACACACACACACACACACACAGCATCACATAGTTGTTACACACATCAATTAAAAATCTTGATAAAAGCTCTAAATAGACTAAATTGACTCCGCAGAGATAAAGCTGTGTCCATTCTAAGAATCAATAATCCGTTTATAAATATGTTATTAATAAAGGAGTTAAGCCGCATATATATTTCATGACAGAGGAAGGGAGCGTCTCCCTGAGGCCGCGGGGCTTTACTCCATATCATTCATTTATAATTAATCTGCACCACTTGGGACTTAGTGAATTAGGAATCCCGCAACAGACTTGAGCTCTGTTCTGTTTCTATCAGTTGCAGTACTGGAACACGGGAGGTCCTTCTCTCACTGCTGGCATAAAAAATAAAATAAGAGGAGGGAGAGAGACAGCAAATGTAGTTGAAGTTTACCCAACCAGAAACAAGGGAGAGACAGTCACACTGACATACTGGACTAAGAGGCCAAATGTTTTAATGCAACTTGTAGACATTTAATATGTGAATACCATATTAAATACACTCAATGAAATATTCAAAGACATACTTAAATATAGAGACTGATAATCAATCAGTCAATCATGATATTCATCTGCACAACTGTCTTTGCAGACACTTCATTTTCTCAAATGCTATTTATTCTGCTTCTATTTATTTAGTGCAACTCAGCCATGCCTTAGCCAAATGTGTGATTATCTACATTTCACGAGTATACTTCTTAAACTATTATCGTTATTACAATGATTAATGTTAATATTATTATTATGACTATAATTATTATAAATTGTGTTTGTAGTTGTTTCTATTATAACTTTTGTGGTTCATATGTTTCAAACCAATTTATTTATATAGCTTAAAATCCCAAATTATAAATTTGCCTCAGAGCGCTTAACAGTCTCATACATCCTCTGTCGGACCCCTGCATCAGAAAGGAAAAACTCCCCCCAAAATAACCTTTAACAGGAAGAGAAAAAGGAAGAAACATAAGGGAGAGCAGCAGAGGAGGCCTCCCCAGTAATAGTAATAGAAATGTAACTAATACTAATATTAATAGTAGCAGTCAGTGTCTTGTAGGGCCACGGTCCTGGTACAACCACGATCCATGGAAACCTGGGATGAGAGAAGTTGTAGATGAAGAAAGAGTAGGGGCAATAGTGTTGTCCGTTTCTTTTTTTGAAATATAACAAAGACATGTTTAAAAAATTGGGTAAAAAGTGAAAATAAGCAGTACAACACTGAGCAGAAGTACATTTACTTGGGGAAGTGTTTTCTGCCCTTAAAAGCATCTTAAATGACAATCTTTCACGTTCTAAAGAGATCATTTCCTTTTCCATTTTTTTAAAGATAGTTACAAGGGGCAAGTTCCAGGTTTTGATAGTAATGTGCATTCCGGTGATTCTTGCTGTCGTGTTCAGCCCTTCAGTGGTTTAGGAAACACAGACAGCCCTTTGCAGTCCCGAATTATAAAGCCAGTGGCGTTCACATTATAACAATGAAATTCAGAACGGTTGGATTTTGGAAATGTCATCTGCCCCCTGATGGCCGTCTTTTAAACCAATAACCTGCTGGTCATCCAGTTGTTGCAATGTGAAATTGTAATTTAACGTAAAGTCTTTTGATATTGCATTTAGATGGTCTCTAGGACCAGACAGTCAAACACACACACACACACACACACACACACACACACACACACACAGACACACACACAGAATTGGTCCAGCCTGCTATTGTCCCTGCTTAATCAGGGGTGGACTGACATTGCCGTCATTTTCCCCCAAAAACAAAAGACTTGCTGCGGATGTGAGGGAGCTGTATCAGTGCAGCATCTCCCCAGCAGCACCAGGGCAGCCAGGCAGGCGAGAAGAAAGGCCCAATCGCTGCAGGATGGCTGCAGGCGAGGAGAAAGACACTGCTGACAAACGCATTAATTACTTTATCAACTTCTTTTCCCAATTAACCTTACACGCCACCTCCCAGGTAAGCCAGCCAAGGAGGATAAGCGGAGCAGGGCTCTGGCGCTGGCGACTCCTCATCAACCAGAGTGAAAATCAAGAGTCAGAGAAAAGATGAGGTGAGAAAAGATGAAGAATCCCGGAGACAATAGTTTCCCCCAGCTCTTAAAAAAAAAAAGCAAAGCAAAGACAAAAAAATGACCAGATAACATTGTCATTATCTTGCATTTAGTGGTTTCCACCAATCGCAGTTGTGATTACCAAACATAATGTTCATTCAATTAATACACCGTTTGATATATATCTTCATTTACTCCTTCATTTGCATTTTCAATTTCTCAATATTGGTGCGTCAGCTGTCTTTTCTTTGTCTCTCTCTCTGTTGGCTTGACCAGCACGTCAGTGTTTCAGCTCAGGGCGGCTCGGCCACTTCTTTCATCGCCTCCGAGACACACAGGAAGTCAGGAGAGCTCCGCAAAGGAAGAGACGTACAAAGATCAAGGGAAGTGTGATTGTGGCATTCTTGGGTGACCCAGAAGAATTCATGGTACTGTATATTTTTTTCTTCATTCAGGCTATTCAATTCACTGTGGTGCAAAAGAGAATCCAATTTAACACTTTTCTTGTTTCCTCTGTGTTTCAAATATACATTAGGCCAATGTTTCAAGAAAGAAACTCCAAATATTTATTCATATTGGTATGACTCTTGATATGATATGAACTATTTGAACAAAAGTTGTGATATTTCGGAATAAAATTATTGTTTTTTGAGAATAAAGGTATGTAAGTTATAAAGTTATAATAAAAATGTGGTCATTTCAACAAAAATATGAAACTATTACTATAAGAACTACTTATGTTATTTCTATAAGATATATATAAAAATAGCTTATAATATGTTTAAGATAAAATACAAAAATAAAACAATACAAAATAATGTTGTAATATCAACAAAGTTGAAAATGTGTGTAAATACATTTCGCTATTATTACATTTTGAATATGAAGATAATTATTTTTCTTTCCTAACAGTGGGCTTAATACTCTTGTGCAAATACATATTTGTAATGAGGGTAATAAATGATGGAGTGGATAGAGATGTTTTTCTCAGGTAGTCTAGATAATTCTCATCTGTTCATTAGCAAAAATACATCTCTCTATCTATGCTACATAGCTATTTGATGTGTTGTGCTACACAACACATCAAATAGCTGAAACAGCAGAAAAGCTCATATTTGGAACGTTTGGCTCACAACCATCCATGAGTGGTGTCGAAATATCATATCCACAATTGTAAATTAGCGTGAAGACAGAGTCACTGTTTGTGGCACAGGCCTCCCTGTCAGTAATCTGTGAGTGAACTGCTCTGGATCCATTTAGAACTTCATTTAGTGTAGCCTCGTTTCCAGCTTTGGTCCACTGCATTGTTTTACATTACATTAGAATCTGTTTTTCTTTTACATTAGTGCGTCTGCCAGAATGTCTGTGGAAGTAGAAGATGAAAGGTTAACACAAGCATATGGATCTGCCATGAAAGCCCTCCAAACACACATGTGCCTCTGCATGTGCACAAGCATCCCCTCATTAAAACTTTGAATGGAAAATCCGGGAGGGAAAGTGTTAATCAGATGGTTAATTACCATCCCCCATCCATCTGAATTTATTGAAGTAGAGGAGTGTTGGTGTTTTTCATTCTGGAAGGAGGGAGGGGGTGCAGGCCTTTTTCACCACTAGTTGAAATGTTAATTATGACCCTGGCAAGAGAACTGAAACACTGTAGATTGGAGTAGAATGGAAGGGCAAATACAAAGCAGCTGTGGCCTGGGCTGGAGCTGGAACTTTGGAGGAATGAGACCCAGAGGAGTAGGCAACCAAACCTTAACCTTAAATGGGATCAGGATTCATGTGGATATAGGGCTAAACTGGGACTAAAATGACATTAGACACTAGGATATAGGTGTCATGTGGAATGGATATTGGGGGGACTAGGAGTAGGAATGGCACTGAGATGTATGCTTAACATGAGATAGGTACTACAACAGGGGCTGGAGTTTGGATTGCAAAATTGGTCTCATGTCAGGGATTGGGAATTTATCGGGGTCAAAACTAGGACTAGCTTGAACCCAAAATTGCGTTTTGGCTTGAGCTGGATTTATCCTAAAAATAGGACTGAGATTGGAAGGATTGTATTTAAACTAAAATTGGGATTATAAGTAAAACTGGCACAACGGCTTGGACCCTAGATCGAGCTACTTGTGGAACTAGGCTCAAACTGGTATTTGGGACTAAGGTTGTGATTGTGGCTAAGGTGACACTTGAACTAAAGTTGGCACTGAGGGCATGTCTACACTATCCCGTTTTCGTTTGAAAACGCATATCTTTTGCTTCGTTTGCACCGATCGTCCACACTATACCGGAGTTTTAGGGCACCTAAAACGGAGGAGTTTGAAAACGCTCCCGAGGACGGGTAAGTTTGAAAACGCCGCGTTTTCCTGATAGTGTGAATGGCGGAAAACAAAGCAGTTTGAAAACGATGACGTAGGCACCCGTGTTCGCTATTTGATTGGGTCTTAGGATCTACAACGTGTCCTTTCCTGATTCATCACCCCTTACCACGTGACCGTTTTCCGGAAGAGAACAACAACAGCCTTGAATACCGATCGACTACCAGGTTAATTCAACATGGATAACTGATTCCAGGCGTTGTTGACCTAGCTGTTAATTGTCATTTTATAATTCTACTACTGCCGACATGCAGAGGAATCAGCTGTTATTGGAGCAATTAGCGAGCGGCGTGTCTAGCGGCGTTATCGGCCCTACGGAACGGGTTTCTGAAGTCCTGGTTTGAGGCTTTGAGGAGGGCGATGGACGCAAAACGGAGGACTTTCCTTTTCTAATTAATGCTTATTTTCTTCTCCACAACTATTGTGAACTTTACAAATAACCAACGAACGAAACCGAGAGGAAACGAGTGAAAGACTTGTGTTGACCAAATGTATGGACCTAGTAAACTTCGTTTAATAACTGTTCATTTTAAAGTAAATTTGCTGTCTGTGTGGGAGAGATAGAGTTAGACCTGCAGTGTTCTAACTAAGCTTGAAAAATAAAACTTCTTAAAACTTCCACGAAATGTGTCTGTTTGAGTTTATGGAGGAAGATTTGAGAGGAAGTTCTTAAGTATCAAGCACAACCTTTTTTTTTTTATTAAAGAGTAGTGTAATCGTATTAGCTGTAACCAAGCAACCAATGTACTCCTGTTTACACCGGCACGCGCATGCCCAGTGTACGTGAATAGTCACGTGATATTCGTCTTCAGGGGAGCAAGTCCAGACGCACATCCTTTCGAAAACGATGCTGAAACGCATGTGTGGACGGAGATCCTTTTTGTTTTAAAACCCCGTTTGAGAGAGAGTGACATAAAACTGTGAATGGGCCTAAATCCGCATCCACACTTATACGTTTTTGAATAAAAACGAGATTTTAAAACGAAAACGATCTCCATCCACACGGGCGTTTCAGCATCGTTTTCGAAATTATTTCGTCCAGACTAGATCCCCTGAAATCGATGGACCTGCAAGTTTCCATATGGGGCATCACTAGGTACTGGACTATTACTAGGACTGATGCTCACACTGGCACTGGGTTGGAATGGGAAAACCTGGCACTGCAGCCAGAACTGAGATTGGGACTGGTAATTGGACATTGGCTTGGATTGGAAACAATTAACCAGAAGTGACACGAGAGGTCGGAGCTCAGTGCAACTGAATGCTGAAAAATAAGCATTAATTTGTACTTAAGTTAAAACACACTGTGAAAGGGGTCGAAGTTCTAAGACAAAGACACAGACAACTCCCAGATCGCACATCGCTATGTATACTGCAGGGGGCCGGGGTTGGGTTGTCCAAACTCAGGGAGGGATTGGAGATAAATGTTGGATTAAAGATGGAACTAGGCATTTTAAACGGGAATAGACATTAATGCTGGAACTGGGATTAGAGCTGGGACTTGGAACATAAATGTTTGGAGTCATGGACTGAAGCTGGACAGACAATGGAGGACATTCTCCTGTATGTCCCCGTAGGTGCTCCTGTAAATGTACACACTGTGACTGGATGAGAGCGGAGAAAAAGGAAGAAGGAGGTGAGAAAGCAAGAGATAGAAAGAGAGAGAACATCAATTTAGCCTCTCATAAACACAGAAAAATAAAACATTCACTTGAACAGATGCATAAGCTCATGCATAATACATTAAGTCGCAAAACGCAAATACACATCACAGCTCTGTCATTTAATTTACACAGATGTAACGAGTAAAGAAAAAAGTAACCAGTTTGTATCATAGTATGTTCTACGATGGCACTTAACGGATTAAAAATGGATTAATATCACACTGTAAATTAACATCATGACATACTGTATAATATGTATGCATATTGAAATGCTTTATAGATTCCTAAGTCTTTTTCTATATAATAAGTATCATTAAGTCCATTGGTCTGGCTCAGGGAAACTTCTAGAACTCAAAGACTTGAATCAAGTGTTTTACTAAGTATTACAGGTATAGTAATACAGATTATATTTAAACCTGGGAGATCTCCTGAACCACCACAAGAGGGTTCTTCTCTCACAGAAATCACAAGTGCTTTTCACCTGTGAAACATATATGTCTTCTATCAGTTCCTTTCACAACTGGATTTATTTATGTATATGTTCTTATATTTATGTAGAGTGTGTATGACTGTGTGTATTCTGGAAGACTGTGGACCTGCATTTGCTCAAAACATTTAACATTTTTATTGAAATGAGTTCCCTTGTAGCTGATACGGTCAGGTTTCTCTCACAGTTAGAGATTTATTGAAGACAGAGAACAGAGGGAGAGGTTCAGTTCATAGCGTCCCCATTACTGCGACTTGGGAGTATTACTGGAGCTCATCGATTCACCAAACAATGCATAGTCTAATTACAACCGTGTTATTAGTCGAGGATGTGAAACTCAACGGGGAGGGAAGGAAGTTGATCCTGGGCCAAGAGAATGTTCAGCACCTTATTTTGTTACACAACAACCAACTTTAAGGTTTAGGCAAGATGTGTCTCTGTAAATGTACATTTCTTATTTTTAGAAGGAAAAAAAAAAAGAAGAAAAAAATAATAATATATATATATATATATATATATATATATATATATATATATACAGTATATACAGTGTACATCATCCTGCAGCCAGAGGACAGTCGGTGGAAAACCAGCAAATTACTGTTGCAACAACATGTCCTTTCTTTGTTCCAAACACCAAAAAACAACTAGCCTCCTCTTGCTTGTTTCTTTCTATTTGTTTTTCTTATTCCTTCCCTCTTTCCCCCCCCCCCCCCCCCCCCCCTCCTGCTCCCTCCCCCTTCCCTCTTTCTTTTTTTTTTGATGTGTTTGCTTTCACGGCTTCTGAGCGCTCTCTAATTCCATCTGGCCACAACAGAGAAGGCGGCGCGGTGAGAAAAAGCATTTCCATATGTGCAAATTAGGGATCCCCCAACCCAACCTCCATACACACACACACTCACACACAGACACAAGCTGCACCTACCCCCTACATACTGAGTGCCAAGGCTGCTAATGGTGATCAAGGGGAGGGTTTTTGTTGGCCCTCGGTCTGAGTCTGTACGTTTTTCATGACTGTAATGTCTACATCAACAACTATGACCTGGGGAAAATGAAGATAATTATGAATATTATGGCAGGCAGGTGGATTATTATGATTATGAATATTATTGTTATTATCGTAATTGTTTATAGTATTATTATTATTATTATTAATATTATTAATATTAACTTCCCAATTGTTTGTGCTAATTATAACAGTTATCTCCACATGCAGCTGTATTACCTGTGCTCCCTACATCTGTAATTCCTTTGGTGTATAACAACCCCCCAAAATGTTAGCAGTTCATTTGGTCTGAAGGAAAAGGAGGGATGAGCAGAGACACACACAATGACAATTAAAGCTATCCATCTCTGCTGAGGAGAGGTCCCCCCCCCGCTCTGTGGTGCTTTCATTTCAAGCCTTGACGCATTCAGCCCTTTTAGATGTCTTGTCTGAAATATCTTTAAAATGAAAAACAAAATAGTTGATTTATTCATTGTTTATTTTTATTTTTTTGGGGGTGCATATTGACAACATGTCTATTGTCTATCCATCTCCATCCCCTCACACACTGTACACAAAGACCGCAGCCTACCTAATAAAGATGTATGTACTGTAATGCTGTGACTTCTATCCTGCCCTGTGCGTCCGTGTCATTCATGCCACCTACCACTCGTTTTGTCTCTGCAAACTGGGATCATTCAATCAATGCCTGTTTGTAAGCAAGAATTAGACAGCCAACTAGATTGTGACATAGTGAGAGATTCCACGTTGTGTGCGAGCAGTCGATACTGCCACTCCTGAGCGGCCGTGCCATTAAAGCCGGGCCTAATAGCTCGAGGTGACATTGGGATGTCATATTTGTGTGTGTGCGCGAGGCGCTGTCTGTGGAGTTTTTGCCTGCATAACTTCTTTGAACGCAGCCAAATGTGTGTCAATGTCTCTGTCTCTGCTTGTCCTTTATG
This sequence comes from Anoplopoma fimbria, assembly GCF_027596085.1. NCBI lineage: Eukaryota > Metazoa > Chordata > Actinopteri > Perciformes > Anoplopomatidae > Anoplopoma > Anoplopoma fimbria. The sequence continues at coordinate 10,718,165 of NC_072463.1, read as the reverse complement.
CACACACACACACACTCATTGTCCTGCCCATCCACACAATCCCCATCATGTTCTGGGCTGATACAGCAGGTGGAGATAGAAGTCAGATATATTTTCCAGTGTCCATATTTGGTAGTAGGGGTTTGCCAAAATATTGTGACATTGTAACTAAGAGTATAACAGAATGTGTATGTAGTTGAAAAGGGCACACTAGACTGCTTCCTTCAAGCTGAGGATGAACACACACTGACCAACTGCTCTTTGTGAGGGAGCGGCCATCGTTCAAGGGTGTGGGTGATTGATTCTTAGATTATTTATTTATTTATTTAATAATATGTTTATTATTATTATTATTATTATTATTGTAAATCATTATTATTTTAGTATATCATCTCACAACGTTATCATTTATATGATATATGTTGTCTCAAGAAAAAAAACAAAAAACATAATCATTATTTTAAGGAAAGTTACAGTCAATTTACATATTGTGTAAAATGAAAATAGACAGAGCACATGAGGAAATATAAGTCTGCTGCATTGTGTGACACTTAAATTAGGGACCATGGCAAATATATATTTTTTATCCATCTATCCTATTTTATCAAATAAAACTGCATTGGGTGCTTTTGACCAATAGGCTACATTGAATTTAAAATGATTATTCAAAAAAGCACTAACTAAAACAAACAGAAATAGAAAACAATGATATGACGTCTTTAGGAACAAATGAATGACAAAGTCATGACATTTAAAAATGAGCACCTGGGAGTTATGACAGTAAAAGTATAGCTCTGGGGTCTGAGAGGACCCTGGTTGGTGGGATGAGGGTTCACTTCACCAGGAAGGGTAAACAAGTACCAGGTTAAAAAAGTTAGAACCTTTCCCACTGAGACGCAAATACAGTCGGAAGAAAAGTTGCTCACCAAAAATAGCAACTTAGCAAGAGTGTTCATGTTCAAAAACACACGAACATGTTCCGAAATAATTGACTTGAACTATGTTGCTTAATGTGTATCTTGTGATGTTCACAACATTTCATTTAGCCCCCCTCCCCCCAGCCCCGAGGCCTGTTCACCAGGCAGAACCCACTCCCACACTGCCAGGACCGGTTCGGTAAGCAGAGTTCAAACAGCTGGCAGAGATGTTTGGCTACCGGTGGCAGCTATCCACTTGACCTCTGCAAGTCCAAGCAGAGAAGATCACAAGATGGAGGCAGTCATCAGTTATAAGGCAGCGAGGCAGCCGTCATGGAGCAGGAGACGGAGACACGGGGCATGAGAGCCTGCTTTGTGTGAGCAAAATGTTTGTGTTCATCAATATGTGTGTGTGTGTGTGTGTGTGTGTGTGTGTGTGTGTATGTGTTTATTAATGTGTTTTACAAGCAGCGCTGCTCAAAGCGAGGACTAAAGAAGCCTTGAGGGGCCAAGAGGAAAACTTGGGCCCCCATGACCCCTCCTGTGGCTGGGGCCCAGCTGTGCTGTACTGGGCATCTGCCAGCTAGAGGACAGATCCGTCCCCAGCCCCTCAAACACACACACACACACACACACACACACACACACACACACACACACACACACACACACACACACACACACACACACACACACAAACACACACACACACACAGATACAAACACATTGTTAAAAAGACACTCACATACAGACTAACACGTGCACCCATGTGTCTCACACTCTCTCACGCACACGCACACGCACACACACACACACACACACACACACACACACACACACACACACACACACACACAGATCATTTGCAGTGATCTATCTGTTTGTTTCAGGGGGCATATCCTCTTTGAGCATGATAGAGGGCAGTTGTGGTCTGAGGAAAATCCTCTCAGTGCATCTCTCTGAAGGAGAAAAATCAAATCAAATCAAATCCTTTGTTTCCCCCAACAACAAACCCAAGAGCCATACTCAACAATCACTCACTCCAATGGCTCACACAATTGCCAAAGCGATAACATCCTGGGAAAAATAACCCAACATAAAATATTTCCCTATAATGTGACACAACAGCACAAGAGCATTTCAGATGAGGGCGGCTTTGCAAATTTGCACTCTGCAAAAATATGAGCCTTCCTTGTGTGAGCAGGAACATTTCTTCATGTTTGGCCATGTCCAAGTTCCACCATAATAACAAAAGTATGTGGACACATGAACTTCCCACCCATATGATACTGAAAATGTCATTCTTCAACCATGAGCTTTAATATGGAGATTTTGATATAACAGCCTCCACTTGACTGGTTTCAGGCTTTCGACTTGCGGTTTGGGGACTACGATTTCAAATCCTAGACTTCAACATTTATAGGGGACTGAAATGCTGCTCATGGTGTAATGGATAGCACTGTCTCCTCACAGCAAGAGGGGCCCGTGTTCAATTCCCGGGCTAGATGGCCTTCTGTGTGGAGTTTTCATGTTCTCCCCGTGTCAGCGTAGGTTCTCTCCGGGTTCTCCGGCTTCCTCCCACAGTCCAAAGACATGCAGCTTAGGTTAATTGAAGACTCTAAATTGCCCGTAGGTGTGGATGTGAGCATGAATGGTTGTTTGTCTCTATGTGTCAGCCCTGTGATAGTCTGGTTACCTGTCCAGGCTGAACCCTGCCTTCACCCAATGACAGCTGGGATCGGCTCCAGCCCCCCCATGACCCTTAACAGGTTAAGAGATTAAATATATTGGATAGGGGACCAAAATGTTACAATTAACTTTCTCGAACTGAAAACAAACAGTTTTAAGACAAAAACACAAACAACTCCCAGACCGGTCAACGCCGTGGTAACAACCTGTCAATCAGTGTGTAGCCCCGCCCTAAAGCATCCCCTGCTTTATGGTCTGTTTGACTCTAAATGGAGCATCATTTACTAAATGAACATCATGCTGTATTGTAGAAGACTTGAAACTAGAGATTGAGACCATAAACTCATGTTTACAATGTTTACTGAGGGAATAAATCAAGAGAGAAGTAGAGTCATTTTCTCATAGACTTCTATACAACCAGACCCAAAGTGTTGGTGAGTTAACTTGAAGTAATTTGATCTCTGTACTTAGTTTAGTGTTTTTTTTAAGCCCAACCATGATGATTTTCCTGAACTTAAGCAAGTGTGTTTGTTTGAATTCATAACATTAACCACATGTTTAATGTGACTCCAGTGAAGTGTCATAGTTTGATGCACTGGGCTACCCAGCGTTCATAAGTGACTGTAAAGTGTCTATCATTTAGTTTTTGTTTTTTGGTATATTTCCTTTTTTTAAAGAAAACTTAATAACCTTTTATTTGATTGATGCTAAATGTGACTTATATGTATATATATATACCAAGGGAGGGAAAGAAGAGGAGTTGGCAGTTATTTTATTTAACCCTGAATAGTGCACGACTAGGGGGACAAGGAAGAGACCCACACAAGTAGTACACAGCAGTACTACGTCCACATACTTTTGACCATGTAGTGTATCATATGTGGGTAAATTATGGCTCTAGCTGCTGCTGGACATCTGCTGCTTCATTCTGGCGTGTATTGGCGAATATTACTGTTTTTTTTTTTTACTGCATTTGTTCAAAGTGACACACAGAGAGTAATAAAGTACATTCTTCCATCTTGAATGACTTCATCCGCTAGCTGGAACACCGCCTCTCTGCTTCATGTCTGGAGATGTCTCCTGTCGTCTTGGCCTTTATTCAGATGGAACCCTCACATGCACACACTGATACGTGCAAGATCTTTTCTACCACAGGCATTGTCATTTAAATGGCCTGCGTAAAGACTGATGATGGAAATAAATAAAAGAGTTTGAGGGAGAAGGGGAGGGAGAGGGAGTGGTTAAGACCAATACCTCTGCTTCTCTCTCTCTCTCTCTCTCTCTCTCACACACACACACACACACACACACACACACACACACACTCTGTTTTTCATTCGCTCTCTCATATATACAGACCAAGTGCCAAAAAGTGCATTTCCCTTAAATGTCCACTTGAGGCTGGCTCCAAAAGAGCAGACCCCCATGTTTAAATGCCCACTTTACAACAGAAATAAACATGTTTACAGCCTGATCTCCATAGCTTATATCCCAGGTATTGACAGCTGTACGGAGGGAGAATTTATATAAGACTAAACCGTTTCAAAAGTATCAATTTGAAACACATGCTTTCTTTTCCTGTTTAGCTGAGTTATGAAAACCTCATTTTAGAAGTGTCCATTAGCCAAATTAGCACCAAAAACAGACATTTGTTTCACTGTCAACACAGGTATACCTGAATCATTTAACCACCTTTTCAAACAGGAAGAAAAGTCAAATGTAGCTTTACTTGAAGACAAAGAACCAATTGAACTCCACAAAGCAGCATGTATACAGAGGATTGGCCACCTATTTTAGGTCAAGACTTTAAAAAGTCAAAAGTTCGAGCACTACTTGTACTCAGCTACTGTGAAGTTCTGTAGGAAACATCCCATCACTGAGCTTGGAGTTCTGTTTTGTGTGTCTGTTATGGTAAGAGGAAGGTAAAGTAGGAATAATTGAGCTATTTAAATCATTTTCTGATTTTGGGTCAAAATAAACTATGATAAATACACAGTTTACACATTAATTTGCCCCAAAACAGGAAGTAATCCTGCTTCAATAGTTTACCACCCATTTATTTCAAGACTGTTCGGCCTCACGCAGACCTTACTGATAATAATACGTTATTGGAGGTCTGGGACTTATGGAGAAAAAAACCCCATAAATCTTTCATTCCAGAAGCACTATCGGTTGTCATGGGCATTATAATCATTGACTGAGGGTTATAGTTTACCCTCAATTTTATTTACCACAAGCTCCCTGGCAGGGCTCCACCCACACCAACAGTGGACACCGTCCAAATGTGATACTGATAGTGTGCCAAGAGCCTTAAAGCTTGACAGGGAAGGAGAGAGAATTAGCATCATCTCTCCCTTCTCGCTCTCTTTGTAAAGTGCCAGGCCTGTTTGTCGGGAAAATAGATGTCCTGTGTGTGTGTGTGTGTGTGTGTGTGTGTGTGTGTGTGTGTGTGTGTGTGTGTGTGTGTACAGAGCCATGTGTGTGTGTGTGTGCAGAGTGTGTGTGTGTGGTAGCACTCAGGTGCTTTAAGCCTCCGGCGGCAGGGCTGATTGGAGAAGAGAAGAATAGCAGAGTAGCCTTCAGTGCCGGACCCCCCCCCCCGCAAACCACTATACATACACATACACACACATACAGCAGCAGCAGCACTAAAAGGGTACAACGACACGAGAACACTCACTTCTCACAAACAAGAAGTTCGTTCTGTGTGTGTCTGTTTCTGTGTCACACACACACACACACACACACACACACACACACACACACACACACACACACACACACACACGGCGCTTCTCTTTTAGAACATATCTCCCGGTTGTCGCACGAGACGAGCGTTCCCTGTCACCGAGGCTGAAATATTTATAATGAGAGCGATGAGGAGAGGCCCTGAATTATTTAAGATGGGGGGGGGGGGGGGGGGGACAGGATGGCGCTAAATAATCTTCACAGTGTGACATCCCTCTTCACACACATTAACACTTTTTCTCATGTCCCTACTGTAGCGGGTGGACACTGCTGCAGTCACCTCAGTGCCTCACCTCTCCAGGCAGCAGCAACAAAACCATATGTTTCCATATGTGTGTGTTTGTGTGTGTGTGTGTGTGTGTGTGTGTGTGTGTGTGTGTGTGTGTGTGTGTGTGTGTGTGTGTGTTGGAAGTCCCTCTTGCCAGGCTGCATATGCAATGAGACGGCGACACTCACCAGTATATTTTACATATTCATACACCCCCCTTAGGTATTCAGCTGTCATCAATCCAAATGCACAATAGGAGCCGGATCAAGCAAACACACTCAGGTCACACACTTGGAAACGCGAGCTACCGCTATTATCGCGGCCGTGTTCGCCACAGTTCATACCGGCGCGCTCGCTGTCGGCCCGTCGTCTGATTTCCCCCGGGTGACTCCACATAGCTCCCTCCCTCTCTCAGGTGTTTATTTTGTGTCTTTAAAGCTGCGCTGTGCCAGGTTTTTATGTAAAAATCCAGACATGTTATCAGTGTGAATCACAAAGTGGAGCCACAACAGAGGGACGACTCCCATCATCGCTAATTGAGATGCTTATAGGCTCAAATTAAATTCTGCTATTTGGGAAAATGTGATGAACTGAAAAGTCACCCTTTACAAGTGAAATGGAACATGTCTTTTTACCAGATGGTACATTCTGAAACATACACTATATGTTTGATACAGCGTTTCCAACCTTTTTGTATTTTGACCCCTTTAAATGATGTAATATTTGCTTGCAATACCTTCATGTACATTATGAGTTTATTAGTGAGTGTCAGCAGGTGAACCGAAGATGTCTTTTTTCCTTCTCATATATCTGCAGGATTTATCTCATCTTGAACTTAGAAATCATTACAAATGATTAAATTCAATAATGAAAACAATATTAAGTGCCTGGGAAGATGCAACTTTGAATGAAAGAGACCAGCAATATATCAACTTGGATACATTTATGTTTTCTTTTCCAAAACTCAATTTATTGTTTTGTGTATAATTCAAAATGCATGAAAGGTCAACATTATAAGCAAAGCTTTCTTTAACTTTTGGAGACAATAAGCCCCTACATTATGTTGACCAACATTGAAATGCCTTTTTAATGTGAATTTTATAGCTGAGCAAAGGCTTACCTAGAACACATGGAGAAAGTACTGACCTAATTATGAGAAGAATGTTACCTAGAAAACCAATGAGATGACATCAATAAATTAAACCAGAAGGACAAGAAAGATTTTAGTAATTTCAGTCTAAAAAGATGACTGCAGATGATTTAAAGAAATTCAAAGAACAAGGGGGGTTTTCTCACATGTGCTCCCTCTACGGTCGCCCCCACACCACTACCAGCCACAGATGGACATTGTGGCTTGCCCTGCTCATGTTTTCTCACGTTAAATTGGTCTAGCTGAAGTGTACGCATGGAGACAACGGGCGAGAGCTCTTTGGGGGATCCTGGACCAGGCGATGAGGCCACCCGGGACTGGTCAGGCCGAGCGGGGAGAGCGAGACAGAGAGGAAAGGAGACAGAGAGAGAGAGTGTATGTATAAGTGTGTGTGTGTACATCCTATTATCTGCGTCTCCTCAGCATTTTGTGAAGAAACCAGATGGGGTCCATTCACACCACTCTGAGTTCTGGAGGCTCCCTGCAGCCACTTCTTGTTATCTTTTGTCACCAATCAAGTGCCATTTCTCCCTCCTCCTCCCTTCGTTTTCCTTCTTCTCTTCCTCCCTCCTCTCTGCCTCCGTTTGGGGCCGCCAGTGTGCACACTTGACTTCTGTAGTACATCAGTACAATGTAGAACTTCTTTGCCTGATCTTGATGCTTGTTGATTCATATACTGTGGTCGATTTTATTTTGTAATATATGAGCTCCTAATTTCTATTTCGGATGGTGTGTTCGGCTAACAGCTAGCGGAACTATACACCCAGGTGACTACGGCCAGAGACACAGTCTGTCCATGCTTTTTAATTGGCATAAACCTTGAGCTTACAGGCGAAACAAACAGAGCTGAATCCTAAAATAACTTGCTAAGTCGCGGTTACATTGATGACACGTCTGATCATGGAGCATTTCTTCTTACAGCACCCTCAAGACAAACAACATTTTAGGAAGTTTTAGCCTGTAAGACCTTTTTAACTTAAGCTATTCAATATGACTGCTTTCAATATCGGACAACAACGGGTTTGCTCATTTAACAATAAATCAAAAAGATTAAATGATTAAATGAACAAAAAATCATATTTGATTGTTTTATTGGGTTTGGATTCCAGTATTTTTGAGACATGAGCTGCAAGTTTCTATAATGATAAAGATTGGTGGACTGTTGAAACACCAAACAAAACCAAACCCGGAGTTCTTTTGACGGTTGTATGGAACATTACAGCGTTCCATCCTATTTATGAAAGGACCAGGTTCCTATTGTGGAATCACTCACTCCTAAGTTATTGTGCATTCACGCTCCTCTTACACCAGTGAGTGTCGCCTCCTCTTGCTACAGTGATTATATGGATGCTTCTCCCCGATGAATGAAATCCAGAACATTTCAAAGAAACACCTTGACACGATAGCAAAGGAAGAGAAAGGCATTCACATAGAAGTTTGAAGACCCAATGACTGATTGCAAGCAGTCTCTAAGGAATCCAGAGACTGTGTATCCAGACTAAATATGGGTGTTTTGATCAACTCTCCTGCCTAATCAAAGTTCATTGTTTTACTCGGCAGAGAACACAGGCTGAGTGATTGCTGTGATTATGGTGAAACCAGAGGAGAAACAGAACTGAACCTGAAAGGGAAGATCATCACCATCATTAAAAGTGTGATCCTCATCATCGCCATCATCTTCTCCTTCACCACATTCATCTTCCTCAAATCATCATCATCATCATCATCATCATCATCACCATCATCATGGTAACTTTCATTTCTATTCACTATCATTGTGTTACATTATCATCACATCATCCCACCAGATCATGATGCAGATGATGTCAGAAGTTAGGCCATGGCGTCAATATAGACAGTACAGGCAGTGTGGTTGCACTGGGGCCCGTGCGGTGGGGGGGCCTGTAGAAAGAGCAGGCCCACACACATTTTGTTGGGCAGAAAACCGGCCTTACTGGTGCCATTTGCTATATATTCAACCGAAAAGGCATACCTATCTCTGTCATGGTTGTACTTCTTTTGTTGTTTTTTGGTAAAAGGTAGCAATCTATAACATAACTATATGCTTATTCTACATAGACAAAAAAAAGATAACTAAACAAAATAAAATATTTGTTAATTTAAAAAAATGTCTAATTTCTTTGGTATATTTGTTGTATGCAGATATGCAATGATGATTGTTGGGTTATATGTATGTTGATGTCGTCCAATGTTGAGTCGCTATTTGATCATTTGACGAGACAATTTTTATGGTGTGTGCATCCTTCAAAACAAGTAACTAATGTGCACTGGGGCCTGTCATAACTATCTGTGCCACTGTCAGGACATAGTGGTCTCAATGACATTACTGAAGAAGCATTCTTGTTATTGCGCAGGTCTGAATGCAGCCTTGGGGTATGAGTATGCTTCAAATGAAGTGCTTGTCGGATCATCTAAAAGCATATGAGACCCCGTTTTCAATGACGGTAACTGAGGGAGCTGCGTGACAATGACAATTTCTGTAACTTGAAAATTTGAAAGTGTTTGCACTTTTCTCTCAAGATCTCTTTTTCATTCTTCACACAACTACTTCAGGTCACATTTCTTTTGAACGGCCGCGTACGACGAGCATACACAAAATGCACAGAATTCTTCGAGGTAGGCAGTGGAATGCAGCAATGACTAGGTTAGCATTTCAGACAGGTTTATAGGACTTTGTCTCTAGAAGAGGTCAGGCGACCTTTCGTCCAAACTAGTTTGAAAACAGAAAATCATGTTTGACTGGTCGAAATTAGCGCTTCCACCAGTGGAAAAGCCAAATGTTAGTCCCCCCCACCATTAGCATACCATAGAGGGGAGAGGGTTAACATCTGATACAGAGGACTTGGACAGCATTGTATGTACAGTACATACTTGACTAAGCACCAGTCACTCCTTTCTCTTAGATTTCTTTTTAACTGCATGCAAAGTGCTTGTTTTCAGTCCACTTGATGTCTGAAATGTTAAGACAGGAAGACAGAAAAAGGGTTAAGAGAGTCTTATCCTGTTTTTTATGCTTTTCTGGATATTATGTTTACTTGGAGCACAGAGAAACTTGCTTCATCCCTCTGCATACATGATCATAACATAACCCATAACCCATTACCCCGGTTTCTGATCACTATCTCTGCTGTCTTTGCAAGCCAGTTTTTGACTCTTCCACCTACAATGCTAGTTCCTGGAATTTCTGTGTTATCCATCTATCAGTTCAGGAAGGACCGACTGTGGTTAATGACTATGTTTTGATTATCTTATCAGAAGACTAATGTGAGATGTAAGCAAGACAAGCGATACATAGCGTATTCTCCATCTTATGAGCACCAGGCTTGGTATTTTTCTCTTCACCTCTATGTGCAGTTTATCATTACAATATTTTTCTGTGTAATCTCTATGTGGGTTGTGCCCCAGATACACCAGTGCAGATAACAGATAGTAAGCAGAAACCTGGATCGGATGTTGACATGTCACCAGACTTAATACAATAGGAACATAATAGGAGTAACCCAGCCAGCATAATCAGCTTTCCCTCAAAACTGGGGTAAGACCTCCAACTCCCTGATATGACATTTTGAAGTGCAATACAAAACAAAGTCACTGTAATTATACACCCCAAAGTAAGGTATATGTTAACATTCTTTTATTTCATTTGCACATATATACATCCAAGCTGTTCCCTGACACACACTGGTCTCCTGGTTGAGTGTCCTGTGTTTGTTTGACCCATCCACCTCTCGTCCTGCTTAACATAAGTAGTCTTTCTCACTGTTTAATACTACATCACTTGCTCTGAACGTTGCAAAGTCACATGGATGTTTTATATTTGTGTGTCCACCACGAGAAAGGATCCTCATTGACTTTTCAATGGCATTGTTTTCGTGGTGCAGACACATAGTTTTAACACATTTTGTGCCCACAACCACGTATCCCTGCAATGTCACTGCTTTCATTCACAGCAAGGTTGTACTGACATTTAAATGACAACTAAATGTTACAAGGTCCTTTGATCCTTTGGACATTTGTGTTACAGATTTCCATGAATTGTTGGTCAAAAACATAATTCATCATTGTGATATAGAGCAAATATTGCGTTGCTGTGGAATTGGCTTAACCAAATGTCCACTGTTACTGCAAAGGAGGGGATTACCAAGCCTTTCTCCAGTTTGATCTCATGTTTGAGTCTGAATTTGGTATCATTGGGCCAGTGTGTACAGTTGCCTCCATAGCTACGCCAGAAGCTCTAAATGCACATGTATGAAGTAAGACCCTGATTGTATGCTAAGGTATTAGCACAGTGCTCTGAAACTACTGATTTGTTGGGAAATATGGTGTCAATGTTCCTATCTATTCAAATCACTGGTACTAAATTGACCATTTGGACAAATTGACTTATTCTTAAAGGTCTTCTTATCAGGCAGCTTTCAGCAACAAGTTTAGCGGGTGCCAAGAACAAATAGACAAATGATCAGCATGGCACGCTTACAAATGTAGAGCTGAGAAAAATCACACTGAAGACATTTAAATACATGTGAGCTGATCTGTGAATTTGAGACAGTTTGGAAGCGCTAAGCCTTAGTCAAAACAGATTAAAGGTCAGGGAACACTTACAGAGAGGGTAAGAACACGAACGTGAAATATGTAGTGTGTGTTTATCTGGATGAGGCGAAGGGGGTGGGACTGGTGCGTCCAAGCCTGGCCTCCTGTTTCTCCAGCGAGGTGTTAACCGAGTGAGAAACGTGGCGCCCGGTATGAAGGCTGGCTCTCCTCCACCTCCTCCCACCCTCTTCTTCATCTGATGTGTCAAAAAAAAAAAAAAAAAATTAGTAAGGAGCGACTAGACGGGGTCACCAGGGAGTACAGACAGACACTGAGCTGCAGGGAACAAACGCATGTACAGATATCCTGCAAAAATACTCAGATCTCTCGGGCGTGTTTACTCCTGTTTGGTCCACTGAAGTGAAGACACGTTGGTCTGTGCTCATTCCTGCAAGATTTAAAGTATAGAGTTTGGAATTATGTGGTTCCAGTACTTCATTGAAGTGGTACAATGCCTGTATTGAAAGGAACATTATACATTATATAATGTTCATGAACATTATAAGTGTGCTCTGCATGCTCTTCCTTTATATTATTTGGGAAGGATTGAAATAATTTAAACATTAAAGATTAAAATATAAGGAAATCAAATGTAATATTATTATTATTTTGGTTTTGTTGTTGAGTTAAAATTGTAATATCAATCTCAGTTAAATGTGTCTTCCTACCAGGGATTAAGTCACAGAATTCCTATATTAATCTCAGAATTTTTACTTAATTCTCAGAACTGTGCGATAAAACTCAGAGTTTGGATGGTTTTCTTCTCAATTTAGAGGTCAATCGGAGAAGTATTATTTTCTAATGCCTAGTGTCTAAAATTACAGATTAACACTCTGGCTATGAGTATGTGTCATTTGAAGAACATAGCTAATGCTTGTAGCACACAGCGGACACTCAGACAGAAGTAGTATACATGGTACTGCCCCGAGGTATCAATGAGGAGAGTGATAAAACTGCTGCTTTTGAAATAGGAAAGTTAAATATATCTCAATGCATCTAAACCTGTGATGACTAGTGGGGTTAAAGTCAAAACTAAAGAAGTTGCTAGTTAACTCTGCCAATGTTAACTCCACAGGTTTACACGTACAATTGCACGAGAGTCTACGGAGGACAGGTTGACAGTTGTCCTACTCTGGTCAGAGATGGATGATGCTAGATATGAGTGGGCAGTCTCTATTTGAGGTCTTGGTGATTGAAAAAAGCCAATGGAAAGACAGAAGCACAAACCAATTCACTCTGGCTGGCACAAAGACACATTCTTGTGAGTTGAAAAGTTTCAACTTGAGCAAAAGATTTTCACTTACTCCTGAGGCTTTATCACCTCAAATGTCTCCTTCACAATTCCCTCTTAAATTGTTCAATTCGGACCTTAATGTATTTCTTACTTGTCTTTCTAATTCCAATTCATATGAATCCAAATCCAATCTCAGAATATTGACTTTAATTCATTTCCCTCAGAGGTCTGTTAATAATCTGACTGTCGCCCTGGTACACTTTGGTAAAGCTTGAGAAGAATCTGAAGCTACAATACCTTCTGTTGGGTTAAACAATGCTTAGCCATAGCATGCTATTGAAATGATGGAGCAGAATGTCTCTGGTAGTGTCAGACCAACCAAATCTAACTTATCCTTATTAAGTCAGTCCCCTGATTTTACGATGGTAATAAATCCCTGTAGTGGCCCTTTAAGACTATGCTCAGTATAATGTTAACATTGAGAAACTTGAACTTGGTGTATGTCAAGTCAAACATGTGTGTGTGTGTGTGTGTGTGTGTGTGTGTGTGTGTGTGTGTGTGTGTGTGTGTGTGTGTGTGTGTGTGTGTGTGTGTGTGTGTGTGTGTGTGTGTGTGTGTGTGTGCTGGTCTGCTAATGATATCCTGTGTGTATTGTACTGGCATCACAGCAGCTCCCCACACTCCCTCCCTCCCTCACTCACTCACTCCACTCTTCTGCTTGTCACTGGACACCGGCCTTCACCAAGGGCACCGTGGCAACGAGATCCACGGCCACCACCCCCCCGGCCCACGGCCCGGAGCCCAGACGAGTGTTCAGGGGCAAAGCCGATCGATAAGGAGAGGCAGAGATATGCCATTACAGGTGAGGCCAGCTCCTGTGCCACCCTAGCTGCTCCTCACCACAGATCCCTGCCCATTCAGCAATATCTTCACATATTGGGGAGGCGGTAAAACGAGACGGGTCATTTATTCTTTCAAGTGTTTTTGAGGTCCTGGGAGGATTTAGGGATCGTTAGGGCATCTATCGTCGGTCTACCACACCCTGCCTTGACATTGTCTGTGGCTTGGCCAAATGAAATTGCATATCAAACTCAATAATCCTAAATTCCTAACTGCTCCTTTACAGCGGCACTCCTATTGACTCCTATAAGGAGCGATGCTTCGTTGTTGAGCAGTGTCAAACTGAAGTTTCCAGATGGATAATGAGAAAAAGGTCAAGAGAGTTCTAATCACTAAGCCTGTTCTCCCGGTGTCTGTTCTTGCCCACACAAACACCTTCCTTCCCTCTCCATTACCATGCCAAGGCTAAACAGCTAAGCATCCCCTCCTCTTCTCTCTGCTCTCCCCATTTCCCTTCCATAGGAGCAGCCAAACAAATGGCAGCAGCAGCACCTGTCAAACGTCCCTTTGTCCTTTCAAGTTTGACTCAGAATAATAACGGTAATGACAGGTGACGTGGGAGCGGGTAGTTAATGCTGTTAAGGCAAATAATAGCTCTTAATGCCAGTGCTAATGGGCAAAGAATAGATTCTCCTTTTATCCAGAAGGAGAACGGTTGAGAGCACTTGTGTGGAGTCTCGGTAAAGAACCCAGACTGGGTGCCACAGCTAATGGCTTAAGCATAGCTGTACACTAAGTGGCATCGCAGAGCCGGGCTACTGTCCGTTTGGTCTACAACATATGCTGAATTTAGCTGAACAAGGTTCATTACGCATTTGAAGGGGCAGCAACCGAGCTGTGACAAGGGGTACTCGTTCGTACAGCACGTCAGCTACAGAAGGTGTCGGGTCCTGAACAGGAATATGTTTGGAAATTTGGAAAAAAATTCTCATATTGGTTCTTCTTTTAGGACTTCATTGACTTTCTCAGCTGAGGAAATGACTCAGTGGGGAGAGAGATGTTATTTTGAATATTTTTGGGGGTTACTTGGGACGGAAACAAGACCACATGGTCTTTGCAAAAATATATATTATTGTCCTTGAAACAGTAATGTCTGGGTCTTTCGGAAACTATAATATTGTCATTAATACAACAAACTTGCAGTCATGTCTAAAAGATGTGTTCATATTGTTCTACTGTAGCATAGTTCCCAATACTGGGAGACAGTACAGAAATAAATGGCTGCTACTTCACCTGTTAAGGACACATAAGGAGCAGCTCAGAGATGAATTGGACAGTGGAATGGAAGATTCAAGATGTTTTTTGGGATATATGACTATGGCTAAATTACATAATATGATTTGCCAAACCACATTATGAAGTAGTACTAATACCAGCTTTTTGAATTTTACCACGGTTTAGCCGTCAGAAAACATGTCAGAAGCTGACTATTATTATAAATATAAACATAGTGAGACAATATGGGTTTATGCAGTTTGAAAACTTGCACATTAAATACATGTCTACCTATCTTGTGTGTCACTTCCAATGTCAGCAGTTTTGTTTCCAAATGTCTGCTGGCTGGCTGCTCTTGCCCAGCCTGCCTCCTCTTGCCCTTGGCTGGCTGGTAACAGAGGACATGTGGCAGACCAGGTCAGCTTTCAGGGGCTAGTGGCTGGAACTTGAACTTCTAACATTCTTTAGTCGCAGGAGAGCCCCTCAGGGAGTCTCATATCTAAGGGGGGCTCCTTTTACTCTTCCTTCCCCTTTGACTAAATGGGGGGATCTCTGTACTCCTCCTGAGGAATAGGTAAGGGATGGGTCATCAAACAGTGGCGAGCTGAGGTCTGGTCAATGTGATCCACAGCAGTGTAAATGACATTCATATAGATGAGGCATGCCGAGTGCAAAATACTGCATGCCAATCAATACTGATAAAATGGGCCAAGGTCAGAAATGCTGACATACTACAGTATGTCTGTCCTTTGGTTGTTAACCCATCAATCACACTGCAAGCAAACAATTCAAC
The DNA here is from genome assembly GCF_027596085.1 of Anoplopoma fimbria. Taxonomy (NCBI): domain Eukaryota; kingdom Metazoa; phylum Chordata; class Actinopteri; order Perciformes; family Anoplopomatidae; genus Anoplopoma; species Anoplopoma fimbria. The sequence continues at coordinate 10,702,660 of NC_072463.1, read as the reverse complement.
ATGCAAGGAGTTATGTTCATATTTCACCATTCTACAGCACACATTTACATCTAATTCAAATGTTCAGTACCATTGCAGGAAACAGTGTGCTCTTTGTATAGCGAGACGGAAAGTCAAACTATTTTTAGTATCATGTAGTCTAATTCATTGCTGTTTTAGCACTCCATCAAGAGTAATTTGACACCAACTGAAAATGTTGTTTTTGCTGGTCTTAGCTCCTAATCTTGCTGCCGTGATAAACAGGTGTACTCCAGGACCCCGTGACATCACCGTAGGGTGTGGTGACAGGTGTAAAAGAGAGCACTTTGGACCACACCCAACCAGAGGTGGCACAGGTTTGAACTCTTCTCCCACAAAGGCCAGCAAAACACTGCTTTTTAGTCTGCTGTTAAGTTACTCTTTAAAAAACACCATTTCCGAAACGGCGGCAAATATTTATTTTGTGCATGTGAGGCCTAGCCCTTAATCATTTCAGCAAAAAGTCCAAACCAATATCTTCTTATGTTCTAGTGACAAAGCCCTTTAGTGGCCGTAAAGGTATTATGATAAGACTAAAGAAGGAACTCAGGGGATGTCATTAGAGAAAATACTTTATATAAGGACGGACGTTACGGATCCTCTAAAGTGGAGCCACCCTGGGGGCTGGTTACAATATAGGTCAATAACCCGCCTCCTCCTTGAAACTTGGGCCAAACTGAAAATTCAATGTACCAGTCAAATACATTTACTGTCTTAGTGCGTCCACAAAGAGGGGAGGTTGTGGTGAAGTGGAGAGTAAGGTAGTTCTCCAATCAGAGGGTCGGTGGTTCGATACCCGGCTTCGGCAGTCGATGTGTCCTTGGGCAAGACACTTAACCCCAAGTTGCTCCCGAAGGCTTGCCATCGGTGTGGACTGGATGATGCATGAATGTTAGTTAGAGCACCTTGCATGGTAGCCTGTCATCAGTGTGTGAATGGGTGAATGATATGTAATATACTACTGACTGTAAGTCGCTTTGGATAAAAGCGTCTGCTAAATGACTGTAATGTAATGTAATGTAATGAATGGATGGGTGAATAAACATAGCGCTGTTAACTTCCTGTTTCAAACGCTGGTTTAAACCATGACCATCATTGTCACTCACCTTTTACCATGTGGTTACTATTGTAATATCATCATTTTAGAGCTTTACTAAGGAACCACATCCACATTTCCCATTTGAAAGCAAATATTGCAAATCCCAGTGAAATATGGTTTAATCGTGAACGTTTAATCAACGTCTTCAGATAGTCGGTGAATAAACTTTCACTTTTGAACCGTATTTTAAACGTCTATTGAACTTTAAAATGCTCACAGTAAAATATGTAGCAATTAAATACATATTCATAGTAACACACCAACAGTTTCCAATTACAGGACAAAGGAAAACATGTGACACAGGCAACAATTAATTTGTATTTATAGAGCAACAATATAAATATAAAATGATATAAAATTCAACCACAATGATATTTAAAATAGATGATTGTTGTCTAAGTGCAGAGCTTGAAGCTGCACACAGTGCTCACTTAAATGTGTTCTGATGGCTCTGCTTATCAGCTTTAGCCCTACTGTGACCTAACACTGTAGAATATGACTATTGGATATTTAGATCGTGACGCTATCTACTTTGGTTTGGCTAACTTTCTATCTATTTTCATGCCTGTTCCCTCGCTGTCATGAGATCATGAGGTAACTGTCATGGAGGCCGATCTCTATAACCAACAGTGTAGCTGGTCTCGAGCTAGACAGCTGGGCTGTGTTCTGAGTCTTTAAACATGTCCCTGTCCCCACTCCTGAATGCCTCTTTCTTTTGCAGCTTCTGCTGCCTGAGTTTAGCTGTGAACCCGGGTTTGTCGTTGTTACATCTCACCCTGGTGCAGGCAATACAAAGCTTTCTTCCCAGAAATTGATGTATTGGTCACAGCCTGTGTTCTCATCCAGACATAACGGTATACAGAGTTTTATAATATCAACCATCTGAGTTTGAATGATAATTAATTGGTGTATTTACTGTTTTGTGAGCTGCTATTTTACACTTTTTTTTGTAATGCTACTCAAGGGTCAGATGCAATACACAAAGAGTTGAAAATGCTGGTCAACAAGAGAGTTGTCAAAGATGTGGAGAAGCTGAGTCACCTCTAACAGACATCATCGCTGGAGGCCTTCCACAGCTTGATCCTCAGTTTTGCACCCAATAATGTTTTCACTTTCATGGAATGTTGTGCAGGTAATAAATACACTTTATAATGGATTACTAAATTTTATGACAAACATAATACAATGAACATGAAATGTTCATTTCCTTTTAAATATAAATAAGGCATGAGTAAGCATACTTAGTTTAAAACATTTTTTGGACTATTTAAATGCTATGTTTTTACAGAGTACATGGATGAACTGGTGAGGCTGGTATTTGAGGAGGTGTTTGAGGACCCAACTCCATTTGTTGAGGAGATGCAGGTATTGCCTGTATGGAGAGGATCAGACATCATTTAACTAAAACCTAAAACCTAAAATCTGTATAGTATTACAGTATTTACAAAATAGTCTTTTTAATTTTATGTTTTCATATATTCATGAAAATAAATAAAGTCATTGGAGGACAAATAAACAATTCTCATTTCTTCATTAGTTCTTGTGATCTTGTGTTATAATGAAACAATTGTGTTCAGATGTAGTTTACACAGATTTCATTATATGTAAAAACAATTTACTCCTCTTCTATACTACGCCTCAAACGTCCATATTCAGCTCTGTATATGTTGTGGATAATCTGAAGGTTCATTTGTAACAAAACCTGATGAGAGAGGATGAGGAAAAAAAATGTTATAATAAAGAAAAAGATGACTCAGGAGGCAACATCACTGCATAAGACGAATATTAATCCAGGCAGCAAAATTTTTACTTCAAATAAAATGTTGTGATCATATGATCAGCCGGGAGGTGAAGTTAAATGCAGCTACATTTTTGCAAAAATGTTACAGTTAAGATGACATTTCATTGTACTGTTGTTGTTACTGTATACAACTCAAATCTGTAATCTCTGCTGTACTCTACATAACATTAGCAAAGTCACTAATTAAACACATTTGGTTTAGACAGAGAACATGTGTCAGTAGCTAACTTTGGTGGTATTTCACAACAAAGGCTATGTGAGTGTAATTCTTAAATTCTTGTTTTACACCACAGCATAGGCCTGTAGCTTAGTGCTAGGTGTGTGCTACTGTTGTCAGCTATATAGTAGATAGTTAGCAAGATAGTGCAGTATTTGATTCAGACGGAGGCTAAGAAGAGGTGCTGCAGGACAGCCAGGATGAAAAAAGAAGGCGTTTTTTGATGCATTAATTTATATAAACATGTTGTAACATTAACTTGAAATCAAAATATGTACCCGAAAAAGAGCACAAAAGGTCCCGTTTAAGTAACAGTGTATACAAAAAAATATGAAAGACAGAATCATTTCCAAACATTATTTCTGTGCATGCCTCAAACCGCTCTGAAATGACTAAATAGTGTTGCTCTCCACATGTTCTGACCCCCATCCCCTCTGTGTCTCAGTCAGTTGTGGCCATAGTTCTAGCCTGAACCCTTGCACAAAGTCACTTCCAGACAGAGAGCATCTCTCTGAGGCCCTGAAGAGCTCTCTTTTCTTTCACACCACTATCAAAATTCCACATCTGTCCTCCTCTCCCTCATCATCATTTACATTTTCAAATCTGCATTTTTTCATATAGATCCCACCTTACTCTAATTTTAATATCACTGTTATTTCCCATGACACCTTTTGTTTTATTATACATTATGAATTTCCCTCTCTCTCTCTCTCTCTCTCTCTCTCTCTGTCTGTCTCTCTCTCTTTCTCTCTGTCTCTGTCTCTCTCTCTCCTCTGTGTTACTTGCTCCTGCTCGCCCCCCCCCCCCCCCCCTCTCCCTTTCCTCTTCTAATCCCTGTGCCCACACCGCGCTTATGAGCTGAAATATTTTATCAGGAACTCTCAGTCAAACTTATCATTTTAATCTTATTTCAATAAAAAAAATAATCTCTCTTCTTGGCTGTTTGACAGCAGTTAATGGTTTTTCGTTATCATAAAGGAAACTTTGAGGACTGAGATAGACTGCCAAAAAAAAATGCAAAAAAACCCCTTGTATATTCCTCCCCAGATGATTCATAAAGCATGCACTAAGAACAGGTAACATATGAGGCAAGAGGACAAAAGCCTGCCGAGTAGATTCATGCATGCGTACAGATTTACATATTCCTGCAGCCTTTGAGGCTCATCAGTATGGCTGTTTTGGCGTGTGTTTTGGCCTGTATTGTGATTCATTGTTTGTTCTTGGCGCTCGCACATTCTCACAGCACAGCTACCATGCTAAGATCTATTGCACAAGTCAGTTTATGTCCTCTACCTTAATCAAAATGGCATGAACTTATTTTGAAAGCCATGAAAGGCAAACACAGTCACATGACACATGCAATTCCCTCCATCTCAGCTGCAGTGTGGGCTGCTTTTTCTTCTTTGAGTAAGTGCTTTGTCTAAAAGAGTAGGTCCGCATTTGTTTCCAGACCGTCTTAAAGCAGTACTCATATGTCCATATGAACTCTGAAGCACCTTGTGTTTGCTGTAGACATTCCACCTGTCCACACTGGCCACAATCCACATTTTTAAATGTCATTTCATTTCATCAGGATCGCTTTATAATGCACATTCAATTATTTAATGCTGCACTTCTCCTGTCCAAACCAACCAATTTGCTTAAAAATGCTGAAATACATCTACATTAATATATATTTTAAAGCCTGCTATACTGTAGGTTTCAGGTCAAAGTAGGTTGAATACAACTTAGCTAATATCTCTCAGACACTACAGAGAGACTACGAGAGACATTAAGCTGGGAACTAACCGTTTTGCCGTTGTGATGAAGGCTCCAGTGTGAACGCATCCCTTTCAGAAGCTTTGTAATCCAGCTTTGAACTGCAGTGTCTTTTGTGAGACTTGGTAAAATAAATAGATAATGATAAATCCTACACTTAATGTTTTATGTGCTAATTCATCAATTTTCACTTTCAGTCTTGTGACTCAGCGATATCAGGTCGGTATCTTCCAAAGTTTGGTTTTTTTGTAAGAAGTTTGCTCTTCAGATCCTGTGAGGGAAACTCATTCTGGGCCCTGGGTTAAGGTTGGAATGTATATCTACATTTAAATTGGGAGCTATGTCTGAGGCTAAGTAACTATTCATTACATCAGTCTGGTGATATGGCTGAATAAAGCCATCTGCATGCCTCTTAAACTTAAATCATCGAGTTCTGCCCTAACTGCACAAAGCTCCTCGTTGATTCGTTGATGATTGGCTTATTGATTTGCGTGAACCCACAATCTCTTCCTTTTCCGCCTCCATCAAAAACGCACTAATAATGTGAAAGATGTGGGACAGCATATATTGTGCAATGACAATGTTTATGTAAAGGGTTTTAAACTTCTAATGCATCGTTTTAAATATTGAAGGGAAAATGATATTCAATACCTGGTGGTGGCTGCATCTGCTGCAAAAAGGTATGAGGTTTTTTTAGTTGTTTTTTAGGGAGCACCATTGCCTTTTTAAAGTCAGGTACAAAGTAAGAGCTAGGCTAACAATCAAACCATTTAAAAAGACCCCAAACATAAAACTTCACTTGAAGCAATGACTCAAAGGCCCGGAGTGCTTAGAATGCAGCGTGATACGGAGCTACAGAGGACTGTGGCTCCACACACACCTCCAGGCCCTACAAAGTGCAGATTGATTGGATGTCTTAATATTATTGGTATGTACTTGCTTACTTAAGCACACAACATATTTTTCTTACTGGAGGAAAAGATTGTTTGATAATGACATATAAATGCAAAGAATGTTATTGTTTTGCATATATTGTTAAATATGAACGGCTATGTGATCAAAATGGGTTTATAGGGCATTTTTCATTTAATCTTTACTTTAAGCAAATGCAGGATCAATGCAGAGCATCCAGAATCTTAAAAAAATGCATCACTTCCTGTTTAGCAAATTACTTTCCCCATGATCTTCCAAAGACTAGATATGTAGAACAGCAAATGGAACGGCTCTGAATTGGCTAGTGGTTGAATCACTACTGTGCATTCAAATCAGTGACGGAGAGAAGAAAAACACGCTCATTGATATAAAAGTGTCACAGTTTATCACTTTACAGCTTTGTCACTTGCTCATACACCTCAGGGAAGCTGCAGCTTAAAAAGGCAGAGAGGAAAGAGGAGGAGGAAGAGGGGGACAGGGCCAAGAAATGCCCTCCACCCAACGTCCTCCTCCTGTTTCTCCTTCACTCAGCGTCCATCCCTGTCGCCGTCCTCCCTGTCCACCTCCTGGCTGTCTATTAGAGGCACTGGGGGCACATTCCCTGACAGATAATTTGTTAAGTAAATGAAACAGATGTCTTGTTGTGAGTTGTTTTTCTTCCTCTTTTTTTTGTTTTTTTTTGTTCAGTGAGGGGGGGGGTTGCTCCTGTGGGAGAAGAGTGGGGATGGGTGGCAGCAGGGACATCCAGGGGGTCACAGTGACTTCGCCCCAGGGGTGGATGGAAGGAAGAGGAATAACAAGGCCCTGGCAGAGTGCCCGGGGACACGCAAACATCATTCACATCTCCCCATAATCATCAAGGCCATGCTACGATGCCTTCTTAATTTACATAATACCGTCCCGACGCCTTTACTCCTGCTATCCATCACGGCTGGGATGAGGGGATGAGGCCCTCTTCTCCTCTGTTCTCCTTCTCCCTCCGTCTTTCTTCCTCCCTCTGATTGTGTCTTGTGTTTATCTGCCCAAGCACAAAAGATTGATTCCCTACTGTTTCTCCCCCTTATGTTCAGCAGATATGAATTTTCACGGGATGATGAAGCACCGAGTCAGCTAATAATAAACAGAAAACACATATTCAAAAACAGAGGGAAGAAGGGGAGAGTCGAGGGGAGGCGTCTGTCTGTGTTCGGCTGATGAGGAGAGATGGATGTTGCAGGGTAAGAGACTCAGGAAGGTTCTCTCAAGAAAGTTGAATTAAAAACACAGTTCTTTTTTTTTCTCCCCGACACTCCTTTAAAATGTCATTGTTTCATGGGGAGAGGAGGGGAGGAGGAAATGTGACAGAGGGGAGACCGAGGAGACACAGTGCTGTTTGTTTCTTTGTTGTTGATCCTGCGTAGCCAGAAAAAGCAGACAGATCTGCACCAGGTCAGTGCTGTCGTGGAGGATTATTGCTATTAGATTGAAATAAGTGGCATGTCCATTCATGGTTTGAAGCAAAAATAGGATCAACAATGAGATCTGAGCAAACGTCATCTGCTGAAGAAGAGCATGCAGTTGAAAGACCTGAAAGAAAAGCTAGTAAATCGTTTTGTAAACTATGTTTCCACAATCAAGAATGAACTTTCATGCAACGTCATAATATTTTCTCACTTGATATCTTCAGCCTCACTAATATGTTTTTCCATGTGTCACAGATAGACAAAGATACAATTAAACATTTAACTTTTTAAGCCAACATGGAATGAGAAGTCCTTTTAACTTGATTCTTTAATTTCTGCTGCGCTATTTACTTTTTTATTTTTATAAACAATGACTTTTTAATGTAAAAGGGTTCATAGTGTAGCGTTGTTACTGGTAGCAGATTTAATAAATAATAAGTAATTAATATCAGGATATGTAACTAGTTTAAATAACTCAGTTATGATTTTAGAAACCCTTAAATTAGTATAAAAGAACGATGGTACTCGAACTTACCACCATTAGTTTAACAAACAGAATTTGACATTGGACTTCATTTGGAAGTGTCCCTATTTTGGAAAAATGTGATATTAATCAATCTAATCTTAATCTCAGGCTACGGAGTTCTTCTCAAGGTGTACAGTGACCTATTATTTCATATACACACACATCAAATGATCAAGTTCTTTATAAATGAAATATTTATTAGACAAACTACATAACTAAACTACTAAACATAAAATAAATGACTAAATGATAAAATAAACAGAATAAAGGGAAAGAATAAAGAATAGGATGAAGAGTAAACAAAATAATGAACCACAACTAATGAAAAGGATTTAATGTAACCAGGTAGAATCAGTGATTCGTATCATTGACCGATAAATTAAATAGTCATTGATTGTTTTACATTATTTAGTTCAAATGATTTTTGCACCGTTCAACAGCTGAGAGTTCGAGAAGCACCAGCGAAGATTGTGAAGCATCTTTATATTAGTTTGATTTAAGTTTAATTCAGATCTTTAGGTTTAATCTAATTTCATTTAAGATTATTTTATAATGCAGTTTAAATTTATTTGGCCTTGTAACATCAAACCGGTTTACATCTGGAAATGGTATTGTTTCACCTGACGGCTCTGATGGGCAGATTGGAGGTAAAGCTGCATGGAATGGCGGCTGTTCCTCTGAAGGGTTCTGCATCTGGTTGGATGATTGTAGTTTGTTGAATCACTCTCTTCCATCTCTCGCTCAGTGGCAGTTGATTCGGCTTTCTCTGATGTTTTCGTAACCTGGTCGTCTTCTTCGTTGAGGTTCGTTTTGAACCGTTCTTCCTCGTCTTCATCTCTCTCAGCACGAGGATGAGTCGTCTCTTCACCCCCCTTTGTAGCAGCAGGGGTCATTAGGGCATCTTTGACAGTTTAAGAGTCGCTTGATCTCAATAGTTGCTGGAATTAATCTTCAGCACGTCGGTGCATCACAGGACGGAGCTGCATGGCGCATTAGACGGCACAGGAGGGCCGTAGGTTACCGTGGAGACCACCCTTTAACGTCAACGTCCAGAGTCGAAGTCCTGTTGAAGACTGCTCGTCGAAGAAACACTCAGAGCAGTGTCTTCTTGTTGCTTTATCTTCTTGACAAAGGGGGCAGTTCTATTGCACCCCTCCCATCTTAACCGCTATGTTGATTAATTTATTTTACCTTACTTTACCGAATTAATACTAGTTACTTATAAAGTTGTTTTATTTCTTCCATATTTAAACTCGGTGCTATCTCAGCTGCAGAATGATACCAAATATTTTGATATAAATCACTGAATAAAACCAGATCAATTAAAGACATAATTAATTAAACAATTACACAACATAGAAAGACATTGTTATCATGACACAGACAGAGCTATGTAGATATACATGTACGTTTACCTATATGCATAATAAATGAATGGATAACATTAATCTAGACATTTCAGCACCAAGCAGTGTCCGTGTGAGAGACAAGAAAAGGGGAGAAAGAACATTCCCTCCCCCTCTGCTGTCCTGTCCTGTGGTTGAGATAAGGTTATGTCAGGAAACTAAAATAATTGCAGACAGAGTTAGATATCATGAAGTTAACTATACATAACTTTTTTAAACTCAGGTGTTTAAATATAAGATACAGGGACTACAACCAGGACTAGCATAACAATAAAAGGTTTCTTTAACTTGTTTATTACAATTGGATGCTTCTCTTTGTCCTCAGGAATAGGGATGCTCATAAAACCCAGAAAGGTGGGGTCATAAGACATGGAGTCACCCCAAGAGAGACCCAAAGTCTTATCTTAAGATAGTCCAGGCACGGGCTAAAACCAGAGTTCAACCACTTAGTGCCCTTATAGGTCGTGAGAGCAGTTCCTGAAGGCAGTTGATAAGTTAAAATTGTTTCATTGACACTTCAGTTTATAATGTCTTGGTGGAAACTACTGTGAAATGACACCCGACTTTGCACTGCGCTTAGCTCTGTAGAGCTTTTCAGCATCTTTTAGCTCATTGTTTGGTTTTTCTGGCTGAAACACTAGCGTGTGATTATTTCCAGCACCAGCATGCAGAACAGTTTAACAAGTAAGTGATCGGTCATCTTTAAGGTCTTTTCAGACTAAAACACGAATAATTCACTATATGTTGAAGCTGATCTATCCACACTGCATCCATGTATTTTGTGTATACGTATTTTGCAGTTAAGGTTTTTCACTCATACGAGCATGTCTCCAGTGTGTAGAGTTGACGAAAAATCATAAATTATTATTCCTCATTTTTTTGTCGCCGATGTGCAAAGTCCTTAAGAGCCTGATATTTTCCCCAGAAGTTGGAAAGGACTAAGAAAGAGCTAAAGGGGAGTGAATATTGGACTTAAGTACATCATGTAGACACACACACCACCTTTAATGAATGCTGACGTTGCTCTGTGTCTGCTGGATGTCTTAACAAGCAACTGTTTGCTAATTTGATATGATAATACAATTTGTATGTGTTTAAAGCTTGTTCTGCTGCCCACAATTGGCCAAAACAATCAATTAATGATAATCAAAGATCTTAAAAATTTCTTTAACACAAATTATGAAAATTTAAGCCGTCTCTGGCCGTCAGGAAAAACATAAATAGAACCTATTTCACATCTTCAATTAATTTGGTCCATGATACTGTAATATTGTCTGGTTTAAATGCTGATAGTGCAGACCAAGATGATTTTTATTTTTTTAAACATCTTTACCAAGCCCAAATGTTTAGTCATGGACAGATGAGACCGTCTCATTGACAGGGCTGCAGATTTTGAAATTTAAAATCTCAATATCCAGCAGCGCAGGCCTTCTCGTGCGGTGTTAAATCAGAGCGGTGTCGGGGAGCTATGTGCTGTGTCTATGAGCGCACAGGGCCATGTCTGGTTCACGGAGGACATTACCATAAGTACCATTACTGTCAGAAAGCATGAGATCAGTATCACGGAAATATACTACTGCCGCTGCTACGGCATCTGCCTTGACTTACAACGTCCCTGCCCTAATACTGACATTTCTAGCACCGACACCCACAATGCAGTTTGCTAGCAGAAGTAATGTAGCAATATGTTGAATACCATGCCATGTTCTCAATTCAGTCCCAAACTGTCAGAAAGTTTCAGGAGGATCAATGCTGGGATTTGATGCCAGTCTGCTTCACATGATTCATGTTTTCAGTAATACTTTGTCCTTTGTTCCGCTACATTCATATTCTAACATCTCAAGGTAGTTAGAACGGAGAAACATTAATGTAGTGTGTTTAACAGCTGGCAACAGTCTTTCTCCATATGTAAAAGCTGTCTAGATGAAGGACAAAAAAAAACGCATGGCACCAGAGTACTTTAGTTTAGATTTCAGACCTTCAAGTCTTTTGCCTCGTACAGGTCATGTGTGTCTGGGCTTACATACACATGTCATTTTAAGATAGTGTGGGTGCTATTTTCCTTCATCCAGTCAGAAGAGCAGTGCGTTCAGTGTGCAGTCTGCTGGGATGGACTAGTCCTCTGCTGTGGGTGGGCATGGCCCTGCTGTGGGTGGGCATGGCTGCTCACATTCTTACGTACAGTTATGGAATGTGTAAGAATTATTGTGTTTTTAACAGCATACATGTTTTTCAAACAATGTGATGGCTGTGATTTTTATTGTATTTATTAAGTTGCTTCTGTAAGATGTCTGTTTCCTATGCAGCAGTAGAGGCTAGGTTCATTTTGGTTATTTTTTGCCAACTTTCTATGCATTCATTTTTGCAGTTACAGCTGATAACAAACATTTTTGTTATCAGCTGTAACCGTCATATGAGAGCAGTGCAGTGCAGAGCAGAGCAGTGCAGAGCAGAGCGGCGGCCGTGAGCTAACCAGTGGGGAACATGCACATGCACTAACATGCACTAAATAAAAGACAATAGTTGTTTGTTTTGAACATTGAAGTAAGCATCTTTAAGAGAGTTTAAATTGAATGTTGCAACTTGCAACCGGCGTGGCTCCATCCACTGGAGTGGAAACACAAAACTCTGACAAAATCAAGATGTAGCAAAAAAAGTTTTACGCTAGGCTGAGTAGGTGTATGGATAAACTCACAAATTCCCAAAAAGTGCACTGGAAACAGACTTGGTGAATAAATGGTGATGTAGATTTCACAAAAGAGCTGAAAGCATCAGATCTGTGAGGACTGATCATGAGCCTGTAACCTTCCTCACATTAATACATAAAAATTTCCATCGTTTGAGCTTTGACTGGAGTTGTTTTAATGACTTTGTCTTGTTTTGTCCTCTTCTTTCTGGTTAAATGGCACCGACTGGATAACTAGCTCCACCAGCTGTCTGTCTCCAGTGAACTAATATCCAAACAACAGCAGCGGATGGAAAGGGGCTGTCATTTCTTTTGCAGTTTTTCTGGAAATACCTTTGAAATTTGCCCATTGTTGCATAACAGTTCCACAACACATCGCAGGGCGAATAAAGACTTTAAGGAGAAGCTGGGTACTATTATGTGTGCAAGTTAAACACAAGCAGCATATTGACAGGAAATCATGTGACAGAATGTGGCCACATAAGGAGGCTGCATATACAAAGCTGACGGCTGGAATGATGTGCTTGTGTCTGAACACACTCACTGACTCATGAAAGGGAAGACACACCCTCCTTATTTGAATCTGCATGTGTATACGAGGTGTTACACAATGGAGACGATAACAATTAAAAAATTATAAAAAACATATATATTTTACAATATAAAGTCAATATACTTAGAGGAGGTTTTGTTTTCGTTTAATTTTGTTTGTTAGGGTCATAGCACACAAACCGAACAGCTTTTGCAACACTTTATAAGTTTTAACTGATATCTGTTACTGACTCAGATATCATTTGGTGAACTGTGATACTTAGTGGCGCAGACTTCAGATTGTGAACTGCATGAACATGCAGGTGAGATGTTGAAGGACAGGCCCATGCAGATCTGTTATTCAGAGTATGTTCTACAGTGCAGCACAGAAATGGGGCTCAACTGGCAGGAAATTACAAGTTCAGATTCTTTGTAATGTTAAACAGTTAAACACACAGTTCACAGTTGACTTAAAAAGTAGCAGAAAAGTTGCCACCTCTGTGTCTACTGTTGTGATTATATGAATGTGTATGTGACAGTGTATCAAACGCAGTCAATGACCAACACACACCTGAAGTTACACTGCACTGAGGCTCTGACAATACTGCTTCTAGAAGTTAAATGACTTGAGTAAGCACAATGCTCTGTTAGGAACAGCCAGAGAGAGAGAGAGAGAGAGAGAGAGAGAGAGAGAGAGTAAGCATGAGTGTGTATATCAGAGAGAACGAAAAGTGTGTGAGAAAAAGAAATGCAGAAAAGAGAGATAGCAGACAAGCAAAATATAAAGAGAGCACTTGACTCAACAGAGTGTGCTTGTGTGTGTGTGTGTGTGTGTGTGTGTGTGTGTGTGTGTGTGTGTGTGTGTGTGTGTGTGTGTGTGTGTGTGTGTGTGTGTGTGTGTGAGTGTGACAGAGAATAAGGAAGCCAAACAGGGTTAGTAGGATAACAAAAGGTGATGGGAACACAAACACAGCAGCTCAATAGGAAAATAACAAACATACATCACATAGAGTCATGAACATAGACACACACACACACACACACAACACACACACAAACACACACTCACACACACACACACACACACAACACACACACAAACACACACTCACACATTGAAGCCATGTGTTTGGCAGACCATGCTGCCAGAACCTCTGGATCTACTCTTTGAAAAGGTTCAGTGTTCTTAACAGTAGAGGTTGGCCGTGGTTCAGACTGCTCACTGCTTTTAAGCCGTTAACTGTGTGTTTGTGTGGGAACACACTTTGTTGCATTGTTGACTGGCTAGACTTTGCTAAAGTCATTATTTTCAACATTACCATGGAAGTAAAAGTGTTTTGCTGCTCATTATTTGGTAGGTTCTTCCTGCCTCAGATAAAAATGCCAAATCTTAATCGGCAGTTTTTGTTTTGTCATGCCCTAACCAATCAGTGGCCAGAACAGTTTCCTACCCTAGTTGTAATTTTCATTTAACACAGAAACCACGGTTTCTTACAATCAAATAAGTATCTAAGACAACATTGATGGCTCCATCGTCACCCCCTCCACCCAGGTCCACAACCTCGGAATCATCCTCGACCCCACCCTCTCTTTCCTACCCCACGCCAACCACATCACCAAAACTGCCTTCTTTCACCTCAGGAACATTGCACGCCTCCGGCCCTCCCTGTCCTCTGCCACCACCGAAATTCTCATCTATGCCCTCATAACCTCCAGACTCGACTACTGCAACAGCATCCTCTATGGCTCTCCCAACAAAATCCTCAATAAACTCCAATATGTTCAGAACTCTGCCGCTCGACTGCTCACCTCCACCCGCCGCTACGAACACATCACCCCGGTCCTACGCAACCTCCACTGGCTCCCGGTCAAATATTACTCACCACCTACAAAGCCCTAAACAACCTGGCCCCTCCCTACCTTTCAGACCTCCTCCCCCTCCACGCCCCAACCCGCTGCCTCAGGTCCGCCGGCGCAAACACTCTGAAGACCATCAGGACCAAGTGCCGGACCTGGGGTGACAGGGCCTTCTCAGTTGCTGCACCCTCCCTCTGGAACGCCCTCCCCATCCACATCCATCAGGCTCCCACCCTATCATCATTCAAACAAGCCTCTTCAAACTCGCCGTCACCTGCTAACCCCTGCTCCCTAACCCTCCCTGCCCTCCACTACATGACTCATTCCGCACAGCTTCTCCAGTTTTCTTTTTTTACTAAAATGTTCTGTTTGTTTGTTTTGTTTGGGGCGGCTGTGGCATAGTGGAGAGCAATGTAGTTCTCCAATCAGAGGGTCGGTGATTCAATACCCGGCTTTGGCAGTTGATGTGTCCTTGGGCGAGACACTTAACCCCAAGTTGCTCCCGAAGGCTTGCCATCGGTGTGGACTGGATGTTGCATGAATGTTAGTTAGAGTCTGATGGTGGCACCTTGCATGGTAGCCTGTCATCAGTGTGTGAATGGGTGAATGATATGTAATATACTACTGATTGTAAGTCGCTTTGGATAAAAGCGTCTGCTAAATGACTGTAATGTAATGTTTGTCTTGCCCTATGTAAAGCGTATTTGAGTACCTAGAAAAGCGCTATATAAAATTAAAGTATTAGTATTATTATTATTATTATTATTATTATTATTATTATTATTATTATTAGTATTATTATTATTAAGAGAACACCATACCGCTGTCTTTGGAAATGTTTGGAATCTAGTCAGGTAGGTAAATGGTAAATGGACTGTACTTGTATAGCGCTTTTCTAGTCTTCCGACCACTCAAAGCGCTTTTACATTACTAATCATTCACCCATTCACACCCATTCATACACTGATGACAGGGGCTACCATGCAAGGTGCCACCTGCCCATCAGGATCTCTCTAATCATTCACACCCATTCATACACCGATGGCACAGCCTTCGGGAGCAACTCAGGGTTAAGTGTCTTGCCCAAGGACACATCGACATGGACTGCCGGAGCCAGGGATCGAACCGCCGATCCTCTGATTGGAGGACGACCCTGCTCTCCACTGAGCCACAGCCGCCCAGGTAGCTATCTATGTAGGAAGATTACACCCCAGTGTTAATTGAGCCTTCAAAGCTCGCAAGATATATTGTTCCTCCAATCAGCTGCCAATGACCAAACCACCAAACCTGTTTAAATGGCTGAACAAAGGTGTTGTACCAGAATGAGGAAGCTGCACCCTTTTAGCAAAATCTAATACCAGCTAGTTCTTCTAAGCAGAAACAATGATGAAACAAACATTGTGAGCACCACCTACAGAGACATAAACTCTATCCGTATAAAAGCACATATTAAACGATGTTCCACTCACACACTGTGTGATCAAAAGGTGAACTCTGAGAAATGCATATGAATACAGATTCTGCAACCGGACAAGATTTTGGTAAAGGAAGTGTTCTGGTTTGTAGTCCAAGTAGCTTTGACCAATCACATTTGAGCGGGCTTTGGTTGAATGCAGGTCAACAGTCCGTGTGAAGAACACATTGGCTGAAACAATCTCAGAATCTGGCACCTATCATTGACTTGAGAAACAACCCGGTCCTAGTTGTTGGTCCTTTACTCAAACTGCTCTTGCATCTCAAGGTGCTCATCGGACTGATTGGGTCAGACGGGGGTATGGGCAGGACATCAATACCCCAGCTCAACTTACATATCACAAATGCACAGACTCAAATTGAACTTGCTTTGTCCATCTATAAATACAGTCTACGGTCCATCGTAGTGACCTCATGGTAAGTCTACTGTACCTTGTTTAAATCTTTGGTCTCAGCACTAAGTCAAACCAGAAGCTTTTCTCTCCAGCGCAGAGAGTATTAAAGAGGCTGGTTTTCTTCCAGTATTTCAGCTCTGATGGACTAACCCATGAGCGAATACTAAAGGTCAGCTTTTGACATTATAAAATGTAATTGTGTCCTCGAGCGTCCGACTAATTATGGCTCTTGAGTGAAAATGATCCTGCTGTGTACAAGTCAAGAAGGTGTAGCATTATTTCAATTGTGTGGACCAATCCCTGATAAAGATGTAATGGCACTGCATTAAGATCCTCTCACGTTTAGTTTTTAGCTTTATTTGTCATGAAAGCAAAGGAGCTTTCGTGACAAATAAAGCTAAAAACTAGAAAGAAATACTCAGATCTTTACAAAGTAGTAGTATTAAGTAGTAATAATACACTGTAAAACACTAAAGAACCAAAAGTAAAGGTAATAATCATGCAGAATAATATATATCATATTATTGTATTATAATCATTGTATCAGTGCATCCATGTGTACGTGCCTTTAATGTTACAGCTGGTAAAACAGGAGCTCATTTGAATTACTTTAAATACTGCTCGGTAATGTAATCTATAATAATGTATCATCATTTAACACAGTAGTTGATTACATTTTCTAGTAATAATCTGACTCTGTAAAGTTATTAAAGCTTTCAGATAAATGTTGTGCAGAAAAAGCACACTGTGATACGTAATGGATAAGAGGTTTAAACTAGCAGAAAATACTTCAACATTGCATTTAAGTAGAGTAATTGAGTAAATGTACTTAGTTACATTCCACCACTATTAATATTTATACATTTAATAATTGTTTTTCCAGGCCCAGTCATTAAATGTTATAGCAGTTGCTACATTTTCTGTTTTATACTAACAATGCATGATTAAAGTGGAGAGTACACTGTTGTTTTTTAGCTACACACTTCATGTTTTTTGTGATTAAGACATTTTAACCTAAATGAGGTGGTGCATAACAAAATAGAGACCCCCACAGAGAGGTCCGGTCTAAGCCCCTAATGTCCTCAAATCCTGGTACCGCCCCTGGACTAGGACTAAGTAGGTACTGAGATAAGCCTAGATGGATGGAGGACCATGGTGGAGGGGGTTGTGGGATAGGTATATAGACGATGTGGAAACATGGACTAACTAAGTGTATCTGACATTACGCATGTGTTTAAACCTGTGGTCTAGTTGAAAGCTACTAGTGACTTAAAGTACAGAATTCATCATAGGAGAGGAAAACTGGCTGCAGCTATGGTGGGATGATAAAGTAGCAAAGCTGTCTTTCATCGGCGAGCACATCAAACACATCCCAAAACATCATTTCAAAACTACCTGACTGTACTGACCCCTGCTCAGAAAAGTACAGCTTTTCTTAAATCACCACAGAAAGGTGCTGAAATACCTTAGAAGAAGTTATTATGTTATTATGTTGATACAAGTAAATATCATTAGAATTATAGGGAGATAGGATGAGAGCTCCTGTTAGAGTAGTGGAGGTCAACTGGAAGGTAGGTCCAGTAGAAGTAGATAAATAGATATGAACTGAATAAGTTGACATATGTAGGTGAAGAGAGAGATAGGTTGACAGGTCTCAGGTGGGGTAGGTGGAGACAGTTGGTTGGCATAGGCACAGTAATGCAGAGATAAGGGGGATGGGTGGAGGTACGCAGGGATAAAATGGATGCAGATATGGAAGGGAATGAGGTGTGATAAATGGGAGAGCAAGTATATTGAGTGTAAGGTAGAGTGACAGGGATGGGAGACGGAATGAGAGACCTTCACCGGAACAGAGACAAGAGAGAGAGAGAGAGAGAGAGAGAGAAAAGTCCGGTCACAGCCGAGACACTAATAACCCTCTCTCCATAACCCAACTCTGCCCTTCCATGTTAACATACTGTGAACTGAGCACAAGTGACAAAATCAATCCATCATGGCTGCCCGCCGACCGGCACAGAAAGGGACAGAGAAGCTAACAGAAATTGATGACATCCCCGCTCGAATTTTACACCGTTTCGGCCACAGCGGCGATTGAAACAGACAGAGATTTATGGTCCAGCCGGGGACTGCAGCTATCCTTGATTGCCTCTCTTTTTTTCCCTCTCCCTTCTTTCTCCACCAGGAAGCCCCCTTTTTTGCATATTTATTCCCAAGCTCATCAAGAGTGTGCGGACGCATCAGAGTGACAGTCTTATTTCACCTTTGGGGAGGAGATGGTGGTGGTGGATGGGCAGGAGGTTACAGCCTACACTTTAGATAAAAGTAGATCAGCCCGTCCTGCTGTCTGTCCTTTTTGACTACAATTACATTTGTCATTCTGAGGTGAATTTTGAACCCTGACTTAAGATGAGATTCGGTGTGATTTGATGAGGCTGAGCTGCTTTTGAGCTCACACTGAACCGAAACAGGGCTGGTCAGTGTCTCCTGAGGCTGCGTGATCAGGACGGGGCTCACTGACAATATATTTAATGCTTGTCTTTATTTATACTGTCCATACTGTATATATCCTTTATATTTATTAATTTATTACACACTTTTAATACTGTTCATACTGCTCATACTCTATCTAGTTCCTGCATACTCCTACTGTTTATTCTACATTCTATATTTATTGTATATTTTATTCTATATACATATATATATATATATATATATATATATATATATATATATATATATATATATATATTCTGCACTTTACTGCTTTATGCTCCATTGGTAAGATGCTGTACTGCATTTCGTTGTCTTAGTACCTTTACTCTGTGCAATGAAAATAAAGTTGAACCTAATCTATTACAAACAAGCAGTTACTGTTTGACTCTGTCAATATTTAACAAGCTGTGGTATTTTTGGTAAAGGACATACAAGATTGTTTTTTTTTTCTTTTTCATTTGTATATTAAAAAACAAAGGCTGAGATCTGAAGGAACTAATTGGACAAAGATGGTCAGAACCCCAAAGGCCTCTACCTTTATGGTACTTGTGGGGCTCATTCTGTCAAAATTCTACACACAAGCCAAACGAGACACAGCGCTTAGAGATAAACATCTCACTTTTGCATCAAATATAACAATGCAATCGAAAACCTCACAGTCCTTTTTCAAAGTGGGATTTCTGCCACAAAATGATACACACATGCACCTTTTGAATTATGCTTTAAAAACAGCAATAACATACTCATGTATTTTATACAAAACGCCGCTGTCTTATGTACTTTGTATACCTTTGGGATTTTCTCATACAGGCTTTTGTTTAAGATTGTTCCAGTACAGTACATGTCCTCACATCTCAATGAACACAAAAATAGAAAGGATTCAGATTTGTTTTTGTTGGTTTTTATATTTTTATCTTTACTTTAAACACACTATAGAAAAATTAAGATTACTGTAAAATAAGAGTGCAGTAGAAAACAAAAAGAATATTCAGAGGGATGGTGCCTTCTGTTTGGGGTCCAACCACATCACGTCAAACACATCACAAGCAATGTCATCCCTGGCCCCGTTCTCTGTTCTCGTCCTCTTCCTCCTCCTCTCACTGCCTCCATGTTTGCAAAGTTCTCAAAAAGCGATGAGCCTAGCTGAGGTCTACGGGTGCTAAGGCTCCGACTGGAGTGTGTCTGTGCGTCGCTTTCAGCCATAAAATGTCATTTGCCAGCTTTGGACTCGGACTTGACCTGTGTTGGAAGTGTTACAGAAGTTTTACCAGCTTCAACCGCATGTGTCTTCAAACATGAGACACATTAAACATGCAAATTAGTCACCCACATTTAATAGTGAATCATGTTATAGGATGGGCTGTGGACCTCTCACTTAATGCATGATCAGATGGTAAAAGCTACACTGCGTTGACAAGAGAAAGCATGTATTTATCCGTGTGTCTCTGGCCTGCTGGAAGCATTGGTTTTCCTTATTTACTGGGAGATTACAGCGTTCATGGTGGGTATGACTGGCTTGTTGTTTTGGGTTAAGCAGCTTTTATACTCAACGTAGGAAGTAACTCAGGGTATCCGATGCTTTCAGCGGTTATGAGTGAGCCCTGTGTGAGGAACAACCTTGTGTCACATTGTAATGGGCATTGAGATCTCCTTCTCAAGCATCTTTATTTGTGTGCTGGAAAAGGACAAATGATGCTTATTGCTCTTTATTGTGTTTGCAAGCTGTTTTTCTGCTTCTGCAGAGCTCTGTACATAATTTTGCCTATTTGTCTGTAAATGACTTTGTTGTCTACAGCTGTCTTCTTGACTAGGATGTCTGGGCGGGGGTGGTGTCGGGGTGGGGTGACTCTCCCCGCTCAGTCATGCTTTGAAGGTTTTACGAGTACTTATGGAAAGTATAAATTTCACGGGCAGCGCCGAGCTGCAACCAAACGGTGCTTGACGGCGGCGTCACTGAGACGGCCACAGCAGTTAGCCTGACAGCAAATTGATTAGAATAATTCAAATGTGATGAATAAC
The DNA here is from genome assembly GCF_027596085.1 of Anoplopoma fimbria. Taxonomy (NCBI): domain Eukaryota; kingdom Metazoa; phylum Chordata; class Actinopteri; order Perciformes; family Anoplopomatidae; genus Anoplopoma; species Anoplopoma fimbria. Next base: position 10,682,006 of record NC_072463.1, on the reverse strand, counting down.
TTTCATCATGTAACCACATAGTCCGGTGAGTGCGCCATTCGTTAGGGCCGCTGGGGTTTCTGATAGGACTGTGCACTGGAGAGAGACAACATATCAACGATATGCATTAAACCAAACATCTTTGTCGCAAATGGAAATGGCCCCACACACTCTGTGTGACAATTGTCATGAAAAAGTGGAGCTGTTAGGAATTAGAGTCGTGTCAGAGCTGTACTTTTCTCTTTTCAATTTGTGTCTCGACATTACAGTAAATGGGACTGATGTTCAGGCTCTTTAACTGTGGTTTCGGGATGAAGGTGATGGATAGTGATTGAAGAACAGATGAGTGTACAGACGAACCATCATGAGAATTATTTATGCACACAACAAGATATAAGCAGACAAGAAGGTCAAAGGTCAAATACAGTATTCAGTCCAGCATACAAATTCAGAAATCTTTTATCTCCATAATGCTCAGTAATAATGAACATTAGCATTCCATACCTTAATGTTTTTCACCAAAACTAAGTTATGTTTATGACCATATTTTTTGACAAAATTTAAAGGCACTGAAAAATTGGTTTCAAATCTGACATATTCTTCCATGACATCAATTATTGACTAAATAAAGTTGGAAAAGTTGGAAAAAAAACAGCCCTGAGAGCTAGCTAAACGCCACCGCTCTGCACTGCGCTCATACAGTGTTACAGTCCCCACCATAGCCGTTGTTTACCCTGCAGGTAATCACTGCTAGCTCCCACAGCACTGTAGCGCCATTGGCGCCATTAGCGCCATTAGCTGTGAGCCGTCGCCATGTTGAGAGTTGTGGTGAGGCATTCCCTCTAGCACCTTCAAAGTGCAAGACACGAAATCACAAGCTCAGTTCTTTTAGTAATAATTGAGCCAAAGCCATTATGAATACTTTATTCATAGGCTAATTTAATGAATTTAAAAGGTATTCAGCCCTGATCCCTTTCAAACTGTATCGATCATTTATGGACAGAGGTTCAGAGCGAGCAGTGTTCTGACTGAACCCGACACACAGCTGGCCAACCAGGAGCCCTACATTAGCAAAGCAACTGAGTATAAGTGCACAGTTGGACAGGAACAACATACTGGTGAGTTCTGGTTATTAACATTGATTCATATATTTCATTGTGACCATGACAGAAGTGGATCTCCTGTGAGTTGCACCACTTTAAATCCCATCTAAGGACGTTTGACGGTGGCAGCTGATAAATTGTTTAACACGAGCACATCAGAACAGAGCAACCAAAGTGCATAATAAAATGAGTAATTCCATTGCACTGGCTTCAACCCCAAGTCTCCAAAAGGCAGACAAAAGTGGTCTAAAAATCCTTCAGTGATGTAACTGAAGGATACTGATATTTCACTGAGGATCCTACATGTACACGTGTTTTGCTGAGAGTTGTTATCCCTGTGGCCGCACTTCCAGCAACGTTTAAAGTAATAATCAGTGACATTTCATGAATAAATGTCAGTGTTGCTGCTTTTCTGTCACTGATTGCTATAACACAGCAGGAAGTCAACCTATAGCCAGTTCAAGAAAGCTTTTACATCTGCTGGTGTAAACCGCAAAGTCTTTCCTGGGAAAAAAAAGAAAATAAATCCTCAAGTGCACATGAAGCAGAGATGTGTTTAATGTTTGCTGTTTATTTGGAAATAAAAGAAGAAAGGCATTTTGTAAATCAGATTTAGGTTTTTTTAGGGCAGTGGTGCCACCTGGATTGGCTTGTGACCCATTGCAATGGAGCAGCATCACAGCTTGTCAAAAGCCAAAACCAATGTTAGATTTTTGCATCCCAATGTATACAATTTTTATTTGAATAATTGTGAGATGTAAATTCAATATTTAACAAAATAAATATAATGATTTAAAAAAACATTTGAGTTCAAATCTGTTTAGCAGAACAATGTTGTTTTTTTTTCATCTTTTCTATCAATTTGCGAGCCATCTAGCTTGGTAACCACTGGGTCAGGGCAGATGTTTAAAGTTAATGGTATGGAATGAATGTTGCTTATGAATAATGTTGAAAAAAATAAAAGGAATTTTCCACATCTCAGCACCTCCTCACATGCACATTGAGTCACCCCTCCTTTTTCCCCGACGCCACTCAAACGCAGCAGCCCGCCATCACGCGCATCTGCATCTTGTGCGATTTGTCACCGCCATATCTCACGCCACCATTGGCTGTTGCCAAGCAACCTGTGTGTCTAACAGACTATTTCCCATGATAAATTAGCTGGGCTGTTACTATGCCAACAGAATTTGTTACTTAATTAAACAGATTCGGATCGCAATTGGCTGGAGGGAGGGGGGGCTGGAGGTAGGAGAGAGAGGGACCTGCAGAGAGAGAGTGAAGAAGAGAGAGAGGGGGGGCGTGACACATACACACACAAACACACACACATACACGCTAGGGCCAAGGAAGTGAGATGAGACAGAGAGAATCCACAGAGGAATGACTGTTATTAGATAGGCTGAGATATTGAAATAGTCAGGCTTTGCAGACGAGGTTCAACAAAAGAAAGGTGGAAAAAGAAACCCCCCAAAAACCAGGACCCATCTGGAATTAACGGCTTGACACCTTCTGAGGTGATTCATTTTTTTCTCTCTCTCTGCTCTTAAGATAAATGCATTTTCCCTGACAACAAATGTGCTTTTTTCCCCCCCTTATTCTACTTCTATTCAAATGAGCAGGTGGTGTGGAACTCTCACCGCCGCCATTCAACGTTCAAAAATCTGCTCCGGGAGACAAACACAAGGCCTTGTGCTTTATGTGACTGAACGTTAAAGGTCAAGCGTGATTCATAATTCCACTATCTCTCAAACAATAACCATAAATGCCTAATTCCAGAGGTTGATCCCTGTAATGTCTGGAAGCAGGAGACCACCTTCTCTCTCTCTCTCTATATATATATATATATATATATATATATATATATATATATATATATATATATATATATATATATATATATATATATATATATGTATATTATATATATATATATATATATATTTATATATAGAAATACATATTTTTTAAAACCCGTTTCACACTGTACTGGTGCTGCAGCTGAAATGGTCCAGGCAATTGCATTGTGTAGCGTAGCGTGTGCCGCCACTGGGCTTTGACCGCTAAGCAAAGAAAAGAAAGAATGGCAGAACAATTTGGGCGTCGGAGCAGGACCAAACGCCGAGGAGCGGCGAGCATGTAATCTCCTAATTTGGAGCATCACGGCGTCAGATCCCCGCCCGCTCGCAGCGTTCTCTCGGCCTTACCTATAGTTATTTCCATAACTTCCTGACAAAACCATTTTGTCCTGCCTGATTGGGCCCATTTGCATTGGACACCTCTTCTGCATATAGATTGATGGGTTTAATCAGCGAATCAGGGAGAGCGCTCAGACATCAATCACTGTCACACCGCTCTGTCTTGCTTTCAGTAGTAGTAGTAGCCTGTTTTTTCCCCCGTTTTGGTCACTCTCTTTCTCTCCTGATGATCTGTTCACATTCATCTGGGAAGGGGAGAGAATGGGGGAGTCCTGTCCATATCTCTCTCTCCCCCATTTGTTACAGTCGCTGATATGAGCTCTGATGCTGCTTCAGTCTTTGTAGAAAAAAACAAAAAAGTCTGAACATGGTCAGATAACATCCCTGGCCTTCAAATGCAGGCTTTGCCACCAAAACCTAAAACCTAGATTTATTTTTTTATTAATTCATCCATATTCTCCTCTTCTCTCATCATCCTCAAGACTTTTGACAAGTAGATATTTTCCATCTCAGAGACATTTGTGCTGCTTATCCTACCTCTGCCGAGATTCAGAGAAAGATTTAGTTTTTTATTTTTGGGAACAATTTTATTATCATGTATTCAGTCTTTTTTTTTTTCCTTTTTGATCAAAGTGACTTGTAGAAGTATAGTTGAGACTGGCAGAGGAAGAACGGTCATGGATGAGTTGGTATTAACAGGAAGGGAGAGAGGAGAACAGGATGACAACGCTACAGCTTCCAAACAACATTATGAAATGTATAGATTGAAATACAATAAAAGATGAAATACAATAGATACTAAAATAAATACTGATATTTAAATGAGGCTAATAATAAATAATAGCAATGGGGTTAATATTAACAGGTTATGTTTGGCACAAACAAATTAAAGCCAGTCCCAAATAAAGACCACATACAAACAAACACCCCCTGGGTAAAGTCAGCACTATGTCATTTTTCATATTACCAAATTATGTTTTCATGCGCTAAATATTTCACTTCTTCTCTGCCCTTTTTTGATCAGTGTTAAGTTAGCGTCGATGAAATTCAACACGTCCTGCAGACATTTGACATTAAAAGCCAACTAGGAAAGTGACGGATTGTGACGTTTTTTCCACGGGAAGGCTTTTTATGTGAAGTTCTTGAGTTTTGTTGACAGAAAACGAATGTAAAATAGAGTAGAATGAACCTTACAGCAGCAGAGTGGTTTGACATGACTCTGTTGTTGACATGATGGAATTATGCATCATTTGTGCTGTGGAAATCCATCAAGATGACAGCTAAAACACTGGGAAATGAGTTTGCATGAAGAAGAAGAAGAAGAAGAAGAAGAAGAAGAAGAAGAAGAAGAAGAAGAAGAAGAGCATCAACAGCAAACAGATCAGCAAAAGAGAGACATCTTACTTTGATATAACTAAACACACCTCTCTCTAATTTAAGCCTGTGTATATACAGGCCTGGTTCCCTCTGCAGTATCAAAATGACCAGTACTAATAAATAAACGGACTATGAGAGTTCAACACTCTTCCCCATATTTAAAAATAACTGACCATACCAAACACTTCAGTGTTCACCTTTCTAGGGTTTGAGACAAAAAAAGGTGTGAAATCACTCTCTGTTTTGAGGAGAGGGGGGGGAATTCAGGTCATCAAAAGGCTCCCCATACATTCAGGCACATGCATTCATGCACTTGCAAGCACACACACACACACACACACACACACACACACACACACACACACACACACACACACACACACACACACACACACACACACTCATATAGTGCTCCGTCCCCATATCTGTTTTCTATATCCCATGTCTATGCAGCAGACAGGCTGCGTGAGCTGTGGGGATGCTCGTCTTGTCTGTGGAGGTGTGCATGTGTGAGTGTAGATGCAGGAATATGAAACCTAACAATGAGATGACTGGACGGCCAGGCCCTGGGGACAGCAGGCTGGCCTGGAGGAGCGGCCTGCACCACAACCATCCACATCAAGAGGATGAGGCAGCTCATTAAAAAACCCTCTGATATAGATTGATGTGTCTGGGCTGTCCATTTGCCGCAGCTGGCTGAGATGCATGCTGGGTATCTGTGACAACATTGGGGTCAAATCTGGCCTGGGACCTAAGTTATATGTGATTTCACAGTGTCTGCAGCATCTCTCTGTGTCTGCCCTCTGTCCAGTGGGATGAAAGTAGTCTGTCCTTAGTGTTGTGGCAGTTTCACTACGCTGTGTAACATGAGTGCTGTCTGCGGTGTTGTAATGTACAGTCTCCAGTATAGTAGTTGATAGCAGGCCAGGCTGCTGCTTTATATTGTATAATCTACCACATGGTCTGTAATTTACAGTTCAAATCCAATCAGTATAGTTGTGTTTAGCATTATTGATAAAGTATGTTCTATTTTGCGTGATTGTATTAATTATTGCCACGAGAAACTTACTTTTACTATACCAATATCACACGTTTTTATGTTCTACTGCAGTTACAACATCTGTTACTTTGCTCCAGAGCAAGATCCTGACCCCTAACACTACTCATTGTATAATATTAAATCTAATATGATATGTTGTATAAGCCTTGCATGTGCTTTCTCTTTGACTCTCCCGCTCTCTCCTCCTTACCTCTACTGACAAATGTGGAAACCATCTCCACCTGATATTCACCAGGAACTGCTTTACTTCTCTGATAGGCCTCTTCTACTCAGACCACATCTTCACTTCCAATGTTCAATGCCGCACCATTAAGCAGGCACATTGAATTTGATGTTTATAATTATTTTGTTTAAAATGAAGATACAACCCACACAAACACTTTTTTGGGCTTAGGTTAATATAAAGTGCCAACAACTTTCCTCTCAGTGTCCTGTCAGCCGACCATCCTCCTGGCAAAAGACTGAGCTGCTGCATCACACCGGCCTCAGAACATGGACTTGGACATTGGACCGTGCCATTCTACTACAGCCAGAGGGGTGCTTTTACGAGCCACTCTACACCACACCGCTTTAAGAAGAGGAATGTCTTCTCTCCCCTGCAATCAACTATGAACTGGCCAGCAGGGAATAAATATTCCTGCAGTTTGGAGATGGGGAAGAGGTGTCTGTACTCACTGTGTTGCTTTAAACTAAGTTCTGTTTGGTTAAGTTTAGATTTAGCTCTAGAGGAGTTCTGTTGATTTTGGAAAGTTTATCTAATTTGTCAATTTTGTCTGATTATGTTACCCATCTTTAACTTTTGTTAATACTTTGGGTGGATAAAAGCTATTTTCTTTTTCCACCTTTACCTGCTCTCCCAGTTTTATTCAGAACCCGGTCCTACTCGGTTTTATGCATACCCTGGTCCTTGACACTCGTAATTATAATTAATATTTCAAAGTGGCCTACCTTTAAAAGGCTTCATCAATTGTTTAAATATAGATCAATGGTCACGTTTAGTTACATGTCAGAGCATTATATATTATCAGCAACTTGTAGATAGTAATACACATTCACGCTAACTTTGTAATGATGATGCATGTTACTTACCTAGTCACTTTAAGCTAATGTACTCAGATTAAAAGAAGCCTGTAATTGGGTTGAACATATGCGTTGAACATATGTCCTGAACCTGGTTTGTATTCTCTATCTTAAAACATTCATGCTAATTGTATAATTATACAAGTATATGCTGTAATATATGCTGTACTATGTCATACAATTAAGTCATTTTGAGTTAATTTAGAGGGAGATAAAATCCTAGGGTTTTCATATTGCATTTTCTTTGTGGTTAAAGAAAATTTGACAACTTGATAGCCTTATATTTGGGAAATTAGCTCAGTCAAGGCCTATGTATTTGGCATTGTTGATTCATTTTAGCCTACATAACTATAAAGGTTCTGCAAAATAGAAAACTGAACATCAACAGTTATGTGTATTCATGTCGCCAACTGATTTATGTTGTTGCGTATTGGTAGAACATTATGTTATGGCCAATAGACCAATGGTCTTCAACCACCACTGGTGATTATGCCTCAATACTTTACACCTACAACCTACAAATGAGCATCTTCTCCAGTCCAGTCTGGTCTTTGCAGACTGTACATGCAGTGTTCCTGTCTGTCTGTAAACACAACTTTAGACCCCAAGGTGCTGGTGACTTAGCTCTAAATTAACAGTTTGCAGTTTCTCTGAGGGGCTTACAACTCTTAGTTTAGATTCTTGTGGCCAGATTTCAGCATCTTGTTTTCCTCAATGAAATAGCCCAAAAAGTAAAAAATTATACATATATATATATAAATATATATATATATATATATATATATATATATATATATATATATACACAACAGATATGTATCATGTTAGCTTACTTTTTTTTTTATCTGAGTATTGCTTCAGGTCCTTTAATCCATTTCATGCAGAGCCAAGTGTCTGCGTGTTTTCATATTTCATATTGTCTGATCCTAGTAGCCTTATACTTTTCGAGACACTTGTCATTCTAAAAACATAATGTCCGTGGTTCTCCACCTGAAATAATAATAACCCTTTAAATGGTCTGCTCTCAGCACAGCGCCAGGCCAGGCAGCAATAAGCGACGTCCGTGTTCTCAGAGTCTCGGCTCAAAAGACAAGCAGCGGTAAGAGATTTAACAATAGTTGCTGTGTGCCAGCTTTTTGCCGTCCACACACTCAGCTGGCATCATGTCATGCGGAGACTATCTGAGCTGAAAAACTCTCCGCTCACACACACACAGAGCGTTTGGAGAAACAAAACCTGGCATTTGAGTATGGAGGTCTATAAATGATGGAGATTTGCAAATGGATGCTGTTCTCTCCTCCCAGTCACCCCTCCTCACATCCTCAGGCCTGCCGCTGAATTATGGAGGGAAACACTTTTCCTTTGAAAATATATATCAATCAAACATTCATGGCTGAGGAAGTCTCCAGACAATGGCACTGTGAAACCAACCCCAGGATACACTCAGTGTGTGTGTACAGAAACAGACTGGTTTGCCAATTAGAGCAGAAGTTGACCATCTTGTAAATATTTAAATGGGCATCAAATATCATATACATGAGGCAGCAAAGCAGCAAAGCAGCCGAGCATGCTGCTGAACTCTGCAGAGGTCATGGACATCCTCCTTAAGGCCTGCTTTCATACACTGAACGTGTCTATTTAGGAGACATGAGGCATAAGGAGGATCATTGGGCAGCCTGGATTGAAGGCACATTATGCCTGACAGCCAGTCGAGAGATTACAAGAGAAATAATGTTGAAAGAAGTCGTCAATCTCTTCATCATTAGATATCAAGAACTAGAGGACAGTTTTAGAAGGAGGCAGCCAGGGCACATAGGTGAGGGATGACAGTCCCCGTGGTCAGAGGGGGCATCCGTCCCCTCCAGCTGTACCCACAAAGCCTTTAATCCAGAGGTCCACCTGCAGGCTGAGGCCTCACTACGTCCGACAGAAACTGTCCCTGTAGTGTTGCTTAAGAGCAGTCCCTGGCAAATGTAACCTCAAGCTTCAAATGCATTTTTAAGACGGTGCACTTCAAACCAGAGCTCACTTCAGCACAAGTCTTTTGGGGGTTTCTGACTCCATTTCACTCAATCTGACATCGGCCTCTTCTTCAGCTCATGTGGGCTGAAGAAGAGTAAAACAAACCCAAATGTTTCTGTTTGATAATCTTAGGAGGTATTAAGTCAGTTCACTAAATGTGTGGTGTTTCGTGGGGTCTATGTCGGTCAGAGGCCCTTTGATTGACCCTTGAGACCAACTTACAGCCTCAACATTAAAATGATAAGGGGTCTCTGGAAAAACCTTTAAAAAGGATTTGTCACTATTAGTTGTCCCTAAAGATGTATTTTAAAAGAGGCCTTCTTCCATGGGTGGTGCTGTTGCAAACGGGCTGCAATACAAATGTTTTGTAGTTTAGAAAACGTAATGTTACCCTGAACAACCTAAAAAGCAGTGTTCATTTGTTCATCAGCTCTCTGTGGTCCATTCTTCTTTAAGGTAAAATAGTCAAATGTTTTGATCTCTGTCGTACGTTTGCTCGAACTGAATTGTGACAAACTGGCTGTGCATAACATGAAAAGATGTGTGAACATGTTTGTGTGTGTGTGTGTGTGTGTGTGTGTGTGTGTGTGTGTGTGTGTGTGTGTGTGTGTGTGTGTGTGTGTGTGTGTCTGGTTAGAGAGAGAGAGGTGAGGGGGCTGTGTGGATCCTGTTGCAGGCCATAGCTGAGGTTGAGTGGACCTTGGTGATGCGTGTGCAAAGTGTGTATAGGTCATGTGTGTATAAAAAAGTTTGACTTCCAAGTATAAAACAGATAAAGTAAAGATATTTTGATCCTGAGGCCCATAGATCATTTATGTAACATGTGGCAAAGCAAGAGGTTAAGAGTACATGCATCTGTGTGTGTGTGTGATGGAATTTGTGTTTTTGCATGAAATGTCTTTGTAAGTGTGTAACTCAATGTGTGTTTGTGTCTGTGTTTGTGTGTGTGTGTGTGTGTGTGTGTGTGTGTGTGTGTGTGTGTGTGTGTGTGTGGTTGGTGAGGCTGCAGGCTTGATGAGTATCAGTGCTGCTGTTGGCTAACGTCCTCTTTGTGGTATTAGCAGGTGACAAAATGACTGTGTGCAAGCATGTGTTAGTGTGTTTCGGTGTGTGAGAGTGCTGGGCGGGTAAGGTGCTGATTAGGGTTTACATTGCTAAGTGGGTGGTTACTAAGCGGGCCCCAAGGTGCGAAAGCAAATCTGATGATTGCGGCGAAAGCGAGCCGGTGACAACGTTTCCAAAACATCAGTTGAGATAAAAAACCAGGGTGAATGTGAGGAGTCAGTTAAAGAGGAGCAGCAGAGAGAGAAAAAAATGTGTCAAACTCTAAAGTGGCTCACACCACAGACGTTACAGTGGAAGAGTATGTAGAGCATCATTAGTCAGTGACCTGTATAAGGGCACACACTGATGACACAGGATGTGTGCAGTAAAAGGTGTTGAGATTCATTCTGACAGGTCCTCAGGCCGTGTGTTTGGAAACTGAACATGTTGTACATCTTAACCATACCTTTGAGAGAAGGATAGCATTGTGATACACACTGCTACTGGCAGTCATTCAAATCACATGGAGTAAATAGGTGGTGTACAGCTGCTTTGGTGCGTGCACACACTTGACTTGTTTGATTGTTTTAATACCAAAGCTTCTAATCTATATCTTTATTCCCAACACCAAAAAAAAAAAGAGCAGCTGCAGAAATTCAGGATAAAGAGTTTTGTTTGTACATTATAGTTATCTTACATTACATTACATTACATTACAGTCATTTAGCAGACGCTTTTATCCAAAGCGACTTACAGGAAGATACAGGATCTTATTTTGAGTATCAAACACTCTCCTTCATGCTTGTGAATTGTTTAGACCAATTTATGGTGGAAATGTGTTTATTTATGTAAAGAAACTACAATATTCAGACCCAGGTGACAATAGCAAATATAAAGTTATAATGGAATATAATGCAGTAAGACTTACTCATTGTGTATTGCTTTCAAATATTACTTGCATGATTAACTCATCCCTCCTCTTTTGTGTCTTGAGTTTGGGGAAGTAACCTCTTTAAATGTGAGTGTGGCTCCTATTCAAGTCAATGCTACATAAATTAATTTTAATCAATGTAAAATTGATTAAAATGAAACCCCCGGACTTTAATAACTCGTATGCATTTCAGCAAGATTTATGCTAATGTTCAAAACATTCTTCACATTCAAAACATATCCTCGTACCTGTGTTTTCTGAGATGTCGTTATATTGAGATTTTTTTTTTTTTACATGAATAAAGTGATAAACTAATTATTTAATGAATATTTGAAGAAAATGCAGTGCATTCCGTTATCATTGTGCGCTCTGCTTGTATTAGTATCCTCTTCAGACCATTATGTGTGCTGCAGTGCTGTCAGTACAGGAAAAGGACTGGGTTCAGACAGGATATATGCAGCTGTCTCTCTTTCTCTCTCTCTCACTCTGTGCATCTGTCCCTACTCCAGATGCAAACCTGATTGATGCAATCTGATGGCCTGTAAGTATTGTAAATTGCCCTCCAACCTGTTATAAACTGGAACACAAAAAACACACTGACATTATGGCATAATGGCTTGCCATCCAAAAAAAACCATGTTTGAGCTTTCTTAGTGAGAAGTAATTTTACAAGTTAGTGTTGGCCAGACTGACAGAACTTGAGGATTGTGACAGTATCTTTAGCAAAATATCAAACAATGCCATTAACATTCATGAATCTTTTAGGGGCATTCAGAGAAGATGCTGTAGGCTATTGGCAGAGCCGGAGAATGGAACTCGCCAAACCGCCTTTGGCATTTGTCATAGCTAATGGTTGATGTACACTTTAGATTGGTCCCTACATTTTGCTATTTTAACTTAAATTGCTAGAGTAAACTTTACTTGTGTTGAAGCAAAAGGTCATGTTCCATATATCCATCTAGAGTTGTATTTTGGTTTCTAAGGATTCAGCGATGTTGCGTGTGGCATTCAAGTTCAGCCGTCGCCAACAGGATTATGTAAACAACTGAATTAAACCCGTATCTGTCCAGAGTGGTATTGACAGCATTTCATGCCAGCCACTCATAAAAGCCATTCACACCTGCCGCGTGCAAGATGCTTTTCTGTGGGCCGCCTTTGTTGCTTGTTCAAAGTGTCAGAATATCGTGATTGCATGGCCTTGCCCTTGAGTGTGAAGAGCTGTTTCCTTGATTACTCCAGAAGTCATCCATTCAATGGCTTTGGCTTTTGTTTTCACTCATGGTCATGTTTACTGTGGTTCGTTACCGCACCGAGAAGCAAGAGAAAAGAGGAACTCATCAAAACGCATTCTTCCTTCCATTCTTTTTCAGCCAAGGTTTCTCGGATGAACCCTGTCTTATCAGCTTTTACAAAAGGTTTTAAAACACACAGCAGTCATGTCATCAGGGCTGAGGTCCTACACAATTGCATATTCAGCGCATAGGCCGGGCTGGCACTGAGGTACAACAGGTGAGTGGTAAATGGACTGTACTTGTATAGCTTTTCTAGTTTTCCGACCACTCAAAGCTCTTTTGCACCACATGACATCATTCACCCATTTACACCCATCCATACACCGCTGGAACAGCCTGCAGGAGCAATTTGGAGTTAAGTGTATTGCCCAAGAAAACATGGACATGGACTAGAGGAGCCGGGAATTAAACCACCGATCTTCTGATTGACAGCTTATACCTGCTGTCATCTCACATCAGCTCTCTGATTTGATTTAGAGAGGACAAACAAGTTCTATAATAATAGTGTGTAAGGATGAAAAGAGTCAAAGTTAGAGTGATTGTGGCGGTCAGCCTTTACAACACTTTGGTTGAAGGCAAGACATCTCAAAAAATAGCATGAGCATGGACTCCGACATCAAGTTCATATATCTGTCACGTACGGACGCAGGCTTTTCCTTTCAATCATGTCACCTAATGTAGACTTCAGTCTCCTCAGCACACTCTCCAGTCCCCAAACATTTCTCTAAGTTAGCCCATTTATCCAAGCTGTCATTAGTTGAGTGGAACAGTTTTTTGCATGAATTATTCCTGAATATCCTTTTTAATCTCGCACCTTTGTCTTCTAACTTTAAAATCCGAACAGTCAGCAAGAGACGTCCAGTCCGCTCAAATGCTTTTCAAAGATCTAGTTGTGGAGAGGAACGGCTTCAACTTTTTGGAGGTAGGTTTACAAGGAGTTTGGAGCGTAAAAAGGCAACCCTCAGACCACACGTGTACACGTGTCACTTACACAAAGAGAGACACAAAGTCGTGACAAAACACTGATGTCTGTTACAAAGTAAAATGATGACAAAAGTTTTGGTACCAGAGACAGATCTGTCTGAAGTGTTTCCCTGGAGAGTGCCCTACATCATCTCTTAAATATTTTAATCCCTGTGTTCATGTCAGGGAGGCAAGTCTCACAGACTCCCCGCCGTTCTCCGTTAATGAATATTAAGAGGGACATTTTCCTGAGGGTGAGACCCCTCTTATTTATTCCCTTTATTGTTTTAAACTCTCTTCTCTCCACTGCTCTTGGTCTCCCTGCCTCTAATTTAATTGTGAGTTCATCAGCTTGCGTCGAGCTTGCATCATCACACCGTGTTGACCTGGCTGAGATAAATACAGAGGAAATGACGAATGTGTTGTGCAAGACAATTACAGGAGAGGACGAGGGGAAGGATCAAACCAGCTGTTTGAGTTGTGCATCAAAGTATTGTCAGCGTACAGCTGTGTGGATGCTAAAAGAGGAAGACAGACTATTTTGGGTGTGTTTTTTAGCCCTGCTAGTGGCCTCAATCTAGATATTAATGGTAATGTTTGTTGGATGGGCCCTCACATTGGTCCTCACTTAATCTCTGAACAACTGAATGGATTCCCATGAGATCTGGTACAATTTTTATTTTTTCATATCTTTCACAGTGATGACACAGCAACGGCAACGTTAGATTTTCACTCGAGAAAAAAATGGAGCACAGACTTCTTCATCAATAAATCAATCAATCAACTATGTGTCATATGAAATTGTACAAGTTAAGGTTACAACTCCAGTGAAATTAAATCCTGTCAGCTCTGTCAATATCTGCATTAAAATCAACATTATTCACCATAAAGAAATCCGCCTCCTTTTTTCTTGACAAAGTCCTCTGTTCTTTTAGGTACATAGAAAATAGAATAGTAGTAGTAGTCCTTGAAGTAGTAGGAACCGTTTTTTAATCCAATTTACAACTTTTGTAAATATTTCTGGACTCTGAGTTGTTTAGCAATCATTTTAGACACACACACACACACACACACACACACACACACACACACACACACACACACACACACACACACACACACACACAGACAGACACACACTCTATGAGGCAGCTGCTGTGAGTGCAGATTATTCTATCAATGTCAAACTTCAATGACGCTTGTCATCTGATAAGGTTTAGTTTTAATAAATGAAGAATGGGCAGCCAAGCTAAATGCGGCAGTTTAACCCCCTGTATGCACAGCACAGCATGGCGTCAGACCGTCAACTCCTTCATCACCCGCACAGCGTTCATGGCCAGAAACAGCACTATCCTCCCATTTATCCTTAGTCACAGCACTTCAGAGGGCCAAACAGAGAACGGTAGTCCTGATTCCAAAAGGCAGCATATCCATAATTTATATGTCCTGTTGAAGCAAAACATGAAACTCCTTAAACTTGATTATAGACGCTTGCTTATTCCCAATCAAGGTTCCCAAGATTATTCCCAAGCAAAAAGTATTAAAACATAAATGCTGGAGTTGGATTTTAATCTATACTGTTGATTCACTACTATCTTTGCAGCTTGTAAATAGTTTTATGGAAACTGTCACTCCTTAACAATGGACGACGGTCACACAACAGTGTTAAAACACATCCTAAAGAAATAGGCAGATGCTTGGTGATGGTGCAGTGGCTCCAGCTGGTTGTGTCTATAATCTTTCTTGTCAAAGGGGACATGAGAAACGTTTCATTGATGTTTCTTCTTTATCGTACACAATTGTGTGCTAATATGATGGTGTTTTCTGTTTTGGGCACTTTGATTCTGTGTTGTCAAGTTTGCAGTTGAAGTTGACTGAAGCCGATTATTACTATGCTTATCTACTTTCATTTTAAATCCCAATCCACTGATTGTTGTGATTCCATTCAATTAATTAATTTCTGTGACTGGTTTTGTTGCGACATACGTACCTAGCAACAGTCCAAGCGTCTCACAAGTTTAACCACATGAAATCCAAGCATATAATATACTTATCTTCTGACTTAAGACAAACATAGCCTGATTCTGAATCACCGTCACCTCTCTGATTTGTTTAAAGATATAAGTAGACATGATGTTGAGCCCAGTGATTGCAGTTTTCACCAATTGGAGTCACCCAATAAAAGTTTGCAGAATTTGGAAGAATGGCGTCATCTTCCTTCATAGCTCACTAGCTAATTATATTCATGATTCAAAGATGATTGTAACATTGTGGTTGCCAAAAAAAGTATTTTATAGGGTTTAGTTGTACCAATGGGGGACATCACAGTGACTATGTCCACTCCTAACGTTCAGTCAGTGTGATTGACGCAGCTGTATATGTTTATGTTTTATGTTGACTTGGGGAATCTACTCTTAAATCTGTAGATTTCTTTGATGGCTGTAGAAAAGACCAAGGGGAGCCACTCGGCTACCCCTACAACAGCTTCAACTGAAAAAGACCTTGGCTGGACAGATACATCACTCTTTTCACTAGCAGACAAATAGCTCAAACACACATAACTTTATATCATATTCTAACCAGGAAACGGAGAGTTTCATTTGGTGGTGACAGCAGACAGATGCACAGCATCATGGCTACTCTTTTCTGAGCTCATGATAGCCCTCAGCTCTTTTATGAACCAATGTTACTCAGTAATATGATAAATTTTTTTGAACATCTGTATAATGTCTTTTGTGTTTATTAAACCCTCACAGATTACCTTCTCTTTCCCCTGGTGCTTAACCTGCTTCTTTTATATATTGTGACCATGAAAACAGTTTCCCATTTCTCCTCACTCTCTGCACTGGATAATGATTATTGAGGCCTGCGAGCTGCTGGAATTTAATTTCTCCACATAAATCTCCACAATAGGAAAAGGAAATTAAAGTTGCCATTACTGTCGGCTGTATTATCGTATCCTCACTTAACCTGCCATTCAGGAGGAATGAAACATTTATACTGCGGCCCCTCCTTCCTCCTCAGCCCTGGTGTATCGTCTGTGATCTCAGTGTCTGTGTGTGTGTGAGAGTGGAAGGATCAATAAAGGGATATTGATATTTGAGAAGTTCATTTTTCAACTAAGGTGACACACTTTGTCCATGCCTTAATGTCTTTTAAAAGGAATCTGTCCTGTACACATGCATGTCATGTGCAAAAAGGTTTGAATTTTTGCTGAAAAACATAATTATGTTTCTATATATTTATAAATGTAGAAATATTTATATATTTGCATGAGATGTTGGAGTTAATGCAATCTTGGTTTTGCTTTTGTATTTTCATCATTCCCACCAGATAATCTTCTCAGTAATCCCTGGCCAGCTAATAATAACAATACCTTGAACACACACACACACATGCACACACACATGAACCAAAAGAAAAAAAAAAAATCAATTATGCTGGCCCTGACCAGGAGTGTCTCATTATTTCATAGGCAATAACTTGAATGATAGAGTAATAAAGAGCAATTTATTTGGAGAGGGGGAAGCGAGGGAGGAGGGATGAGCAGAAGATGGATGTGTTCAGATAGACAGATCTAATTAGCCTCATCCGAGCTGCAGCTAGCCGCTCCGCTCAGGCTAATCCTGGGCTACAGCTAATGACTGCAGCTCCTCCTCCTCCTCCATCAGCTTCGGGCTTCTGTGAGGTGAGGATGGAAAGATGGAGAGACCAACAGTGACCACAACTCAGTGCATCATGTTTCTGTAGGTCGGTGCTCTGTGTCTATGGAAGTGAAAAGTGAGTCCATAGGTTCATATACAGCCGTTTATAGCATTTTTTACAATGTTAATGGTATAGTAGGTAGTATTCATATATTATTTCAAATTCTTTTTCTGTTTTGGGAAATGGTTTCTTTGATATTCATGGTAACCTTGTGGTATTTTACATTTTTTATTTTGAACTTTTTTTTGTAATGTTGGTTTTCTCTAGAACATTACATTCCTTAACCTAGGAAAATAAAACAAAATGTACCATGAATATAATATTACTATTGTGAAATATAGTGTGACGTAAACCTTACACATGTTTTGTCTCCTGGAAGATACAGACTTTTAAAAGGCTCTTGGGACCGTGTGTCAGTTTCAGTGAATTGGCTCAAGTTCTGTAGTCTTGTGACCTTGTGCCCACATACATGGCTCACATACATGGCTTTGAAATAAAAATGTCTTCTTGTAAAGAAGATGTTATTAATCCTGAACTACTGTATAAGTGTTGGTATCAAGGGAAGCCACCGTTGAAATACAGCCTATGCTTTTTAAATATTAAATTATAGATGTATTTATATTTTGTTTCTTTCATTAGTGATGCCAGTTGAATCCGCAATAATGATGAGGTATTAATGCCTTAATCTGTTAATGGAATATATGTCATCAGCTGTGGTCAGTAAATGGTTGGCATTTTGGATGTAATGCAATTATTTAAAAGATAATTTAATGATCCAAACTGTTGCAGATTTACATCGACGTGGATTATCAAAGCGATTACTTTTTATTATTATTCACAGCAGCAGCATCACCAGAGCCACCACTGGTTCTAGTGTGTCAGAGGAAAAAACTGGACACATGCTGTAAGTATAGCTCTTGTGCAGGATGTAAAGATAGTAATGCACAAGACAAATAATTATTAAGATGAGCCATTAATATGCAATAGTGATCAGTTCATCAGGACCCTGGGGTATCTAATGTTATAATTATGTCAGTGTAATATTTCCAGAATTTCCCCATAGGGCTCAAGTGGTGTTACTTCACCTCTACATTTACAGTGCTATGTATGTGTGTGGGTAGACTGTAGTGTGAATCCTTGAGCACTATTAGCCCTCTGCCTCATGCAAAGTGTGAGCTGTGAAAGGGAAACTGTAAACCAGCAAGTGCAGCCATATGCACAGCATGTATGCATCAAACATTTACATCCTTACTTTCATCGGCTTTATTGTTTGTTTGTCACGACCCCTCTGTTCATTTACACACTGAGCATGTTCAGATGTTTGCACTGTTCATTTACCGTGGCACGAACCATTCGGCATGAGAACACATGTAATTAATATGGATGATTTAGATTAAAGAGATAACTGGCAAATAAATCTCCACCTTAAGGGAGAGCGAGGGGAAATGAAGACGAGAGAGAGTAAGAACATTGGCCTTTAGACTGCTGCCATCGCCTAATTTACATCTGTTTACTCTCTCTCTGCGACGCGAGGTTCGCTGACCCCTCACTCTCACCTTGTATCACTCCATTCTGCTCCTCTCACCAGGATTAGCATCTACCTCCTTGATTCTCCTCTTATTTGTGGGAGCTAACGAGTGAGCAGACAGGGTTCAGGGAACTTCTTTTGCTGGGAACATGTCTTAAATTAAACATAATGCCACATCCAGGCCCACTGGGGATTGTTGTGAAGGAAGATCTGCATGTCTTTTCCAGCAGCGGCTACATTTGAATAATGTTTAGTCTCCGAAGCCTTCGCCTCTCTTTCTGCCGCTGCACCTTCCTCCTTTTCCTCCGCTATGAATCTGTCCCTCGATAAAAGCCACGTTAGCCCGACATCCAAACTAATTTGGCAGAGATTGTAGCGCGATGGCTAATTCAGCTCCTTTTATATGCTAATGCCCACACTCCTGCTATCGCGTCGGAAACTCCTCTTTTATTGCTCAACATCCTCATTACAATAGAAGGGAGAGTGTGTGTATATAACCATGCTTATGTCTATGCAAGTATGCCTGTGTGTGTGTGTGTGTGTGTGTGTGTGTGTGTGTGTGTGTGTGTGTGTGTGTGTGTGTGTGTGTGTGTAATAAATGAGAGAAGCGCCACAAGGGGGAGTTGAGAGGTGATGATTTGACTCTCTCTTTAAAACATACTGAGGATAACAGGAAAAGGGGGAAAGGGAGGGGAATGGAATGGGAGAGGAAGTAAGGGAGGAGGTGGAGGAAGCTGCAGAGGATGAGGTTGAGACAGGGGAGAAGAAAAAATGATGGTGGAGCAGACAAAAGAGAACAGTGCAGAGGCGAAAAAGAGGAGAGAGGGAGAGGAAGAATAAAAGGAAGGATGATGAGAGGAGAAGAGGTAAATAAATAAATAGGACTGAAGAAGAATGTGGATGGAGGCAAAAGGAAATGTTTAAAGACAGCGTAGAGGGTGGAGTGAGGCTGCAGATGCTCTGACCTTTTTTTACATAAAAATAAAATAAAGAAACCTTCTGTATATTTCAACCTGAACCCTACGACCCCATTTTTTGTGCCTAATGAACTAAGGGGGAAAACAACTTTAGCAATTTGTCCAGGATTGAGGGAGAACGCTGCAGACATCAGACGCTAAACACACTGCAATGTAATCCGTTAAGACAGTTCTGTATCATCAATACACTGTTGTTTTGGCCACTGACATGCTCCGATTATAATTGCCTGAAAACTTTATTGAAAGGACCCTACGGAGAAAACCTTTTTCTTTAAGTTTCGCTTGTGCACAGATTGTAAAGCCCTCTGAGGCAAATTTGTAATTTGTGATTCTGGGCTATACAAAATAAACTGAATTGAATTGAATCCCGTCTGTCTGTTTTCCCGGAGAAGTTTCGAAATCCTGCGTCACAACAACATTGTTGAAATCATCTATATATTTAGCCCTGACATTGAGAATCTTATATAAAAAAACACTAAGCCCTCTGTTCTCCAATACAAAATACTCATACAACACTGACACTCCTCTCCAACTCTCTCTCACGTTTCCACTGTTGTCTATGACTTGTCTTTGAATAAAGTGTGTATTATGACACCTTATAGCCCATTGGTTTTAAATGGGGGGTTGGCCAATTGTTGGTTGTATTCTTTCATCACACACAGAAATATCAAAACCTTATCTATGTACATACATTATACTATTAACATTGTATTCAACCTTTACAAATAGAAAATTTGAGAAAAGTTAGTCTATGCTTACAAACTGTCCAAAATGGTAGCTGACATTCAATGACGTTGCAGAATTGTTCCGAGCAGCAGACTATTTAGTGGCTGCTGCTACCAGCTTCTAAGTCACTGTCCCATGTAGTCACTTCGACACAAAAAACTTGGGAAAATAGGGTTCAGGTTAAAAATACAGAAGTAAGCCTTTAAGTAAAGAGCTACTTATTGATCTTGCCCAAAGCTTTCAACAGCATCTCATTGTCTTTCTCAGTGGGTGGATTTTTCTTTGTTGTCATGGAGATAGCACACACAACAGATATTTGGTATACAGTAGCCTATAGATTACATAACCTCTCTTAAGCCCTTAAACATGCATAGATGAAACATCTTATATGAATACAGTAACTCGTGGAGCCCGGTGGCATTGTGGATAAGCAGTTCATTCATATATAATTAAAACAATCCATATTCCATTCTGACAGGGATCTTTGATGCAATACAATCATTTCATGTGTAAAGTGTCACTTATTTAAGAGGCATGCAGTAGTTCATTTGTAGAAATGACCATGCATTATGTACTTGTGAAATATTTAAGTGCTTGTGGTAAGAGCTAAAGCAGCTGCGGCCAACACATTCTGACTATTAGTCCAAGTGGATCAAAGTCCTGCAACCCTGGGTCCTGTTCTTCTCACAATGCAACAAACATTCATTAGAACCTTCTCCCAGTTGAAGGTACACAGGTTGTGTCATGTCTAATGATAAGTTAATTGACTTTGACATGTAAAATTGGTAATTGAGTCCCTGTGTAATAAATTCTACAAATTGTTTTGCTGGTGAGCCTATATGGGTCAGCCAGCCTGTGTATACCCACACTACAGTGCTGTTAGTTGAGCTACATGGCCTGTTTTAACATGGCATCAGGGTTTAGGTTTGTTTGTACTGTATGGGCCTTAATTTTGGCAGTAAGTGTGGTTCAGTTAGACCGCTTGTTGGGCTCAGATCGAGTTGGGTTTGGGTCTTAAGTACCGTGGAAACAGTTGGGTTGCGGGTAAATCACGTCTATAGGGCTCAGGTGCAGACTGGGTCCAGGTCTTAGTATTGGAAGTTACAGTTGAGTTCAGTTAGATCAGGTCCTGAGGGCTCAGGTGCAGTTTAAAAGTTTGGACCTCAGTAAACTCCACTTTGCAAGTCTGACTTAATGTACAGTGGCCATTAGGGACAATCTACCAACTGAAACACGTCACAGATTTAACATTAGTTTAGAATAAAAGTCAAACAGAAAAGTGCACTCTAAGGCTGAATTGTAATTAGTAGGCCTGTGTTTCAGATTTCTGTGTGACACATTTAAGATCATGTAGTTCCACCTGAACGATAACATCTTGGCCTTATGGTAAATGAATCATCTCTCCAAATGTGATAATGTATTCCCTCTCAAATAGTCTGAATGCAACATTGGCACCTTGAAGTTAATTATATCTCCAGTCCACAGCTCTTATGTTAGCACCTAGCGTTAGCACTATAGACGGCCCCCCACCCCCTCAGGACACTCTGTAGCTCCCCGCCACTATCTCCCCCCATCACAGCGGATTAGGCGCTAACTAACTCTCCTTTAATTAACTCATGATTAGGTATTAATATCTGGCACAGGTTCCGGGCTTGCAGTTGTTGCCTTAATAAGTGGATTAGTGTTAGCCTCTCGCTGCTCCCGCTCTCACTGGCAAAGAGATATCCTCCACTCCGTTTCACCCTCTTTTCCCATCCATCCCTCTTGGCTTTCTCTGGCATCTGCTCAAAAGCAGAGTCTTCCTGCTAACGAGTTCTCGTTCTTGTGGTCAGAGACAGGCTTGGACACCCCAAAAAGAAGGTCAAGGGTAATGCTGCTTCTTTTTTTCCCACTAGCTAGTAGCACAGGGCTACTTCACATCCTCCTCATTGTGATGCAACTGCTAAATAGCAAAGTCTTTACTGCAGGTCTACTGGTTCTTCCAGCCGTCCAGCTCAGCACAGTGGGTGCCAGGCCCTTCTCCCATGCTGCACCCAAACGCTGGAACTCCCTTCCCCCTCACATCCATATACTGCACTCCACTACAGAATTTAAAACTGCTCTTAAAACCCATCTTTTTAAACTAGCTCACTCACTCTAACTACTTCAACTGTAGCTTTCTGTTTTTTGGTAGCCGAACCCGGAGAGAACCCACGCTGACACAAGGAGAACATGCAAACTCCACACAGAAGGCCTTCTAGCCCGGGAATTGAACCCGGGCCCCTCTTGCTGTGAGGAAACAGTGCTAGCCACCACACCACTGTGCAGCCCTTTGCTTGTTTAATCAAAGTTTATTAATATTGAACATTTCGCAGTTCCAAATTGCACCTTTTTCAAAAGAGCATCTCAGGGGTCCCAAGTGAGTTAAAGTGATCACCTGGCATCACTTAGATTTAATGACTGACCTGGAAAACAACAGATGTGGTCTTATCCGTCAGAATGCCCGAATAATACATAATACAATCACAATGTATGGCTGCCATTTAACACTTTCATGACATAAAAACATACTCCGTTCTTTTTAATTCATGAATTTCCTCAACAAGTCAGAAGAAATGCAGTTATTTTCTAAAAATATTATTCCCAATCTGAAATACACAGCTTTGACATGACTGTTCAGATATCTAATGTTAAATATTCACGAGAAAGCATGCACTAATGATGCATAGATATTTGGTACAGGTGTCTTACCGTGGAGCAGAAAGAAATGAAAAGAATCAGCATATCTTTGCAACAATGACTTTGGGGGCAGTGTTTCTGTTGAAAAGTATCATAAAACACCCAAGATAACTTTTTCAACAACACACTACACAGGCAGGCAATTGTTAAGATTAAACGCTTGTAATATTAAGCAGGTGTTAAAAAGGATTTACAGGAGAATAAATACAAAACTTTAAGCATATTAAAGCAAGCCACCTGCATCACTTAGCAGGTCCAAGGAGCAGCTTTCAGGGTGCACACTCCAGTTTAATGAGTAAGCTTGAGAACTTCCAAGCAGCATCAGAGCAGACCACAACAAAGTCTGTGTTTATTCAAGTATTTACAGCTTGCCTGCAACGGCAAAGAGCAATTTATTTGTGACCTTATGGCAAAGGATCAAATAGTTGTAATGTGGAAGGAATGAGTGAGGGAGGAGTGATCACAGCTAATTAGACTTACTCTGCCTTAATGTTGTACACATTAAACACCAAGCAAAGAACGGGGGGCTCACCTCCATGTCAGAGGAGGCCGGGCCGTAGAGGCCGGGCCGTAGGCGGGCCGTAGAGGCTGGGCCGTAGAGGCCGGGCGGGCCGTAGAGGCGGAGGAGGTAGTCCCTAATCTATTTAATAAGACACAAAAAAAGAGTTATTGGTTGAAATAAACCATAAACCATTGAAAAATCTCATTTATTTTATTCTGTTTAATATTAAAACATACAAATTGTGAATTACTTTTAAACACATCACTAAATAAATCCCTTTTATTCCTGCCTTACAACTGAGTCCACCTTTTCAATTGAGCAGTTGCTAACGTTAGCTTCTTGTGTTAGCCAAGCCTTGTGTTAACAGTTATAGTATTGTGGCAGTCGCCAACGACCCGAGCAGCAGTCAGTCGCCCATAACGGGGTTCAGGCCCAGGTCGGGCCGATAGATAGTTTCGTTGCGTAATGTCATCCTGACTGCAAAAACGGGATGCAGGCAAAAAAGATACTTACACTTCACATGCATTACTTTGAAAGAAAACCAATTCCTCATCAGGGTCAGATTATCAAAGGCACCTGTTGGCCTAGGCTCATTCTTTACGCCTCTGTCTCTGTGCTGGCTGGTAGTGTTTGGTGTTACAGGGTTGTAGTTGAAATGATCAGTTAACATGCCAAGCTTTTTATAAAAGTGAATTTAGTGCACTGCCTTTGCTTCTAGTTCTGGTCTGACATGTCTGCTGTAAATATTCTTTTAGAACCCCATTGTTGTCCTGCCTGCAATGAGTGCTTCCATGTGTTCATACCCCATATCAGAGGTGGTGAGAAGAGTCACAACATCAAATTGTTGTATTTTGCAGCAATCCCTGTTTTCCCTTTTCTGGTTTCACCTGCTGCTGCTCTGCCACTGTTGTTTTGACTTTGTTCTTTTGCTCCTAGTTTTGTTTGTGTAACCTTGTTAAACCAACTGGGTTGCTTTTTGTTAGTGTTTCTCTTTTTTTTGTACTAGTTCTGATTTCTTTAAGTGAAGTAGAATGCCATTGTTTGGACGCTAAGCACCCGTGGTGAGGTCCCCTCACCTTATTCATGTATGAATATGCGTTGGGATATGAGTGTACACTGCACCATTTATGATGAGGATTGCTGTTGAGCCTGAGGTGAGTAAGTCTGCCTCCCTACTAGTGTCCTCAACTTAGATTTCACAGTTTTGCTTAGTTTATGTTGGATAGGACATTTTAGAAGTTTAAAGATTGTTTTAGAGTTTTTAGTAAGGCCTTTTCAGATACTAAAAAAAATCATTATTTCTATTGCCTTATTTGTTATAAGATAATAATTCCTTGACTATTTCACAAACTTCTGTGAACTAAGTTTCATCTGGTGTCTGTTCAAATATGAGGTAGAGCTCTGCTGGCCATTTCTGATTGAACATCAGGACGTCAGTGACTACAGGAGGAGAATCTCAACACTAATATGCTATTGCGACACAGTGTCATGCAAATTTCTTGAATATGCAAATACTCGAATTCTGTGTATTTGCTTATTCACCTTAGAGCAAAGTAAAGCCAATTCTTTATTTCTTCTTAGACATAAACAAGACACCAGCTTCCTACTCAGTGTCTCTGCTTCATACGATATAAATAACATAACTGTTATTCAAATAGCACTAAAAGCACTCTTTAGTAGTAATCATCTTCCACGCTAGGCTATTTACTTAATAATGCATCATAGTTTGTTAGTTGATTTGTATTTTGTATTAAGTATCTAAATATTTAAAGTAGCCCCCCAACTATTAATATTGACAAATAAATGTAGTAAAGTTAAAATTAAAATGTTTCCCTCTGAGATGAAGTGGACTAGAAGTATACAGTTACATTAATGGAAATGAAAATTCTCAAGTTTAGTAGGTTACAAGTACCTCAAATTGTGCATGAGTATAGTATTTGAGTAAATCTACTTCATTACATTCCACCACGACTATAACAAGACCACAACAGATTTATTTCTCTCTCTCTCTCTCTCTCTCTCTCTCCTTGCATAAATGCCAGCTCCCCTACCTTAAAGCCTTTTGCGCTGATTTACGAGGGAGTTTGTACCGTTCGCTCACATTATAAATCTCTCACCCCTGTGACACACACACGCTGCTGGTATCCTTCCACCACTTTTTATTGTGTCTGTTTTGTTACAGAGGGCTTGGACCGGGGCCAAGGAAGGGCTCTCTGGGATTATCGAGAGGTTTAACAGGAATGAAGTGGGAAGTACAGCAGGGCGGCTTCGGCACCTCTGTCGACCTCAGCCAACCTGCACCCATGTCCTTTTGTTTTCTGTTTCAGACCTCTCCACATCATGTTTCAACTCATATTAAAATGGCAAATGAGAAAAGATTCAAACCATCATCAGAAAGGCCTCAAAGCCAGTCAGTAAGTGCCTCAAGACTCAAACTAAATAAATTCAAAAGCTGCGATAGAGAGAAAAAAATCAACACTTTTTTTGAGAGATTTTTAAATGTTATTTAAGTATGTGATCATGAAAAACAGAAAAGTGAAATTATAAAGTTGCTGAACTTATTAGTTGTTCACACACACGCACACATGTATGTATGTGTGTGTGTGTGTGTGTGTGTGTGTGTGTGTGTGTGTGTGTGTGTGTGATATTTATTCACTATTTCAGATGAGGAATGGTTACCTGAATGCTTGTATGTGTTGGTCGCGTGCTGGAAAGTGACGGATGGAAATGATGGTGGAATCTGAGCAGCAGGAGGTCATCTTCTCTCGCTCCCCATCTGGGCGCCTTTATTTCCACGCTCCCCGACAATCTGTGTTGAGGTTTGGCTTTAATCACTCAGCAAGGGGCTGTCTGCAAAGGTCAGCTCCATTGATAAAGTACAGGAAGGGAGAGTTGTCATCTTTTATGCCGGGCCTGGTGACATCTTTATAATTCTCTGTTGGAGACTTGGTTGTTTCTGGTGGCATCACGCTTACAGAGACATAGGTTGAGATATTTTTTTCTCTCCACTGTTAAATCATGTTGGAACTCGATTTTTTTATTCATAAATCAGTCCATCTTTAAAGTGTGCATTCACCAATTCTCTATTTTGCAAACTACGTTGCCATCAACGATGGTACTTGTGGGCATTCTAAGAGATCGCCCGGCAGTCAAATAGTGTGCCAACTATGGTCTTTCAGTTTTAAGATTAATGTTGATTGAATGTTGTAGTGTGTAGCTTTATTCCAGCTTCTGTAATTACCCATCAGGAGTTTGGAACAAGCTTCTTCATCTGCAATAGTTGTTAATTTTGGGTATAATGGGACCCTTTGAAATCCTTTCAACCCTTTCTTATTCCCAACTTGTCAAATACTGTCTTGGTCATTGCCCCTCGGCGTCTGATACCGGCGAGGAGCCCTTTAGCGTCTGTTTGAGACGCACCAGGCCTTCAACTAGCTCCAACATTTACCCATCCATGTACTTATTAAACGCTCAGAGCAACTGAAGTAGTATAAAGAGTAAGGAAGATTGTGTGGGGTGGATGGGAGAGGAAGTTAAAATGGTCAAATAAACTCTTACTTTCCCCCAGAAGAGTGCTGTTCATGTCCCATAACTCAAAGCTGACTTATTTTACCTTAGTTTGTTCTGTAACTTATGTACTTAACTAATGCCAGTGATGTCACAAGCATAATTATAGTAGTTTTGTTGCGCAAGTTAACCTAAAAACTAAACTACATCCAAAGACTATATTGAAAAAAGTCAGTACGCAAGCAATGAGTGGAAACTGATGTGCTGTCCGACAGCACCAAAACTGACCCTAATTTACATACTCTGGTCTGACTGCACCATAATACACGCACTGAAATTGTTTATTTCTTGTTGTACAGAATGGCTTTATTGGCAGTATGTGTTGTTAAAATGTCTTAATACAGCAATGGCTGAGAAGACTGATTAGCATTGTGATCCTGTAACTGCGGACATTAAAATGTGCATGATTGGCTCGTGCCTGGTTGTGCCTCGTTTGAAACAGCAGATGTTTTCATGAAGTTGAGCCTTCCTCACCTTTCACCCTGAAGGGCTGCTGGATTTCTCTTGGTCTCTGTAGTGAAGCAGCGGCCACCTTGTCCTAGTCACAATAAAGAGCAACTCAGCACATTTGATCCTTCTGTGTGCAGAGCCCGAGGTAAAAGTCTGTCCCACAGTGCATTATACACACTGCATGTAACCAACGCAAAAAGACGCCTGAGAACCAAGTCACACATTTATGCCATGCCAATATCATTGCTATAAGTAGTTACCCGTTGATTTGTCCATAAGCCTACTTTTTAGAATCATGGCTCTTGGCTGAAAGGTTTGGGGGCATGAATCTTGGCCAATTTGAGCTTAGAATCAGCTCTGGTTCTAGGCACAGAGCTAAGCCTCAACATTTGAGTCACAGAGCTGAGCATCCATTTCTCTAAAAGATAAAGATCCAGAAGTTTGTTTTTTTTTTTTTCAGGATCTTCAATGATTCTTCTATCTGGGTGAAAAAGACAAACCTCCATACAAGATATTTCCCCATTTCCCCGTTGTGACTGTGTTTCCTTTTAAAACAAACATGGTGGCCAGCAGCTTCCTGCCACGTATAGGCCACTGCTTGGCAAAGCCATTTGGTTTTTCAGTTTAGCACCAGCAGTCTTAGCCTTTGGAAAACAGAGCCATTTCTTTACTTTCAAAACAAAGTATTCAAGATGGTTAACCTGGTGGTCTGTCACCTATGCCAGCCTTTTCTTCCCTTGCATATATGCGTATTTGACAGGTCCAGCAGGATCTGGTCCAAAAGATGATATGAAACATTCTGCAAGAGCTTTCATAGAGAGTAGCACAGTTTCTGAGTATTTGTAACATATTATCTGTGCGATCTAACACTTATATTACCATACTATTTAATGTCAGAAAAAAAGATTTACTATGTACCAATACATAGTATGTGAAATGCAGTATGCCATAAATACCAACATGTCCTTCTGCATGCAGTCACATTTTGCAGTATGTGAGACAGCATGCTTTCCTGGCTTTTCGGACCCCCAATCCTCTGCATGGGCAAGAGAGTCGAAGTTAAATGTGCAACGTCTCAATTTAAGTAAGAAGAAAACGTATCATATTTGGAACTCAATGTCTGTCTACTGTAAGATATATTGGGACAAGTTTAGGCGGAAGCTAACAAGTTAAGCTACCAGCTAACAAAGGCTGCTGCTGGTATGAAAATGTTGTGGACAAGTGTAAAATTAGCTTGCATCCATCGCAGCTTTAATTCAATGAATTATTTATAGCCACCACAGTTTGGTATGACAGATCATCAGACATCCTGAGAGAGTGAGCGACATAGGGAGGGAGAGAGAAGAGAGATAGATAACAAGGTTGTCAACATAAACAGGCATCATATGCTGGGACAAAATGCCAGACTTGGAGTTGACCTACCAATGACCTGCTGCTGATGGTGGAGTGTGTTTGTATGTTGGTAGTGAGCAACATTAAGATTGAGAGTGAGGCAGAAAATGATGAAAAGAAACACTAATAAGGATGCTCATATTAGTGTGTAGAAATGCAGTTGTACACTTGTGTGTTTACAGAAAAGAAAAAAATATATATATTGAAATGTAATGTGTATAATGTACCTACAGGGGGCATCTCAGAAGCCCCCCCCCCTCCAGTGTTTCCATGACGGCGACCTATCAGCAGCCATAGTTGTGAAGATTGATTGGTCACCATAAGAGCATGGCTCAGATCAATGTATTTATAGCTTACAACATATGGACATTGGGGTAACAACTGGATGGGGAGGCCAGCATAGCATTGAGACTTCTGCCTTAAATAGCACTGAAAGGGCAGCAAAGTTTTTTTCTTTCTTACACCACACTCTTCAGTTTTGGAAAATGCACCAATAATTGTTTCATTTTGTCTTTGTGCAGTAGAAGATGGTGATCATCTCGTTCTGGAATGTGACTCCTCGGACGTAGTCTGGTCCCACCCCGTCAGACGAACTTGTACCAAAGAGCTTAGAGGTCAGGGGCCTCAATCAAGGGGCTCTGAATCATTTTTGACTAACTGATGACCATTAACCCCTGCATTCCTATTTGCTGCCCTATTGGTTTAAATGGTGTGTCGCAATAAATAACATCCCCCCACCAACCAACTATCATTTCCTTTCTTCTTTGTGGATTCCTCTACTTCTCCCACCTCTCTCGACTCCTTTAGGTCATTCTTGTTTTGATTTACTTGGAGCTTCCTCTGCTCTTTCTTTTCTTGTCTCTAACTTTGTACAGTGTACAGGCTGTGTTCATAGGGCTCAAGCACAGTCATGTTCCGGTTTTATTTCCACAATTAAAATCATGTTAGAGATAATTGTATGTGCAGTGCATGTACCGGTTTGTCAATGAATCCACATATTACTTCCCCAGCCAAAGAGTGTTGATTGATTTTACAATATAAAGTCATTTAAAATTTGAAAATACCCTCCTGTTGTCTTTCATCCTGCAATGTTTTAGATTCCCATTCTTACATTTTGATGGCAACTAAATTGATGATTGTGTCAATAATCATGGACTTTCCTTTGAAGAAATAGACATTTAGTAGCAACTAAATTTAATAGCATCTTAAACCATAAATGGCTGGTTTGTCTTTCATATTACAGTTCACATTATACTGCAATCCAATACAAAACTACAACACTACAGGCTCAGGATGAACATACTGCAGTGTTTCCTATTTTTTTGGGGTTCTTTCTGGGGACCCACCATTGCGATCCAATTCACAATAGGTCTTTTTTTTTATCTTGAGAAGAGCAAAAGGAGAAGAATATTTACCATTACCAAATAAATACAATAAGGCGGCGTCTTTTGAAAAGACACAACGGAATGGTCAGCTATCTCTGATGGTCTTCAGTTCAGTCAGTTGGTGTTTTAAACTGTTACACCAGGTTGGTACAAAGATAGTTCTTATGCATTGCTTATTTAGTCTTATCAACCATCTACCTGCAACAGTTGTGTTTATGAGTTATCATCATATTACGATTCTGTGGCTTTTACAGTCTTTCAGTAAGCTTTTAACCAGGAGGTAACATCATAGCTGAGCTGGCAATGGCACTTCTGTCTCAAATAAACTTTGGTCTTTACATTTTTTTGTACAGACACTGAACATATGTTATTGTCAGTGGACATTCAGTATGAAACGGGCCAGAGTTTAGTCCTTCCTGGTCTCAGTTTTAGTGATGTTCTCTAAGTGAAAGGTGGATTTGATGGGCAGGTTTAAATTGAGCTTTGAAGCAGAATCATTGGCACATTTTTTTGATCACTGTAAATGCAGAATACAAGTACAGTCAGGACTGTTTCCATATGGTACAACTAACACAGTATTATATTTACCATTGTCCTGCCTTACAAATACAGTTTTACACTTGGGCTGAGAGGCACTGTTAGCAGGACTATTCTATCAGAACTGTTCAACAAAAAACTACAGACAAGATGTTTTATGATGTATATGTTATCATATAAAGGCTTTTAAAAGGTACATTTTAGCATCTAATTTGAAACCAAGGCTACTGTAGAGCAACATGCTCAGTACATTTTTGCTAAATGTCGACAGCATATTAGTGAGTGACAGTGATCCAACCTAATGTGAAAACTTCAAAAGGGTCTCTGCAATATCCTTTCTGCTGCTTGGATTAGTTTTTGAGACATCTGAAACACATTGTTCTGATGATGAAATTATTTTTTTCTGCACACCACAGTAGACGTCTTGACATTAACACATCTGAAAACTGTCAGAGGCCACGGACAAAGAGCTCCGCTGACACAGATGCTGTCTGTATGAATGGCTACTTCTATGTTTTAACATGACAATGTGAAAGGCCTCTATGACATTTCTGTCAGAGAAAGCAGTGGGGTTAAATGTAATACATTATATTCTGTATATTTCCGTTTAAGGGACGGATAGATGGACCTCAAATGTTTGTCTTATTGTCTGTAATTTAATATAATGGTCCAATGCATCAGCCTGTCATAAAAACAACTTCATTCTTCCATGAGCAGTTGTTTGGAATAAAAGTTTAAAGTCCCTTATTTTAATACAGTTAAATACCTGCAACCAGGTGTTTGCTGCAATTGGGAAGTTGGGGAAAGCTCCTGAACAGCTGATCCATTCGTTCATGTTTTGATTTAGTGCAGTGGTGACGTGAATATACAAACTGGGGAGCCATGTGTCAGCAAGTCCTCCTACAGGGTCTTAAAGGTCTTCAGGATAATCATATTCTCTTTATATATCAAAACCTGTAATTGTGTAAAAATTACAGTTGTGTTCTGGGTGTGTTGTATCTGCAGTCTTGTTATGTGTATGAACAAAACTCTACAAAACATCATTGAGTTGTTTCCAAGTTTATACAGTGATATTATTTGAAGTATAGCAGGTGATTTTTTTTTTTTTTTTTTTTTTTTTTTTTTACTGAGGGCAAATCCCAAATGCCATACGGTGATGTACACAGCAAGACGATTGCTTCTCTCTCTGACTGTTAGGACTGATAAATCCACGCCGGTAAAGATAAATATGAAAAAATACAGTTGTTTTTCATTTTTATCTTAACCTTTGAGAATTAAAACTAATGTCAAAACAGTTGACATTAGTTTTATGTCTCTTTTTTTTTCTAGTTGTTAATTTCCGTTCATGAATTCACCCATGGCCTGCCCTTATATACATTTCAATGCTATCATTAATCAATAATTTGTTGTTTTTACCGGTAACTGAACCACAGCAGGACTCTGAGATTCATGGGAATATATTTCCAGTATAGATTCTCCAAAGAGCAGAGCTGTATCCAGAATGCAATGCAATTCTAAGATTAACTGCCAAACAGATGAAGCAGGTTGGGGCAATGAGTGCAACAAATAACTGGACACCTTCCAACATTTCATCATAAAATCTCTCCAGGCACGCAGCGAGGAGCAACAGTGCCTTCTGTGTTGTGTTTCAGTCTGTTTCCATGTGCAAGTAGAAGTTCAGGGGTAACTCTACAGAACAGATATGTGAATGCTATCTTCACCTCCTCTTCGGTCCACACCGCTCCATTAATCCCACATTCCTCCACCCCTCTGTCCCACCCGAGGGAGGGGTCAAAGGTTAAGATCACCCTAGGACATTCCCAGAAGCCCCAGACTCCCAGGGGGAGCAGCCTCGGTTTGACTCCTGACCCTCCTGCCCAGGACCTGAGGATGCTAGGCAGGAGGGTCACGGTCAAGGACTGTCTGCTCAGCGTCAGGAACACACACACACACACACACAGGCTGTCGTCGTCCATCACCTGTGTGTGTGTGTGTGTGTGTGTGTGTTTTGGTCTCAGGCTTTTTCTGAATGTGAACACAGATACTATTGATTTCCCATTCATCTGGACCAAAACCCCAGAGGAAAGGAAGAGGAGGGGAAGGAAAGGAATAGAAAATAAACTAAATGAGTGGAGGAGAGGAGGGGGGAGGAATAGGGAACAGGGAATATGAAAAGGAAGAGAAAAATCTGAATGTTGGGGAGGGGAATAAGAAAAAAGAAACAAAAAGATAAGAGTCGAAGAAAGAACAGAGAATGAAAAGAGGAGGAAAAAAGGAGAAAAAAGACAAGGAAGAAAAAGAAAGGAGAACAAGTGAGGATGTTAAAGAAGAAGAAGAAGAGCAGGTTCAGGGATGACAGGACATGGAAGAAATGGAGAGAAAAAGGATTAAAAGAAAATAAGGGGAAGAGATAAGAAGGAAACTAAGGCAAATGAGGTGAGCAGATTAGAAAAAAAAAAAAGGAAATATGGTTGGGAAGCAATGGAAAAGAGGGTGTGGGGGGGGAAGCAGAGGCGCAGGCAGGAGTAACAAAAAGCAAGCAAAAGAGAAGACGAGAGTCAAAGATATAAAGAACACAAAGAAGGAGAGAAAGGGTATGTGAAAGAGAGGAAGCAAAACAAAGAGCTTAAAGGGAAAAGGCACAGAAAAAAGGAAGCCTTCAGCTATCAAGATCCTCCCCCATTAAACCTGCTCCCAGACTCCTGCTCCTGTCCTGGGACAAACACACTCACCACATCTCAAAGTTGGGTTAAGGCTTTCCTCTTTGATAACTCTTAAAGTTAGGCCTGGCTCAGGTTTATAGTTAGGGCTGGCCCAGACTAGTTAGCGCTGGCTCTGGTTTATAGTTAGGGGTAGCTTAGGTTTATAGTTAGTACTGGCTCAGGTTTATAGCTGGGCTGGTGCAAGCTAGTTAGCACTGGCTCAGGTTTACAGTTAGGTCTGGCTCAGGCTTAAAGGCATGCTCAAACTATTTACGGCTGGCTCAGGCTTATAGTTAGGACTGGCTCAATCTAGTAAGGCTGCCTCAGGTTTATAGCTGGGCTGGATCACGCTAGTAAGCACTGGCTCAGGTTTATAGTAAGCACTGGCTCAGGTTTATAGTTAGGACTGGCTCAGACTTATAGTTGGGGCTGGCTCAGATTTCCCTTGGACCCGTCTTAGATATGCTGCTATAGGCCTAGCCTGCCGGGGGACTTTCAAGGATACACTAAGCTCCTCTCTACTCTTCTTTCTCTCTGTCTATATGAATTCATGTTCCATTTATGCACATTACTAATAACTTTGCTTCTTCCCTGGGGTCATTGTGCTCTCTCCCCTTGCAGGTTTCCATAGATTGTGGTTATAACTGGACCGTGGTCATGCCTGACACCGACTGTTACCATTATTATTATTAATAGTAATTGTCACATTTATATCACTTTACCATTACTGCTTTTATCATCATTATTCTATTATATCCAGTGCTGTTATTATTATAAGTCATTATTTTTCTATTATTATTCTGCTATTATTGTTCTGCTTCAGCTATTACTACGCTAATATGTAACATCTGTCGTGTGGATCGACTATGTTGTAATTATTTTATTTTGTTAATTCTGTACACAAGACATCTATTGTACTTCTGCCCATCCTGCGAGAGATTTCCCTCCTCTAATGCTCTACCTGAGGTCTGCTCCTTTTATCCACCGTTAAGGGGAGGAGGATGGCATATGCTGTACAGACTTTAAAGCCCTCTTTTATTTAAGGAAAGGAGGAAGGGTAAATAATTCATAGGAAATTGATGAAAGAAGGGGAATAGAGATGAAAAGAAGGGCAGGGTGTAGCAACTCATAATGTACTGTAAGAACTTTACGGAGATAATGCTGAATCTGATATATAGAGTGAATCTTAGTATGTCAAATAATTGTTCCATACATTATTATTCCAGTTATTTTAATATGGCCTTTAATTTGTCTCGAAACTTGTGCACATAAAAACCAGGCATTAGCATGGGGCTGACGCCAGCGCCTGCTCGATCTTACCTGTGGTCATAACTGCTCAACACTCGCTCACTCGTGAAGTTCACCTTTGAGGCCTTAAAAGCTACGATAGATGGTGATGTCTCTGCTCCTTTGATTGGTCACAACTGCTTAGGGAGGGTCGAGTTAGACCTCATCAAAGTTCGAGGAAGAACGCTGGGCTTTGAAGAAATATTCTACTTGGTGTATTAACCGTGGAATTACATGTTCTGGGTCCGTCAATGGGCCCCAAAACACTTTTTCCCAAACTTGCATTGGGAAAGATGTCTATAAATATATTTTTTGGGGTGGGAAAAAAAATCCCTTATATAAATCATTAGGTCCTAAAATTGTGAAAAAGCACAAATAGCAGAATCCAGAGTTATTATCCTTACTCGCCCGAGACCAAGCGGCTTGGAGGCGGAGTTGAAGGAAACCCTGGTGCACTGAGCAACTTTCATAGGAATGAATGGGGCCACCCAATTCTCTTTATAAATCCACAATTTGTGCAAGCGGCACAGACATGCTGCCTCGTGAGGATGGTTTTCTGCTCGCGGTTAATGTTCTGTGCCTTAGAACTTAGTGCATTCGCCTGGTTTCTATCAAATGCCATATTAAAGTAACCTTGATAATTATGTAAGGAACAATTATTTCACATGCAAAGATCATCCAGTATATTAGATTCAGCATAATTTCCTTACAGGTTCTCATTTTCTAGGTCACTGGATATCTTGTAATCCTGAATTTTGTCACACATCCAAGGCTTCATTGATTTTGAATTGATGAAATTGTCCAAACAGACGAAGACCAGTTTATTTAAATAAAGAACTACACTTGTGTCATTGAAAACTAGAAGTGTTTCTATGCTTTCTTATTACACTTTGTAACAAGTTTCTGTAGTTTCCACAGTATTATTACTGTATACTGGCCAAAAGCTTACTATAGAACATATATACAGCATGTTGTTGTAGATCTGCAAAGCATCATGGTCAAATTTTATTCCCGGGTTAATCCTACAGTATATACATTCTACTGTGTATCGTTTTACAGTCATTTTGAGCGGGAATTCTTTTTCAGCAGTTTAAACAACAATCATGTGGTTTAAAAATAATATTTTTTTGTTCAGGCAGACAGAAGAGGACACGTCGTCTTTAACGCGATACCCTCCGTTTCGTTACACAAATGAGTCGCATAGACCATAAATGAAAATACCGATGGACACTAGCTTCTAGCAACACAATTTTGTTGCAAGAGCTACAAAATTTCTGATCAGATTCCATACTTTGACTTCTGCAACAGCAAGGTAACAAAACTCATTATTATTCCTTTGTATTTCCTTGTTGCCAGACATTTTGCACCTTTAGGTCAACTAACCACAGTGTTGTCACGTAAAGTTATCGTTAACGTTACCGGTGTACGTGACTGTACGAGTGCACCGAAAGAGAGAAGTAGGGCGACACTTTCCTGCACTAGTAAGCTAACTTTAGCAAACAGGGTCTCATTCGCAAGTCATGGAAGAATAAGGTAACAAATATCACGGTGTTAACGTGTTTTAGCTGGCCAATTTTAAATCACAGGTTCTTTTCTGCACATGTTGCTCTTTTCTGTCAGGCTGAGAAGCTGCAGCAAAGACATGATGTAAAAATGTTTCGGTAGAGTATTGTACAATTTCAGTTTTCTCTTTCATTTATTTTCTTATGAATATAGTACTTGGGATTTCTAATAGTGTTGTCTGTTTATTATGTGTTGCAGGAAACTTCCACCCAGACAGACATTCAGGCCCAGGTTTCCTGGCCTAGCACTCCAAGGCTTGTCGTGCTTGGTAAGATCCCAGTACTAGACGAGACACAACATAGGCTGATGTTAAGGGTTACTTCACCTACAACGCATATTTGGATGCTAAAGGCTCTGGACATTGTTGGGCTGTCTTGGTTGACACGTCTCTTCACTGTCGCGTGGAAGTCGGGTACAGTGCCTGTGGAGTGGCAGACCCTCTCGTTCTCCGGGGAGAACTCCAGAACAGCGGTGCTCAGCCGGGGGCTCGTGAGTATCCCCACACCCGCCCGGCGCCTCTCACCCTGGGCAACTCCGGAAAAGGAAAAAGTCCAGCCCCTCTCCAGGAGTTTGGTTCCAGAACCGGTGCTATGCGTGGATGCCAATGCCTTCCCTGCGTCCCTAGGTGGTGGGCCCACAGGGTGGCGGCAATAATGCAATGCCTATCCCTGCGGGTGGTGGGCCCACAGGGTGGCGGCACGATGTAGCTTTTTCGGGCTGGGCCCGGCCGGGCCCCATGTGCCAAGGCCCGGCCACCAGACGCTCACCGGCGAGCTCGCCTACCGGGTCTGGCTCCAGGAGGGTGCCCCGGTTTCCCTATTCCCTATTCCCTGCATCGTCCGATTCATTGGGGTTTTGTGAATCGCTCTTAGTCTGACCCCTCCCCCGAGACCACTTTGCCTTGGGAGACCCTACCAGGAGCTATTGCCCCCGACAACACAGCTCTCAGGATCACTGGGGCACACAAACCCCTCCACCACGATAAGGTGGCGATTCATTGGAGCACTTATGTTTTTTATGTTAAATGCTGATTATCGGGTTTGATTTTTAGATATTATTTAATGCACAGTTTTTAAATGTTGTGTTCTTACAGCAAGGAAAGGTAGCTAAATATTTGAAGATGAAAGGAAACTGGCGCTTGATTGCTAAATCTTGGTTTAATGAAATAGGAGGTTGAGAGAGATATGCATAGTGTGGCAATAGCTGCAAGTTTTTCACAGTGGAGATATTGCTATAGTGAACAATAGTCTTGATTCACACTAGGTAGCAGGCAAGCACAACACAGAGAGATGCATGTTGCAAAGCTTTCTTAGTTTCACAAAACCTTTTGACAGATTAAGACGTGTTTCCACAGTATTGTATTGCAAATGATTTCCCTGAATCTATTGTCATTGGATCTTATTTTCATAACAAAGAAAAGCAGAGGTAATGCGTTCTGTTGCGTTCCGGGCTCTTCACTGACCTTCAGCCCAAGGCAATTGCCATTGCAGACTGCACCTTCCTCCAGCCATACATCTGCTGACTCCACATCTACCACACTGAAGACTGTCAATTCAAGAAGAAAACAGAGGTTGTATTTATGAATATGCAGATAGTTGTAGTGAAGAACAAAGCAATCAGGAACTCAGTACAACAGCCCCCATGCTTCTTTATTGGTACTGAAGAGAGACCTGGATTACTTTCCAACAAGCTGGGTTCCCAACTAAACAATAAAGCCCTATTCAAACTTGTTATACTGTCTTAAGCAGGAAAGGAAAGCAAACAGGAAAAGTTTTCCATCTTCAGACTGTATCAACATTTTGCTATTCTCACCAAAATGTAAAATCATCAGTGACTGGTGTTTCATCGTCCCATGTGTTCAAAGTGATGTTACAGTCCAGTTTTTCATGTGCGGCTGGATTCATGTAGAATGTGTTGCCTATTTTTGGTCTTTGGGGCTTACAATTCTGGTCTTATGATTTATTGTTTGAATTGGAGAAGCCATTCCTGCTCTGCTTGTTTAAATCGTCATCACTTTAACTGTTAGCATAAAGTGGAGGGAGATTATTCAAAACAAGGAGGTAAAAGTGAGTATAAGCAAGCGATGCATTAATGAGCGTAAGCTACACGTGGTGCACTATCTTGCACCCACCACAAAGCGCTGCACAGCGCATCACTACTGACATGCGAGATTCAGACCAACACAGTTGTCATTTCCCCTCCCACGCTGTGTGAGACTTCCCCTGCACGTTTTTGTTTCAAAGAAAATGTATCGTGATGAGTCCACGAGTGCAGTTTTACACCTTGTGTGGACGGTGCACACATGGCTGTCTTTCTGGTATGGCTGCGTCATCTCCTCTCCTCATTTCATTCAACGTGTTTCAATTCAATCCATTGATATATCGTCATACCACAACCAAAGTTACCTTAAGACACTTTTCATTTAGGGCAGGTCTAGACGATTAGACTAGGCAACTTTAACCACTGATACCTGTTACGTCCGTAACTTTGTCAAGTAAAAAGATCCACTGCAAATGAACTGCCATATCTCGCCAAAAACAGAGCTCTTGTGATAGTATTAGTTCTGTGCGAATCAGCATCTTGATGAGTTGAGGTTGGTTTTTGGTTTTCTCCAAAGCGTTGACAATTCAATCTCAACTCAATTAAACGCGATCCAGGAGACCGCTGGACATTGACATTCTGTCACCTGAGTTTGTCAAGTAAGTCATCAGTGTCTTTAGTCATTTGAGTCACGTGAGTCTCTATCATGCTCTTTTCCTAAACCCTAATCTAGTGGTTCAGTTAACTAAACCCTTTCTGTTTATTTTGAAAGGAAACTGTGAATGTGACAAGCGTATGTTGACACGCCATCCCAACGTGTTGAAAACTAACTTTAGAGAGGAACCTTTCTCCAATACAACGGGCCACTGACCAAGCAGTACTGACGAGGTGGGAGTACCACCAGAGCGTCCGTCTCTGACCCGACAAGTGTATTATTAAACAGTGGGGAACATTGCCTCAGACCAACAAAATCATCTCGTCAGTGTTTACTTTCAGCTCTGCTCTGCTTTCAAAGAGGGTTAGAGAGGGGATTTACTATATTAAGTCACAAGTTTACTGTATTTTATGTGTGAGCATGATCAGCCAGATAAGAGAAAGTATTTGAATACGGCTACATACAGGGATGTGCAGGGATGAAATTGTCATTTCACCACTGTATAGCCTGTCAGGTACTTTATTACGGATCAAATTTTTCAAAATGAGTTTCTATCAAAACGCATTCACATACAAACATACAAAACAGTTACACATATTTTAGGTTATTAATGATCTTAAAATTGTATTTTAATGCTTGTGTGTTGGTCACTTTTTACCTTTTTTTTTTTTACGTTTTGACTTAAAGTATAGAGAGTAAAGAGTATGTTTAACCAGTTGGTACGTCAAACTCCTCAGGCTTGAATCTAAACACTGTGCCCCAGCCACATAAAAGCTTCCACACTATGACACCACAGTCTAAAACAGTTACAGGACTTCTCCTCTGCTCAATTAAATCTGTATTTGGCTTGGCTGAAATATGCTTCTGAAACTATCTGTAGGAATCCGGCACTGGCCAAAGTACTGAAAATATTTAAGACCGTTTTTAAAATCAACTGGCTCAGTTATCCCCTTTTACAGCCTGCCCAGAAGACAGACCTGGATGATTACCAGTCTCAGAATTGTTTCCTGATCCAAAATGAGAAAATTCTGCACTGTTTTTTTATATCTCCTCAGGTGTGTATGTGTTCTTGTGTGCAGATGCATGAGGATGGCCTGCCAGTGTTTGTGTGTGTGTGTGTGTGTGTGTGTGTGTGTGTGTGTGTGTGTGTGTGTGTGTGTGTGTGTGTGTGTCCCCACAGCCATGCTCTTGCTGCTGCAGCGGCGGGCGGGAATGAGGGGTGGGGGCATTTATCAGCCCTTTAAGTGGCTGTAGGAAAAGCAATGCTCACTGGGAGTCGAGCTGACAGCAGTTTTCCTCGGATCGATCTGCAGCGCTGCTCCAGTTTATGACAAAAGAGTTCATGACACGGCAGTCACAAAGTCAATACCGTGATAAATACTCCCCCTCCACTCGCTCCTGTCCGCCACTTTACCAGGCATTTGGCCTGACAGTTATTACTCCCGCGGTAAATCCACTGACCAGAGGGGAAGAAAAGGCACTCCGCTCCAAGTCTCCAGTCTGGATTTATGGACCCAGGTAGGCCAAGTTTACTTAATTTAAAGAAAATATATAAACCTAGAGCTGCTCCTTTTGCAGACCAGCCACTGCTGTAGTTTACCCCTGGGAAGTAAAAAAAAAAAGAAAACTGTTAAATGTCTACAGT
Organism: Anoplopoma fimbria; assembly: GCF_027596085.1. Classification (NCBI taxonomy): domain Eukaryota; kingdom Metazoa; phylum Chordata; class Actinopteri; order Perciformes; family Anoplopomatidae; genus Anoplopoma; species Anoplopoma fimbria. The sequence goes on along the minus strand of NC_072463.1, from coordinate 10,641,581 downwards.
GCTCCAAACGTACTGTGCTATGCATTGGTGTGATTACATCTAGATGCAAATGATAAAACTGAGGAAGCAGTGTTTCCAGCTTTGTCCACGCATGTAGACCACTACTAACCCACACAAGATAAATGTGTCATTTTTTTATTTTGTGGAAATCTAATTTGAAGAATGATTAGTGAAATAAATTCAGGGATTAAATCACGAGCTTTCGCACACTTGTTTGTTTTTGCCTTGACCGACTAACACCCAAAAACTTTCCATCACATGCTTGTCGCATTAATGTGAAAAGACCCGCGGTTCAAATTCCCACAAATGAAGAAATATTAAGAAATGTTTTATAATTTGCCATAGATCCTTGCTTTAGCGCTAATCCAACATGTAAATCCCTTTACAGTTAAAAGTAGCCTATCCTTGCATATGTCTGGGATCACAGTAATCAACACAGCCGATTATGCGGATGAAAATTACACTGGAACATATGAATATTTTCAATTATTCTGGTCCAAATAATACGAGTCTGGTGCGAGATTAATATTTTTTTCAATAATGACTTACAAACAGGACATCTATTGCATGTTGAGTGGCAAGTCATCGTGTTGCTGCATGACTTGTAATCCTGTTAGAGATTGGGAAACACATAAAAAGATCTCATTAAGATTTAAGTTGTTGCGGGATCATCAATAAAACGTTGGCATGGACACCCCGGCACTTTGCATCCCATCATGCAAAGTATCTCTCGCAGGCTTGTGACCCACATTGGCACTTAGGCAGCACGGCACAGTGTCAGTTAAACTCAATTTAAATACTGACACTTAGCCAACCATTATGTACTAAACATGCAGAGTCTCCTGTGTTCTGCATGCTGCTCTCTCTTCTCTTCTTCTCTTCAGCCAGGTGGAAAGACACTAAGTACATTTACTTGAATGTACTTTTAAAGTACTGGGATTTGACTTTTTGCTCTTTAATGTTTCAATTTAAGACGCTTGTACCAGGAAATGACTCAAAATGACTTAACCAAAGAGTCAATTATCAAACCAAATAAATACTAGTTTTCGAGTCCTCCAGCAGGTTCATATACCATTGCAAGCACCGTCCATGTGTTTCATTACAATTTGTGCCCTTCTGCATTAAAACATTCAAGGTGCATCAACAGTATGGAGCTGGGCCACATACATACAATTATAATAAATAAATATCTTCTCTTAGGTCGATTGCAAAATACTCTCACTTTGATAGTCATACATATCACTTAAACTATGTACTACTTCAGCTATTTTACTTACAGCATGCAAAAGTTTCAAATTTAGAGTACTTGTGATTCTTGTCTTATACCAGGTCAGATGAAAATATCAATTTTCCATCTGTTTGTCCCATACAGAGAGAGGACTGTGACACGTTCAGCCTACCTTAGCTCAAGGGCTGGAAGCAGGAGGAAGGTGCACAAAGTTACAAAATACAACTTCCAACATCTTCAGCTGTCCTGTTACATCTGCCATGTCCTCCTTGTACCTTTCTGTGCTAAGATGTCTTGTTCTCCGTTTATTTAACCAGCGAGCCTAAACAGATAAGTACATCATAGGGCTACAATGTTTGTGTGTGTGTCTGTGTGTCATTGTGTGTTGGCTGGCAGCTGGAATGTGAAAGCACAGTAGGCAGGAGTGGATTTTTTTTTTAAAAGGTTGGAGGGATGCCATGGAGTGGTGCAGGAATCCTGAAACTCAGTACAGAGTCTTAATTTTTCGAAGTAATTCTTTTTTTTAATGGTTTTTTTGTTCAATACCTGAAATAATTTCTAACACAACCCTAAGAGATTTTAACTTTTGGTTCTACGATATAAAATATGTATTTATAGCTTTTACGCGTCTTCACAGAGGCGGTTGCTAACAAGAGACAGCATGAGACTACTAAAACATTAAAAGGCGATCGGTCCACCTTTACAGCCTGGATGTGCATACTCACGCTCATGCAACCGTGGTGTAGTTTGTTTATAGCCTAACATTAGCTGTTGACTCCCAGCGATTTGTGTTCATTTTTAAAGATTATCTTAAAGAACAAAATGGGTAAGTATCATAAGCTTATTTTCTTTAATAATCCATATCAAAGGGAAACCCCCATTTGTCTTATAGTCAAGGGAACCAGTGCGATAACTTCTGGGGTTGGCCTACAAAATTAGGTCATCCCTGCACTAGTTTATAAAGGTTGAGGAGAAGTGTACAGGGGTAGAGTACAGCGGCCACGGTTCAGGTCCCATTCATACCTGGTGTTAAATTGTGATCTGTATCTGGATATCATATTCGGGTAATGATAAACACATGGTGATGTTAGGTGGATGAGCTCAGCACACTCACACTCACAATGTAGACAGAACTTGAGGAGATCTGCCAGGATCAGCAAGGAAAAAAACTGGGCCACAATGTGGCTACGAAGGCCCCATATTCATTGTGTTTTGTTTGGTTTATGGTAAAATAACGCATTCAAATCTATTTGTAAATTTGCACTTAAAAGGAAAGTTTGCAGATTTTCAACCTTATCTCTATCTATCCAAGTTAGGTATAGTATATACAAATAATGTGCCTCGCTGTTAATTTTACACTAGGCATCCTGCTTGCCAACGTGCCCTCGTTGGATGATGGGCTGCCGCTGTGACAGAACAGAATACTCTGACAAGAAAAAAGGAGGAGGTGTGTGCTTTATGGTGAATATTGCTAATACAAAAATTGAATGAGCTGATAGGATTACACTTCACTGGAGTTGTAACGTCACCTTACACAAAAGACGTCATGTCAAAAGAAGTCATCAGCGAGTGAAATTCTTACATTAGAATTGTTTTATTCACATGGCAACACTGGTACCAACCGGCAACTGGTAGCAACAACCCCACAGGGTTATCGTCAGCCGGCTAGCAACAGCCTAGCTTGTTAACCTTAGCTAGCCTGAAGGCTATGCCATCAGTATAGACATGGGTGTGAATGGGTGAATGACATGTAGTGTAAAACAGTTTTGAGTGGTCAAGAAACTACAAAGCGGCTATACAAAGTACACGTCCATTTAGCATCCACGCACTGCCTCTTTGTCCATTTTTGGATTGGAGGCTTTGTTGGAACTGCCAAGATATGGACGGACGGACCCGCCAACTTAGAACTTAATTGTGGTTGTTCAGAATCCTTTTGGTGATGTGATGGGATGTTTTAAACACTCACCGTAATCCACCAAATGATTCCGATCTTCTCCATAATTGATGAAAACGGGTTCTTCCATGGCCCATGCTTCAACCTCCAACAAAGTTTCATGAAAGTCCGGCCAGTAGTTTTTCTGTAATCCTGCTGACAAATAAATCAACAAAACTGTAAAGTTAGTCTCCTTGTCGGAGGTAAAACGTCTTGCCCATCATCCAGTAAAAACAAAAGCAATGACTTGAGTCTGGAGTATTTGCCCAACCAGAGCTCATGGAAAGGCGTATTAATAGCACCACATTTTCAACATTTCAAGCTTTTCGAGTGTTAGGCCACAATGCTACTGTAAAACAAATACAGTTATGTTTAGGTAACAGAAACTACGGTAACACCCAAAGTTAGGTTTAACCAAACCACTAAGTTAAGTAACGGCTAAACATCATGGATTGGCTTCAAAGTAAGTACTTAAAAGTAAACAAAAGAACATAAGTAAAATATGTACAGAAACAACATGGAAAGCACGTGACAAATGTCAGTGATGGCCAAAACTTAAGGCGTCTAGTCTAATACACCGGCCTCCTGGTTGAAAGTCATGTGTTTGTTTGATCCATCAACTTCCTGTCAGCCATAAGTGGTCTTCCTGTGGTCTTCCTACTCACTTGTTCAGGGCGCAGCACATTGACACGTGACATCCATTGGATGGGAGAACAGGAGAATGGAAAAAACAAGAGATGGGGAAGAAGAAAGAGACATGCAGAGATGACAGCAAAGATTTTTCTTCCAACTTTGACTGGAGGCAATCCAGCAAGCCTCAATTAATTACCACAGACAGGTACGTATTAAAAACAATATTCCATCCCACCTAAGCCTTGGAGGTCTTTGTGGAAATAAAAGGAGGTATTCATCAGATGAGGCCCTGTCCAAGTAAACCTTCATCAAAAGGGGACACTGCCTTGTGTGGTTAATTTATTTCAAAATCTCTGCATAAACTGGGAGGCCATAAAAAGTCCCAATTAGCCATCTGCGATTGTCTGGAGGAGGTTTGATGTATAAGCCTATCAATACAGCACAACTGCAGGCTGGGCTGTAATATCAAACTGTAATCCAGGGTGCACATGGCGAATAAGCACCCATTGACTCTGTGTGTGATTTTACAGACCGTTAGGGAGAGCTATTTCAAAATAGGCACAACCATGGAAGAGCGGTGGATATTAGGGAACAGCCCACGTAGGCACAGAGTATGCCTTTATCTGCTGTAAAGTTGGACGAGGATTCTAGGAACCATTATCGTCTTGTTGTCAACCGGTTAACAGCTAATGTGTTAAGGTTAAAGGAAAAACATCCAGCAGTTTTAGAGGGCTGCTGAAAGTCACACACTGCTTTCAAGCTGCACGCTAATGATGGGAAACTGACAAAAAGTATTGTGTAATTGTGCAAAAAATAGATATATTATTTTGTTATGACTGAAGGAGGAATTGAGGAAGCTGAGGAATTGTTTTAATGTACTTCTGTTAGCATTTTTCTTCTGATTATTTTGTCCTTTTTTGCATTTAATGTCATCTTGTGAACAAGACAGCTGTTGCTTAAAGTCTATTGTAAACGGTAAATAGACTTGCATTATATATAGAGAGAGAGTCTTTATAGTCTCCAACCACTCAAAGCGTCGTCCACTAATTGTTAACCATTGACACACACATTCATAGAGAGAAATAGCTGGGGATCAAACCGCCCACCAGCTCTACCTCGTGAGCCACAGCTGCCCTTTACATCTACGGATATCTGATTCAAACGGTAGGAAACTTGTAAAAGCTAGGCAGTCGTAGCTACCTAAGATTTAGCACTGGTGAGTTCTCGGATGAGCCTGCTGGATAGTTAGCTGGCTAACAGTTTGACTCTTCAGCAACAACGTTTAAAAGGTATCAAGGTGATATTCTCAGGTTTGTCGATTAGTTCAACAAAAGGTTAAGAACCAAAAAATAATTAATGTATGTATCAAAGTTGATATATCTTATTTGTCTTAGCCAGAGAACTTAATTATGGTCCAAACAACATTAAAATCACATCAGTGAGCCACACATGTTCCTTCATTTTCATGGACAAACACGCTTTATTTTATTTTAACCTAATCCCACAAACACCATTTTGCTGCCACAATTACCCACTAGAGCCACAGATTTTTTTTATGTTATTGAACATTCTAATGCTGTAGACGGGCCAAACTGCACCTCCCACATTGTGATATGAACTAAACTTCAAAGATTTTAACAAAAACAACTTGAGGTTAAGGCAGCAAAATGACTTGGTAAGGTTGAGGTAAACATCTTTGTTTGTGTTAAAATAAGAATGCTTGTTATGTAACCTATGTAATAAAGCAGGACACAAACAGCAGTCTCCTGGGTGAAAGTCCTGTGTTTGTTTGATGCATTTGTTCGCCCCCAACCTCCACCCCAAACAGACTTTGTCGACTTTTATATTACATCACCGGACTTCCTATTTTGCACCCGTAAAAATGACTATGGCCTTGAGAGGTTTGCATTTATTTTGTATCAGTGATCACACTAACCCTGAACAGGCCAAGATTGAGATAGGGAATGATGGAAAATAAGGAAGAAAATGGTTTAACTGAGGAAGATAAGCAGGAGGAGCACCCGAGGAAAGCAGTTGGGGAGGTACAAACTGTAGCTTTGAGAGCTAAATGGTAGAGGGAAGAATTGGTTTATAGTCTTGAGTTTTGTTCCCCTTTCTCCAATTAGCGAGACAAAAAAAAGAGGGGAACAGAGAGAGAGTAAAGAGGAGGGAGCAGCGTTCCAGAGGTATTAGCTTCAGGGAGCTTGGCCTGTGATTCAGCAGAGCAAACAAAGGGCCAAGAAACGTGACCTGCAAACACACACACACACACACACACACACACACACACACACTGCACATCAACCACATACCACAAAGCATACACTGATCTGTAAACACTCCGCTCATAGACACATACTGAAGCAGTTGTCCATATAGTCCCAAGGTTAATTTGGTGGCAGCTCCTCATCATCATCATCATCACACAGATGGCCACGGGAGAACTTAAGTCTTCCTCTATTGACTCAGTTTGCGTAGCCAGTCCCTGCTGTAATGACTGATCCATCACCAAACCTACTGGAGGCTCAGCATGAGAGGGGTTCACACTTTATGAAAGAGAGAGAGAGAGAGAAAGGGAGGATATAAATCAACACTCTAGAAAGAGTCTACAGTATATATATATATTCCACATTGTCATATTTTGCATTTATTGATATTTTTGTGTGAAGTATTTTATGTCCTTACCTTAACAACACCTTGTGTCTAAACCAGATTTTAATCATTTATATAGAAGAATGAAAACTGCCTTTTTTCAGATTTTATTTTTATCTGTATTCATGTATTCATGCAAAAACATGTAAAAAATGTAAATGATGTACGAAGTAATTGCATTAAAAAAAAAAGTCTAAAGGCATTTATAATACTCTTATAGCCAACCTACCAGCAGGAGTTGGAGCAGCCAATCAGCTAGCATGGCGCTCAGGCCTGAAACCTACAGTTTGAAAGTTAAATGGTTCCACTTGCAACCCCTTCTCAATGGCTGCATGTCTATGAGTTGTGAGCACTTCAATCTTCACTTACATTTTCACAAATTAGTAAAAAAAAAAAAGTGCACTGTAATTCGAAAGAAAAAAAAGTGGAATGTTTTCATTATTTCTTATCCCAGTAACCAGCTCTCAAGCCCTTAGACCTATTTTACAACCCCTTCCCAGGTCGGGAGCAACTGTTACCACTGGTGGAATCAGCGGGCAGATCTGCTCCCTGAGATGAAAGTAAAAGTCTGATACTGGTAAAGCTGATAAAGTACTTGTGTAACTCCTGTCTTGCACTGGTGGTCAGATAGAGAACCCAAATCTATGAGAGTTGTAAGTGCAGCAGCATCCGAGCAGCCAGAAACCAAAGATCCTCAACTGCTTAGATACATCAGTTATTACAGAGGACGCAGATAGTGTTTACAGGTTTATGACGGACTAAGTTTCTCTATTCTCCATGAAAACATTCAAACAGAAAGTGGTATCAGACCAGAAGCCATTTAATAAGATTTAGTCCCATTTGGGAACATTCATTGTTGCTGATTTAGTATTTAATTGTAGAATTGTCTGCATTTAATTCTGTGATGGGGATTATTTCCATAGGATTATTATACAGTCAAATTAAAACTACTTGTAATTTCATCAGGGACTCAGTGGAACCACCCTCGTGTACCCCTGGAACTGTTAAAAGACCCTTTTGAAGTCCACACACCCAACTCTTGGAAGCAGTGCGGGAGAAAGTAATGGGTTAACCAGCTGCCAGGGAGGCCTGTCTTGTTGCTTAACTCTCTAAACTTCGACAAGTCCGGACTTCTCAAGCCAATTCCTCCAACATGATGGACGCTGTCTAACAGCTGGCCACTTCCACTTTCCTTGCAGACTTCACCCTCCGTCTTTCCCTCCCTCTGTCACTTCTTTTCTCCTCCTTTCCTCAAAGATGCCTGCAAGATGAAAGGCTGCGTCCCTTGCCCTCGCCTTATCGCTGTCTTTAGAGCTTGCGAAAAACTTGGCGGCACCTCAGCTTTTTAGAGAGCGAGAAAGAGGAGAAAGGGAGAAAGAGAAAGATAGACGAGAAATAGCGTTGGGGATTATAGTTCTGAGGACAAACCTGACTATTCACACTTGGCATTAGCAAGACAGCCCGGGTACAAGAAGGATATTTTTTATTCCCTTCAATTTAACTTTAATTACTCAAATCTCGGCGAGGGCACACAAGAAAAGCCCAGGCATTTGTGTCTGGGAGATTAGCAGACTGCCCTGCCAAGTCCTCGCCGGCGCTGCATCGTTAGATAGAATTCAAATTCAAATCCAGGCTAAAGACAGTGCAGCTGTCACCCCCCTGGCCTGAAAACCCCCTGGATCAGGAACGAGCTGTCCTCCCTCCTCCCTGCTTTCCCCAGGAGAAACCTAATCCTGCCTCCCTCTCTTCCTCTCTTTCCATCGTTCTCTCCCTCTCTGATGAGTGTGACAGCTAAAATAAAGCCATTAAAGCCCCCCTGAAATAATTAGTAATTAAAAATATAAAAGTGGGTTGCTTTGTATTTCTTTGGCATCTTTCCTCAGGCTTGGAGTGGAGGTTGGCATTTGTAGGTGTCAGGGGTGACGCATCCTTCACAACTCCCCGGATCTTTTTTTGAAGTGTGGTTAAAGGAGGGATTTCACCATAGACATATCAGGTTAAACATCACTTCCGCTTCCACACCTCCTCCCATCTCCCAGGGAAAAAACGTGCTGGTCTTTCCTCTCCTCAGTAAGTTTGATGACATGTTCCTTGGTGACGTGTGATACCGCAAGTCTTCATCGGCGGCTTGTTTAATCTTGTCAGCAAAGAACTCAATGGGAGAGCGTCTCACACGACACTGAAATCCCCGCTAGTTGTTCGCCTTTCACCCGCAATTGACTTTGCGAACACCTGCAATGTCTTCGATAAGTAGCTCGTCTTATCTCCTTCGGAGGAGCAGACCCCATTATCGCGGGTTCGGGGGCAGATATCCCCGTCGTGCCGCAGGCTGCAAATGATAATCCATGCTGCCACACTGCTGAAATCCTGGTAAAGTGATCCTAAATTGACAAAACCCTCGGATCCTCTGGACTAGGTTAAGCCTCATCTATTAGTGGTACAGTAGCTTGGGATAACGGTTCGTCAGCCTTGTGCCACTGCTGAGAACGTCATCAGCAATGCCGTCCTTTTGGTTATCTTCCTATTTTAATCCCTGCACACACAGCACTGCAAGAGGGGCAGAGGGTTCACCATCCCTCACCCTTTAAAGTCTTTAGGTAATTTCTTCGTAGTCATGTGGTTGGGTCTGTGAAAACACTGCATCGAGCCATAATATCAGAGCAGACGGCATTAAGCTTGCGCGCAAAGTGCTGCAACTGGTTATTTCACTGGCCCAGAGTCCGTGAGCGCAGTAATTGATTGGCGTGATGGAATTAAGAGGAGACTTGCCGTGCTGAATGGAGAGCTGGCACAGGCGTGATGCATTAAATATTTGGCAAGGCCTAGCCAGCCAGGCATCTGATTATGATTTCAAAGGACTCCGACCTGGACTTGATTAAAAACCACGTAGGCTCGCAAGGTCCCCATAGGCATCCGCAGAGATGCCAGTAAGGGAAGCCACAGTGAGCAACAGCAGCCGAGGATGAAGTCATGGCACACCAGCCTAATTACAGGTCCATTTAAAGGGGCTTGTTTCAACCAGCCAATCAAGTACTGTCAGGGAAGATGTAGGTGGGCTAGGGTTGTATAGCTTTCTTGCAGAGTTACACCCTCTTCTGCAAAGACTCTTATGGAATCATGGCATTTGAAAGTGTAGAAAACAGGCAAAAAAGTCTAGACCTCCTGGAGGAGTTTACTTGCGCTTTCCTTACTGAGTTCTAACAAGCCGCAAGAGCCAAGTTAATAACCCCTACTCCCCCTCCCTTCCATCCTTCAGTCCCTCTTTACCGTCATCGTTCCTCACACCCCTCCCTCAACGTCCTCTCATCCTCTCCCCCAGTCTGCTCTGGCCTTAGGGTGGGGATAGCGATTAATATCTGCCTAACTTGTTACCTAATTCATTATGGAATAGCAGTTAATTTGATTTGATATTATTTTAATAAAATTCTGTAATATATTAGATTGTTCCAGGCTATCAAAATCATTTTCCAATTATTACGGTTAGTCAAGCAAGTCCAGCTTTTTCCCTCCTTTGTGGCGAACGTCAGTTGGTCTGACTGTGAATACATTAGCAGCTACAACTCCATCCCGCTGATTGAAAGGGAGACTAGAAAACATGTGGATGCATGATTACACCCCAAATGTTATTAGTGCTATAGATCCACACAGACGCAATAGATTGCAGTGTGACTGCTTCAGCAAGGTGTGTTAAATGTGTTTGATTGAGCCCTCGTAAGAAGGAAGGAATAAAATAAATCCAGAGAGGTCTGATTTTTTTTCTGTGCTAACCGCTGCACACTAGTGTTTTGGCTCTCCGGTAATTAGTAACACGCTTCAGCAACCCTGGCCTTTCTGAGGCATCAAGGCACAGTGGGCCTCGGCTCAGAGGGACATGATCTAAGCAACCCCCCACCCCACCCCGTACCCCAGCCCCATACACACACATGCACACCTCACGGCCCCCCTGCTGGCCTTTGAAAGCAATCGTAGAACAGAGAGATACGGACTCGCCGTCACATCTTAAATACCCTGCCATCAGCTTCAAGGAGAGGGTTTTAAAGGGGAACAACACCTTATAAATCACAGCGTGATGGTCTGCTGTTTGTAAGCTTTTCATTTACAGCACCTGTAACCTCACTCATTCCTCCTAGGAGCCAAACTGTGTCCTTACTTCAACCTGTGGATACACAAATTTGGGCAGAGGGAAATAGTTTAACTCTTAGCTGGATCCTAAGAGCAGGTTAGGGTTAGAGTTAGCCTTTTGGATCTTAATGTGCTCAAATGATGCTAGGTTTCGGAAATGATTGACCAAAGCCATGGGCTCAGTTTGCCCCTTTTTGTTGCATAAAAGTGGAAGTCACCTTTGTGCAATGTAGAGATCCTTTCACTTGAAGAAATGATCCAGATTTGACTGATTCAACAGGCTTCAATTGTCTTCATTCATATTGTACATACCATCACTTATGAGTTTCACTCCCTCAGGGGAAAATGTACTGCACTGTATATTCTATCTCAATATGGGTTCACTCTTATGTATGGACAAAAAAAAGGTCCTCCTGGTAATTGTGTGGTTGCCTCAATTCCTAAGAACCTGTTCAATCCACTAACTTGATTTAAGGCTAAGATTTACATGTCAAAAATGACACAAAACTGCCGCTACAAAGTAATTTATGTCTCCACGCAGATCAATCCCTTGTACATTCAATGGTGGAAATTTTCCAAAGCAGTCCACCTCTTGGAGAAATGTCTCCACATCTATAATTACTGGCCACACTCAATTACACCCAGCTGTAAAAGCGGAGCCAGGTTGACATTAATGGCTTTTATTTGACCACAGACAGGTTTTCTGTCTCACCACCTTGTCCAGCAGCTCTGATGTCTGTGCCAAGGGGTGCCCCAGGCCCCTCACTTAGGGCCCAGCCCGTTTTCACGAGTTCCACCTTTCTGAAGCTCATAATTCAGCTTTGACAAGCTGTTGGCACCCTCCCAAAGACATACCTATCTATTGCCAATGTATGCAAACCACTCTTGCCTTGAGTTTTTTTTCCCCCATACCACGACAATGGAGTTCACTTTTTTTAAATGCCCTAGTTTTTTATCTCTTATTGCATTCGCAGAAACCGCCCCCTTCTTTTTTCTCCCTGCAGTCACAGTGTTATCATGATTTATAGAAGAGTCCATTTTGTTTTCAGTTCCAAGACGCTCAAATCAAAGTACCATTGAAGTACTTTATCTTGGTTTATTGGAAGCCACTGCATACTCCCCTCCTGGTCAGTTAAATGTATTTAAGTATATATTTAGATAAAAAATAGTCTCTGAGCCACAGATTTCATTGTTTTCCGTGTCAGTGATGAATCTCTCCTTTTTGATAGTTACTCGCAGGGAGAAGACAAATGCAGGCTTGGCTGCACTGTTATTTCCTCTGAAGAAAAAAAAACAGAGCAGGCATTCGTGGTAAGAACGTGGCTGACTCAAAGGAATCTGATTACTGATTACCTTGCTTTGAAAGTATACCATCTGCAGCACATTCACAATTGTGGTTGACATTTAATTAACGTGTCAAAAAATATTTTGGTCATTATTTCAAGTTTTCCCCACAGGGTATTTGCCCACAAGCCTGGAATGTTCCCATCAATTACTGCCACTCCCTTCTCTTTGGCTGTGAGGACACGAGGAGAGGTCACTGTAAAACTTGTCTTGCAGACTTGAAGGGCATTAGCGAACACACCGTTCAAAGGCCTTATATGCTGAGCGATGTGACGACAAGGCATGCTTATGTTGACTTGGCAGGCCTTTCAGAATAACACACAAGATCTGCGTTTTCTCTCTCTCCTGCACAACCCAACTCAAGCAAACTCAATGAGCTTCGATGTTCTCTAGCAGTCAGAGGAAAGGAGAAAAATAAACACAATACAAAGAAAACATGAAAACCCACCTTTGTCTAAATCAGGTAACAATACTTGCTGTCTGTCAGGCTGACACAAAAGCCTTTAAGATGCACCCTGCTGTTCCAAAGATTTTCAGAGAAAGCATCTGCACGGGCGGATGACATCTTATGATTTATGCTGTGAGGACACAGTATAATAGAACAATGGCCAGAGTCCTTCCATAGAACAAAGAGGGCTGCAGGAGAGCCACTGAGTGGTGAGATGCTGCCACTTATTGCAGGTAATAAGAATGGAGAGAGGCCATATTTGATTTCCAGGGTACAATACCTGTGAGGTGATTGTTGGTCATCACTGGCAAATCAACACAGCCTTGATTAAGGGCCACAAAAACATCACAGGCAAGGAAAGGATTTGGTGAAAGCTTATTTTTCATGGATACATGTATTAATACTGATCCCTGCCCATTCCCACTTCATTGCATGTTTTAGCAAACAGAAAGACGATATATTAGTTGTCTGATTGTTTTTTGTTTACGGTGGAAAAGACATGATTTTAGATGAATAAGACAAGCTGACACACGCTAAAAAACACAAAAGAGGAATGGGGGTGTTGTTTGGGGAATTTAGCCCACTTCTTTGGTCACCACAACTTTTGAGTTTAACCTCCATCTGACTTCGACGCACGTCTTTTAAACTGCTCTCTGCCGAGGCGACCAGGGGCACTGTGTGTGCTTCCTTGCACTCTGTGCATTAAAACCTTCCCTCTTATGTTCTGGAAGATTGAAAGTGTCCAGCGTTTTATTCAAATGACACGCTGCCTCACCGGGTGCCTCTTCCCCCCCCCCCCATACTCCTTCACATTATTTTTGAAGACAACTGCAGGCTAGAGGATAAGAATCCCGGTTGCTGTGCTTGCCGGCACTTCCTCCTCCGCCCTGATTTGAATAAAGAGCTTTGAAATTAAGTGGACAGGCCCCGTCAGAAAAGCAGCGGTGCGCCTTTAAGAAAGCCACCGAGCCCGGGTAAATTATTTTGATTGACGGTACCAGGACATTTTTTGCGAGCTGGCTGATTTAATTGCGAGTGCCAGGGGGCATCTTCAGGGGCCAGGTACCGGCGTACCCGTTTGATCTCCTCTAGCCATCTCCCGATGGTACCGGCCACCCGGGCACGGAGGGCCAGAGGGCAGACGAACAAAGGCAACTCTGTGTCTGTGAGCCTCTCTACCCTTCGCCTCCTCTGAAATAGAAAAAAAAAAACAAAGCTGCGAAATGGGCAGGCAAAAGTGTGAAAATGGAATTCCAAGCTCATTTGATGTTTAGTCTTCAGTGTCAGGAGTGGTATATTCATTGATAAAGAGAAGAGAGTGGGAGAGGTAGGGAGAGGGTAAGGTGGGGATGGAAGCGAGGGAGAGCAAGAGCGCAAAGGCAAAGAGAGCGAGTGCATCTTCTGACAAAGAGCTTTTTTTTATTTCCTGGATGGTGGAGAGGTGTGGACTGGGTTTCAAACGGGAGGGAGGATTAAGGAGAGGGGGCTTAATGAGAAAAGGATCCCTAGTCAACGGACAGGCCCTGTCAAAAAGAAGAAGCCAATACTCACTCCCAAAAGCCAAGCCACATACACACATGCAAACACACATACAAATGTGCACACACCTCCAGACCCAACAGTTTCTCTTAAATCCCATCAACCAAAGCCCAACACAACCCTATATAACCTATACTACTATCTCCACATGCTGTCTGTCTCACACTCGCTTGCTCTCGGCACAGTAAACCAGCTAGAGAGCCAGTTGTCCTTATCAGTCCAGCCCATACTCAATATGAGCTGAACAAAGTAGCGTGGCTGTTGCCCCACATCATGCTTCAGGTCCAGATGCCTTTCTCAAACTCAATCCTGTTTTGTCTCAGTCTCTGGTTAAAGATCTACTAATTTATGTACATATAGAGGCTGGTTGAATTGCAATTACAAAGTATCCAGCATAGACTGCTATAATAGCTTAATGGCACTAAGGGGCTTTTGACCTCAGCCCAGCCATGTTTCAAAGGATGTATGCTTCATAGTACCACTATTAAGTAAAGTAGAGGCTTAAGGGAGAAAGTGTTTACAAATACACACAATATACAGTTCAATATTAAGCATTTATTAACCGTTAGTACATATACAAACCACTTACAAGCAAGTTGGAAATAAAGAATTAAATGCATTGATAAACACTAAAATGTCCTCAATGTCTATGTCACCATGTGTTCTAAACCATTTATTAAACCATTTATTAATTGTTTACAAGTACATTTCAAAACCTTGCACCCCAATAAAGTACATTTTCTCATTCAAGACTTACAAATGAAAGCATTGGTAACATATAGATCAATAACCCTTAATAAATCCATACCTTGAACTTTTAAACCTTTTGTCAAGGGTACATGACAAGAATCAATGGCCTTGGTCAAGCCCTACACCCCCGCCCGACCACTTGGCTCTGCTGCCTTGGGGCAACCAGTCGCCCCGTCGCTCAGAGGTCCCTGCGGCCGATCCACCTGTTCACGGCTTTTTTCTGTCCTGACCCCACAGTGGTGGAATGAACTCCCCACTGACGTCAGGACAGCAGAGTCGCTGCCCATCTTTAAACTCACCTCTTCATGAAGTACTACCCTGAGCCTTCCTCGTAGCACTTATTGTATTCGTATTAGTTTGTTGCACTTATTGCATTCGTATTAGTTTGTTGCACTTATTGTATTTGTAGTAATTTGCTTCTGCACTATACTTTTGCTCTGGTTTATGCTTTTAGATGCTTGTTTAAGAAAGGAGATGCACTTATGACTTCTGGTGACTAGTAGTTCGCTTGAATACCTATGTTGAATACACTTATTGTAAGTCGCTTTGGATAAAAGCGTCTGCTAAATGACTGTAATGAAATGTAATCAGAACATAGGTAGACAGATTAAATTAGTGTTTCCATACACACGATTTTGTCTTTGCACTTCCAAACATCTTATCTTGATTTCAGAGACATTGATAAGCCTTGTTTAACCTAAATATGCGACATGAGGAACATATGGGAACTAAACACTTAATCCAGGTTTCTAACCACTGTCGTGTGCGTAAGTCTTTTATTAAGTTAAGCAGTAGTCAGTATGTAAAACAAGAAAATAAGATGATAAATGATGAAATAGGCTGCACGGTGGTGTAGTGGCTAGCACTGTCTCCTCACAGCAAGAGGGGCCAGGTTCAATTCCCAGGCTAGACAGCCTTCTGTGTGGAGTTTGCATGTTCTCCCCGTTTGCATGTTCTCCCCGTGTCAGCGTGGGTTCTCTCCGGGTTCTCCGGCTTTCCCCCACAGTCCAAAGACATGCAGCTTAGGTTAATTGAAGACTCTAAATTGCCCGTAGGTGTGGATGTGAGTGTGAATGGTTGTCTGTCTCTATGTGTCAGCCCTGTGACAGTCTGGTGACCTGTCCAGGTGAACCCTGCCTTCACCCAATGAAAGGTGGGATCGGCTCCACCCCCCCATCCCCCCGGGACCCTTAACAGGATAAACGGTTATGGAAAATGAATGAATGAATAATGAAATAATGATCTACATGCTGAAATTAGAGTCTAATACTGATAATGTGGAACATCATATTCATATTGTAACCCTCCTGGGAATGAGCCATTTCTGTCCTATTGCTGGGTCCTACATTCTCGTGATACATAAACATGTATAAATTTACTTGCCTACTGTAAAGGCACAAGCGAGTAATTTAAACCTTTTTTCAGCATTGGCTTTTGAATATGAACATGTAATGATATCACATGGTGTTATGAAAAGTCATAGACCAGGAAGTCAACAGAAGTAAAATGGAATTTTAATGTTTCAACAGTTCATTTTCAACAACAAACGACTACTTACAGGTTTACTATCCTCATATTTGTAGTCCAAGGCCTACAACAACCAAAAAATTTAAATATAGAAAAGACTCTAAAGCAGATAAAAAGATTTGTTCACACTTTATCACAAAGGAACTAGCATTATTTAGATTTTGCACACCCCGACACGTCCTCGATTGTCTCTACGTAACTCAATACACTTACTATCTTGATATATCTATTAGTTATCTGAAGTTAGCTTCCTTGAGGCAGTAGTTGTAACGACTGGGGAACCACAGGGGAAGGACTAAAACGCACGACTCAGAGACAGGGCTGGTGTCAAAAGAATAGTTTTACTTTCAGAGGTCGGTACACGGGTGATCAGTCAGACAGGCGACCAGAACAGACGAGGAGCAGGCAAAAACAGGGTTGAGAATCAGGATCAAACACCAGGAATACTATAATCAGGGAATCGCTGGAACGCTAGACAATAAATGAACTAAGACGAACTGGCAATGAGGGGAGAAACACAGGGACTTAAATAGACTAGGGGGAGGAGTTAATGATGACCAGGTGAAATTAATCAGGGCTTATGGAATCATAAGAGCGGGAAACACAGGGGCAGGAAGTGGAGACTCTGAAACGAGAGGAGAGGTAAGTAACAAAATAAAACAGGAAATCACAGAAAAGAACATGAGACAAACTAAGAAGCATTGTGAAGCCTAAGAAGCATTGTGAAGCCTCACAGTAGCCCCCCCTCCCCTCTAGGGACGGCACCTGACGTCCCAGGAACGTCTGGATGGCGGCGGTGAAAATCCCGGATGAGATCCGGATCCACAATATCACTGGCAGACACCCATTGCCTCTCTTCCGGGCCGTAACCCTCCCAGTCCACCAGGTACTGCCGGCCACGACGGTTCACGGTGTAGACAGGACCCCCATCCACAAACCGGGGGGGTGGGGGAGGTCTTGACGCGGGGACCAGCGAACTCTCCTGGACAGGCTTAATACGGGAAACGTGGAAGGTGGGATGGGTCCTCAATGACCTGGGAAGCCTGAGACGCACCGCCACCGGATTGTCACCTTGGAGACTGGGAATGGTCCCACGAAATGAGGAGCCAGTTTACGGGACTCCACTCATAGGGGCAGATCCCGGGTTGACAACCAGACCCTCTGCCCTGGCTGGTACGTGGGAGCAGGGATTCCCTCTCGAGATCCGGGAACAGCGGAGGTTGGTAGCCAAAAGCACACTGGAAGGGGGAGAGACCAGAAGCAGAGCAGGGCAAGGTGTTATGGGCGTACTCTACCCAGATGAGATGTTTACTCCAAGTGGCTGGGTTCTGGGATATGAGACAACGCAGGCAGGTCTCAAGCTCCTGATTAAGCCGCTCTGTCTGGCCGTTGGGCTGGGGATGGTACCCGGAGGTGAGACTAACAGTGGCGCCGAGGAGGGAACAGAAAGCCTTCCAGAACTGGGAGATGAACTGCGGCCCCCGGTCTGACACCACATTTCTGGGGAAACCATGGAGACGAAAGACATGGTGCAGCATGGCCTCTGCCGTCTCCTTGGCAGATGGCAACTTAGGTAGAGGAATAAAGTGAACCAACTTGGAAAATCTGTCCACCACCGTGAGGATGGCAGTGTTACCTGCAGACGGGGGTAACCCAGTCACGAAGTCCAGGGAGATGTCAGACCAGGGGCGATGTGGCACAGGGAGCGGATGCAGGAGACCAGAGGGAGGACGATGGGAGGTCTTGTTCCGAGCACAAACGGGACAGGAGGCCACATATTCCTTCACCTCCCTCTCCATGGAGGGCCACCAGAAACGCTGCCGGGTGACAAACAGGGTCCGCCGAACACCATGATGACAGGAGAGAAGAGAGGTGTGTGCCCAATGAATGACCTGCGAGACAAATGGAGCGGGGACAAACAACCGGTTCTGTGGACAGCCATCCGGAACCGGAACGTTAACGTTGGCCTGTCTAACCCTCTCCTCAATATGCCAAGAGACAGCTCCCACCACACAGGAAGGGGGAAGAATACTGGAGGGAACTCTAGGGGTAGGATCTGGGTCAAACAGGCGGGACAAACCATCAGCCTTAGCATTCTTTGAGCCTGGGCGGTATGACAAAGTGAAATTGAATCTGGTGAAAAACAGGGCCCACCTGGCTTGTCTTGCGTTGAGCCGCTTAGCGGAACGGATGTACTGCAGATTCTTGTGATCCGTCCAAACCAAAAAGGGATGCTTAGCTGCCTCCAACCAGTGACGCCACTCCTCTAAGGCCACATTGATGGCCAATAGTTCCTTGTTCCCTACATCATAGTTCCTGTCTGCTGGGGAGAGTCTCCGAGACAGGAAGGCACAGGGATGAAGCTTGTTGTCCCTTGACCGCTGAGAGAGGACTGCCCCAATGCCCACGTCAGAGGCATCCACCTCCATGACAAACTGGCACTGGGGGTCAGGGAGGGTAAGAACCGGCGCTGAAGTGAAGCTCTCCTTAAGTCTCCAGAAAGCCTGCTCAGCCTGCGGGTTCCACTGGAAGAGGGTCTTGGAAGAGGTTAGTGCATGCAAGGGGGCTGCCAGTGAGCTGTAATTTCTTATAAAGCGTCTATAAAAGTTGGAAAAACCCAAAAAGCGTTGAACCAATTTGCGGCTTGAAGGGGTAGGCCACTCAGTGACAGCCCTCACCTTGGCAGGATCCATGTGGACCTTGTTCTCTGAGATGATGAAACCCAGAAAAGAGACGATGGGAACGTGAAACTCACATTTAGTTGCCTTCACAAAAAGGTGGTTATCCAGTAGACGTTGCAACGCCTGGCGGACATGTTGAACGTGCGACATGTTGAACGTGCGACATCTCGTCTGTGGAAAAGATGAGGATGTCGTCCAGGTACACAAAAACAAACCGGTTGATCATGTCATGGAGAACATCATTGATCAGAGTCTGGAAGACAGCTGGAGCATTGGTTAAACCAAAGGACATTACGATATACTCGTAATGGCCACTGGGGACGTTAAAGGCAGTCTTCCATTCATCCCCCTCCCTCATCCTTACAACATGACAGGCATTTCTTAGGTCTAGCTTAGTGAAGATCTTGGTGTCTTGTAAGAGCTTGAATGCAGACGAGATAAGAGGAAGGGGGTACCTGTTCTTGAGAGTGATGTCATTCAGGCCTCGGTAATCGATGCAGGGACGGAGCGTCTTATCCTTCTTGTTGACGAAGAAGAAGATGAAGGACGAATTATTCCTGCAGCCAGAGAGGAGTCAATGTAGTCCTTCATAGCCTCCCTTTCAGGGCCAGACAAGGAATAGAGGCGTCCCCTGGGGGGAGAAGTTCCAGGGAGCAAGTCAATGGGACAATCGTAGGGACGGTGAGGAGGCAGAGAGGCGGCCCGAGTCTTATTGAAAACCTCCCTAAGGTCGTGATAGCAGGAGGGTACACAGGCGAGATCAGGGAAATCGGAGGCTGATGTAGCTTGAATAGTGGCTGAGACAGATGTAGTAGCCAGAGCAATAGGCTCAGGAGATGAAGGCAGAGGGTGCTCAGGAGCAGGAACTGATGGTAAACAAGAGGCGGAGCACTTCCTGTGCCATCCCAAGACCTCTCCTGTGGACCAGTCCAAATGGGGGTTATGTTTGACGAGCCAGGGGTAACCCAGAATGAGGGGGTGGGACGGAGAATTAAAAAGGTGGAAACTCAGGAATTCACTGTGGCCGTTAGCAATAACGAGTTGAAGGGGTTGCGTACGGTGTGTGACCCAGCATAACTGGCGGTCATCAAGTCCCAGATCTAGTCCGAGTTTCTTAGCAAGCCGCCAATCCAAAAAGCTCTCATCAGCCCCAGAGTCAATAAAAACAGAGAGACACAGATTCTGGGATGAAGTAATTAATCTAGCCGGAGTGAAGATACGAGATGAATTGACAGAGGAAATAGCTCGGCTCGCCAGCGCCCTCCTGTTCACTGATGGGCCCTGTCTTTTACTGGGCATCTGGTGATGAAGTGTCCCAACTTCGAACAGTATATGCACCGGCCCTCCCGTATGCAGTGCTGACGTTCCTCAGCAGTGAGTTTGGTTCTCCCCCAGCAATGCTGGATGGGGCGGGACGAGGAAGAGTGATCGGCTGTCGGCTGCCATCGTAGGCCGGGTGATGAAACAACAAGTCTGGATCTCTCCTTCTCTCTCACCAAAAAACGGTTGTCAATTCTGATAGCCAGGGCGATTAAAGAATCCAAGTCAGCGGGAAGCTCTAGAGGGGCCAACTGATCCTTAATGGGGTCGGAAAGTCCGTGAAGAAACGCGTCGAAGAGAGAGGATGAGTTCCAGCCGCTGCCAGGGTGCGGAACTCAACAGCGTAGTTGGAAACTCGCCTCCTTCTCTGACGCAAACCCATTAGTCCTCTCGCGGCCTCCCGGCCCAGAGCCATGTGGTCGAAGATCTTGCGGAGTGTCTCAGAGAAGAGCTCCAGGGACTTGGTGATCGGCAAGTCTCTAGCCCACTCCACAGTAGCCCAAGCCTCCGCTCGGCCAGAGAGATGGGAGATCACGTAGGCCACCTTAGCTCTGTAGCTCGAAATGTAATCCACACTGGGTTAGGAAGGTGCGACATTTGTCAGAGTCCCCAGAAAACCGCTTGGGTTGAGAGAGGCAAGGCGCTGGAGCAAACGGCGGAGGCACGGCAGCAGGAGGAGGAGCAAGACTGATGACCGGAGCTGGGTCGGGGGTCGGAACTGCAGCCAACGCAGGAGCAGCAGTGCCAAGAGTCCGGAGGTGCGCAACCAGCTGCTGAATCTGGTCAGACAGCTGGCCAACCTGGGCGCCGACCGCAGACTGCAAATCATCATGGCGTGCGGACAACTCCTTAACTCCCAGGCCAATAGCGGTGAGTTCCTCATCATGGTGTTGAATATGAGCCCTCTGGTAGAGTCGTCTGAGTCCATGGTGATGGCCAGTTCATACTGTAACGACTGGGGAACCACAGGGGAGCCTTGACATCTGCTATGAGAGTGAGTGACTTCTGCGCTCTGTTGGTCTCAGTGTCCTGCCTTTCTATTAGAAAGGATTGAAGTGCAGCAACTTTACAGACAAATCCCTCATTTACACCTGAAGTCGTAACAAACACCTTTCGGTCCAGAAACACAACAGCACTATAAAATGTCATCTTAACTGTAACCTTTCTGCAAAAATGTAGGTGCATTGAACAATCTCCTCCTGGCTGTTATTATGTTTGTAAACAACAATATGATCACAACATTTTATTTGAAGTAAAAATTTTGCTTCCTGGATTGATAGTTGTCCTATGCAGTGATGTTGCCTCCTGAGTCATTATTTGCTTTATTATAACACAGTATTTCTTGTAAATCAGTGTCTTATTTTCCTCATCCTCTCGTATCAGGTCTTGAAACAAATGAACCAGGTTCCAGTCCCTCCTACATCCATGGTTCACCATCCTGACCTCAATCCAAACTGTTTGAATCCATACAACCTTTAGATTATCCACAACATATACAGAGCTGACTATGGACGTTTGAGGCGTAGTATAGAAGAGGAGTAAGTTGTTTGGGACAACACATGAGGCCAGCCATCCCGTCATGTGTTGTATTTCAGAAATGCAGGGTGTTCAGGCTGTGTGTGCTCCTTGACAGAAGAGGGACACATTGCAGGGAACACTTTCTCCTTTGAGGGTCTCTCACACTGACATCAGCCTCATCAGTTCATCCACGTACTCTGTAAAAAATATTGCATTTAAACAGTAATTTTATTGTTTTGAACTAAGTATGCTTCCTTCCTTATTTATATTTTTAATGTATTTCACATTTTATGTTCATTGTATTATTTTTGTTATAAAAAATAAATATTACAACCTACTGTATGTTTTTTTTGTTCCTGCAGTTGTTGTTGTCGGTACCGGGCCTTCTGTGACACATCTATCAAGCTAAACAGTCATGTTCCGTGAAAAATCAGCAGACAACAAATATGCATTTAAGCACATGTACAAAGACTCACAATATTATTTTCTGACACAAATACAGCCCCGCTGTCTAGCTATGAGTAAAATTTACGTTGTTTATCTTATGCTGGGATGTGTCTAGTTGACCTATTGTTGGCAGTTCAATGAAAGGAGCCCAGTAGCTCAGAGCAGAAACAGCCAGGTAACAGCCATGAAAATAGATACAAAGTTAGCCAAACCAAAGTGGATAGTGGCAGTAACATTACAGCTTGTAATCACAAGCCTACCTCCTCACTTGAACAATATTCACCATGGACATATTCAGTCCTCATATTCTACACAGTGTTAGCAGTGGGGCTAAAGCTGATTAGCAGAGCCATGAGAACACAATAACGTTAGCTACCAACATAAGCCGAGGCTACAGCTGAGCCCTGTGTTACGATTTGAACCCCGGCTCGTAACGTTAGCTACCAACGTAAGCCGAGGCTACATCTGAGCACTGTGTTAACATTTGAACCCCGGCTAGTAACATTAGCTACCTTTGTTGTGTTAAACATTAATCATCCACAAATAATAAATCTACTTACAGGTTGTGATTGTGAACCACCATCATCTTTCAGCAGTAAGCGTATCAAAAATCCCGCCGTGAACTGTGTTTAGCCACTTATTCTTCAAGTCATCTTTCTTTGGGGCTTCATACAAAGATAATTTCCTTTCTCAGAGAAGAACAGTGTCTTCTCGACACGACAGCAGCTAACCAAACTATTCCTCTGGAGCTCCATCTCTCTTTAGCTTTGTTTGAGGGTGGGCCAAACTAGTGGAGGTTTATGCTAATTATTTCCGTAACATTATGACCTTGTAAAGTTACGGAAGTGAAGGCGATAATTCAATCGTGTCATTTCAGGCAGCTCAGGAGCAGTGTTTCTGAGGGGGAGGGTTACTCCTTTTAGGCGTGGACTTCATGTTTTACACTCTATGGACATTGTACATGTAAAAAATATATATATATAACACACAAAGGACAGCGAAAAAGTGGAAAAGCATAATAAGGGCAACTTTAAATTGTTAGACCAAAAATAAGCTGTGCTTGATCTTGCGCTGTCGTACATTTATTAATCAGTGTGCTTCTAGTCTTCTAATCACAGATTAATGGGCGACATGGGGACCATTATGGTACATAATCAATGTCCCACTCTGAACCATAGCTCTCTAAACTGTGGTCCCCTCTGCCTCCAACTACTACAGCTGAAAAAATACTGGTCTAAATTGGGAGCAGAATTATGGTAATATGGCTGTTATATGTCCAAGTGCGAACGTAAGGGAGGCCCGTGCAGGGCACAATGGTGCGGAACATTACATTCACGTCTTTGCATGCACACAGGGATTGGGATGATCCCAATAGTTACAACTAGTACAGCAGTCTGTACTAGCTGTAACTATGCCTTTACTCATAGCAACTCATATTACATAAATAACTAACATTTCATATCCAGCTTTCCCTGGTTCAAAATTGGCAAGATCACATAGTCCAAAACGAAAATGGACATTCTACACCGGAATGGAAATTTAAAAGGAGAACATTCTGGCTGTAGCATTGTAGTCAGTATTTCAATTTAGTAAATTTCTGTAATCTAAAATTGAATCCAGAAAAAAAAGAAAAAAAACATGTAATCAGCACATTTACTGGCATGCAGTATAGCTGTGTGGCTGGAGGCCAGTGTGTGCTAAGTAGGACAGTGACATTGTTGTGACTAGCTCTACTACACTGGATCCACACTATTGATGGAAGCATAGATGCTCAATATATTCTAATCAGGCATAAGTTTTGATAAAGATGACTGAGATTTCCTAAAGATACTTGGAAGACACTAGCTTGTATGGAGAATCTACAAGACGGTTTCTGTATCCCTATTCAACCGTATTCATACTAGATTTTTCTTTTCTGAATGAACAGAAAAAAAAATAAGAAGCTCCGTTTCTATTTAAAAATAAATAGAAACAGAGATTGGACCTGTTTGTGAGCATGTTGCCAAGCAATGTAACTTATCAACAGTATATTGAAGTTTTTAATTTCCTCATCAGTGTAGATCATTTTTTTATCATTCCGCCCTAATCATTGATTGATATTGCAATTAAATAAACCACAATGATTTGCTGTATGGTGTTCATGAATCTACTATCATCCTTGTGATTCAAAATGACAGGAATTTCATCCACCTGCCTGGTATTACTTGGATGAAATATCTCCACCTATCTTTTTGCATTTTGGACACACAACCATGTATAGGGACACTGGCTTCTGTAACATGATACTATTTATCATGTAAAATAAACTATTTTTCCAGGAAGGGAACCCCTGAATGGGTTGCTGGACATATGACATTTTGAGGGGGAGATTTCAGATTTAGATGTAGATTTATGCATTGTCTTTAAAATGAAACCATTGCAATGGTGCACTTGTTAAAGGGCTTGTTTGTATTTGAAATCTCTCCCCACTCTCCTCTCAAACACAGTTTTGTCTCCCTCTGTGAATCCGAGCAGCGTTCCACTCCCACTTAATTGACTTTGCTTATAGAGGCCTTTTTAAACTGGGATAATAATGTCAAGGTAAACCTCTAAACTTTGCATAGGGAAATCAAGTGCCCGTTTTAGATTGGAGGAAGGTACATGATACACAATGCAAACTGTATCCTCTGCAGGCTTACCTGTGTGTGTGGATATTACACATGCATGGTTGTAGGGTGGAGGAAACACTCAAACAGAGCATCAATAATAATGCACTCCAATAAGTTAGGAGACTCACAAGAGGTAAAAGAGTAAAGAAAAGGTTAAAAATCAGTGCAGCAAAGGATGATATATCCTGACTTGAAATCTTCTAATGCATGGGGCAAGTTCCCCCAAAATTACTGGAGCCAACATTTCCTATTGTGCAACCAACCAGCTTTGCATTAGATGTCCACGCCCTGTTAACAACCTTGTGATTCAAATTCCACACCTCCAGTTTGTATAGTTGCTTGTTTGTTATTATTTTGTAGTTTCCAACTGCAAATCGAGATAAGATAAGATCACATGATCAAATTGATGATCAAATTGATGCAACAGGTCCCATGGTAAGACTTTATTAAATACTTTTTTCAAATATACACACCACAGGCCCTGTGCCTATTCTTTAGCCTGTGCTGAGTAAGAGTTTGTCCATAGTAAGGGTTGACATTATTATAATTGTTTTAATCAGAGTTGTAGTGGCGATAAGCCAGGCCGTGTGCAACCAGTCCAGTGGTGCTGCAACAGTGTGAAAGGTTTTCCAAAGACAAAAAGGCAAGGTAGAAGGTAATGTTAACATTGATACAGGTCTGAGGCGTCCCGATACTCTTTTTTATTGAATAATAGAACAGCTAACAGAGCTTGTCTAATCTCTGTGATATTTGAAGTAGCTGCTTCACAATGAGCTTCTAGTTTCAAGTTACTTGGTAAGAAAGTTACTTGTTAAGAAAACCATTTATTAAGACTTGAGTGTTTTTATAAGGGTTCCGGGACAGAGGATGTCGCATGTGTACAGATTGTAAAGCCCTCTGAGGCAAATTTGTAATTTGTGATTCTGGGCTATACAAAAAAAAATAAACTGAATAAGTCCAGCCCACTTGGCCCGCAGAAGTGCTACTTGCGGTCGACAAGCGCTCATCAAGTTTGGTTGTAAAGTAAGTTTATCCAGCATCCAGCAGCAAAAGTGAACTCCATGATTGTTACATTGTCACAAATGATCGTTAAATTGTCACAAATGTAACAATTAAAACATGAAGTATTATTTTTCATTAAACTATCTTGTTTATATTAGGTATTAGAACTCCTCCTTTTTACTCTTTACTTGAAGTAAAAACTTGAATGCAGGACTTTAACTGTGCGTATTGCGGTAATAGTCACACTATTAATAGCTAATAATTCACTAAAGTAAGAAAGTTTATCATTTGATTAAGTTATGAGTAATATATGAGTAAATTCTGTTTTCATGTGAGAAAGTAACCATTCCATTTTTTTTGGGCCATGTTTCTTCAAAGTTTTGAAGATTGAAAGTGTTTAAATTGCACCATATTCCATTTTGTCTCCACGGCCCTTCAGTGTGCTGATCATCCTCCCTGCCTGGATCTCATCAACAGTCTGCTGTCTAACCCACGCCGCTCGTCTAATTCCCAACAAGCCGATTTCCGCCAAAGATTATTTAACCGAGGACCTGCATTGTTTAGTTTGTTATATAAGTCAATAATCTTTTTTTCCCCTCCTCTATTCCCCAGATTTAGCTAATCTGCCTAATTACAAATTAGCATTCTCCACATAGAAGATCCACATTTCCACATTAAGACCCAGGCTTCTAGGGGACGCTGAATCAGCTTTTATTGGCTGATGCTTTGTCTCCAAAGAACCCAGTCGGAGACACAAGGGCTTCCTATACCTGCCACGTCTTCACAGCCCAGGATGTTACTATACCTGAAGGAGGAGGAGACTTTGGCTTCACTTTTGGGTAGCTGTCATGCCGTCCATTTTTATATACTGTCTATGGGTTAAACTAGCTCGTATAAATATGGGAAACAAATCGCCTGGCTATGTCCAAAGTTCAAAAACACACCGACAAGCACCTCTAAAGATAGACAACCAACCACATTTAAGCAGTTTTAACAAGCTTGGTCTTTGCAATGCATGTTTATAATAATGTCCCCGCAACTATGGCTATTGCACTACTTGTTAGCAATCTCTCGCTGTCTTGCTAATGTGTAGCTTATCATTCATCATTTGCGGCAATGTTATTACAGAGGATCAAAGAACAAGCCTTGTGCAACCGGCCCCAGAAGTTTGGTGAAATGGATGAACTGTTGTATGTCAAGAAATTAAAGCACCCTCTAAACTACATATATCATATTTACATTTCAACAAATAAGATACGACATGACACTGCTTGCTAGGGTAATGTGTCAAATTGACGTGATGCAAATACATAAATACATTTGTGCTTAACCAATTTACAGTATTAAACAGGGATTTAATAAAGGCTCACAGCTCAGTTTGACTTGGGCCCTAGTGAGTTAATTGAGCCATGCTAAAATGACGTCTTCAATGTGTGTGTTTAGTTCAACCAACAGTCCAAAACCCAAATTTGTCAGCATTAAAATCAATAATCTTAATCAGTGATCATGCTCTGTTTAAGTGCAGCAAACCTCAAGTATTATGTTAAGAGTGTACAATCCATGTATGATTATCTTAGATTATTTAAAAGTATAGATAGGAGTTAGGAAAATGTGTTTAGACTAAATACGACAAACATGTTTGAAGAGGCCATCCTGAGTTCGCAGCATGTGTTAGTAGAAACAAGTTCTACCGTCTTTTTGCCCTCCAATCCAGAGTCGAGGGCAGTGGGGCAAGAAGTAAACAGATTTGAAAAAGCAATCAACAGCCCCCCCAACCCTCATGCCCCCACAAGCTGATTTGCATCTGATCCCCAGATCATGTTTTATTTATCAGTAATCACAACCAATCAGGGAAGAAATTAATCAATGAAGGCGCAAGGTAGGAGTGATATCCGCCATCTGGGGGTCGCACTGATCCCTCAACCCCCTGGCTGGCACACACACACACGGGCATGTACACAAACACATCCAAGGTCCAACACAGATAAACACACACACATGCACAGTATGCACATACACATTGGCAGGGTGCAACAAATACATGCAGTGAGAAAAACACACTTACACATGCATAGATACACACAGGGCTCAACAGCAATGAGAACCAACATAACGCACACACACACACACACACACACACAAACCGAAGTACCCTTTCCGCTGGCTTGTCATAGGCCCATATTTAGGTGACTGATATTTTTCTCTCCCCCTACCAATGAGCTCCAAGCAAGTCCATATGGCCCGGATCAAAGGTGTTGCTGGGTGCATGCTTCTGCTTTATTGCCAGCCGCTGCTGTTAATTAGGAAACAAGATCACAGGCAGTATTAAAATCCAATTAAATTGATATGAACAGATTGCCAAGTGATGTTCGCTAATGTATAATTGAGCACCATGCAAATTTCTCTGGCTGCCTTTTGTTTTGCCGTGTCTCTGCCTCTATCTCACCGGCCCACAATGAGCAATCAAGCTTGAAACTTTTTCTCCCTCTGTCGTCACTGACAGAGATAAATCAGTTAATGCCCTGTGATGGGGTATGGCTTACATCAGTTAAAGTGATATCCCTCCCATCATGCACCAGTAGAGCAGTGGAGGCTTTGCCTCTCGCAGGGCGTCAATCCAACATGTCTGGACATGAACATTTGATAAATGTGTTGTCATAGCTACTGTACCTAAACTAGTTACTTTGAAGTGGGAAAAGTTATATTAAGGATATGCATTCAAAATAAAATGTAATTCTTTTGTAAAATGTAGTTTTCTTTTGATACATTATTCATGTCAATTCATGGCGTTACCCAATTTGTCCATTCAGTGGCAGTTGATAATAAACATTCATTATTTAGTTCTTGGTCAAATAGAGTGGCGGGAATATTTGTACAAAACTTGATAGAGCATTTTGTCATATTTGCCAAAAAAATTTGCAGTGCTAACTTTACTTATTCTAAGGTGCCTTGTTTTTTCATTTTTCTTATTTAACCTTTTGTTACCCAAGGCATGCCCCCTTAAGTCAATAAGTCAAATAAAGTGGTAATTCAGTTGGAATTACAGGCAAGACTAACTTTTTTATTGTTTTGTATATGTTGAAGGAAGCTAAAGCTATTTTTTTAAGTTTACTGTGTTTGAAGTGATAATAATAGTTTAAACAACACATATTTATATTTCAAGATTTAGAAAGTATTTTATTAATCTCTCATTGGGGAAATTCATTTTTTAGACTCTGTTGTTATTACTCATTACACACACAAAGGCCTGAAATAAATGTAAGTAGCACATGCACATACATTTGTTGTGGAGAGATGACAAAGGAGCTCCAAACAGCTATGATTTGGTTCCTTGCTCAAGGGAACCTCAGCAGTGCCGAGGAGGTGAACTGGACTTTAACAGGTTGTCAAGCAAAGTCCCCCCGGACCTAACCTAAGAGCTTTAGTTTATGTTTATTGCAATTATCTGTTTGGGGTCCTGGAGACACCAGGCCCTCCTTAAAAGCTCAAAAATATTTATTTATTGCCTGGATACTTATTTACTGTATATTAGTCCTTGATTCATCATGTGTCATGCAGCAATTGTCAGATAAAATGACAGACAGCTATGAAACCAGAGACAACAACAGCAATAGACTTTAACACCTGCTCACCATATCATGAAGTTTAGTTTATATTCATAAATTATGTATATATACACACACATATTTAAATGAGAAATGTTGATTTTTCAATCATTAACTCCTCATACCTACAGCAGTGGGGTAAAACATCAAACAGGGAAGTAAAGCAAATTTATTATATTTGGGACTAATATCAAGCATTTCTTGTTCATAATAAACCCTAAATCAAGTGACAGGTAAGTGTAATATAGTACCCAACAGAGCTTATAATGAAGCAGAGGACTGACAGCACACAAAGGAAGCTTCAGCCTGACAGAGAAGAAAGTGAATTTCTTAAAGAACATCTAACTTTAACACTGATCTCTTCTAACATGGCAGGTCAGCCAGGTTACAGGACACATTAGGGATTAAGGATTAAAAAGCTGATTATAAAGGCCCCTCCTGTCCTAGGATTTGCTATGTGACATATTCATACATTAGGATGTGACTGGTCAAACTGGTTAAGAAGGAAGGGATTTTTTTCTGAGCTCTAAGCCGGTCCAGCGGTGGACTGGCGGGTTTTAACAACAGGGCTTAGTCCTGCTGGAACGATGAATGACATGAATGATGATCAAGTTGTCAGACTGTGTCAGCGAGTAAAGTTGTCACTTGCCCCTGCTTCCTGAACTGTTTTGTTTTTTAAATCTTTTGACATAGTAGTTTTTAAATTGGCTTCGCTGTTCATGGGGTCCTTGATGCAATCCAGGTTTTTTTGAAGAGGTTCTGTGTGCCAGGTTCATAAGGATTTCAAAGACATCTAGGTATGAACAGGAACATGTGTTCAGGCAGGAATTTACAAGAGTTTGCGATCCTGGAATGGGATCTCAATGGTTTTTTTGAAGATTTTTCAGGAACCTTTAGAGATCTTTGAGAGTTGACCTAATTCACTAAGGCCAGCAGAGGTATTTTATGGCGTTAAAAATGATCCTAGGAGAAGAGTACTCTGATCCCTATAAGGGTTTCAGGACTCACTTACGTACTTGTGGATGTTAAAATGATTCAGCACGACCTAACAGAGTTCTTGAGTCAGAGATGTACAGTGGTTCTTTAAATTGTGCCAGTAACCAATGAAGAGGGTCTTTGAGAGTTATCCAATAGGTTTAGTTTCACAAAGGTTCCAAGTGCTCTCTAAAGGCTTTCTAGGATTGGAACCTACATGTCTTGAAAATGTTTCAGGACTTCCTGGAGGACCTGCAAGGAACAAGTCATCCTGCAGGTCCTTGGGTAGGGTTCTGGAGAGGAATTTAGGGATATCTGATGTCCTTGAAGAGTGTTCAGAGGCATCCAGTAGTCCATGATTAACGTTGACACAAATGACGCTCCCCTGAGTAAAAGCACTGTGTCTGTTTGAACAATCCACCACCCATCACTCCCACCCTTAGCAGATATATTGCATCTAATAATGACACTGGAGTAAGTTGAAAGCCTGGTGTGTATCATACAGATGCTAGAGGGTTCCTTTTGCGTAGTTTTTCAAGATGCAGAGGGCCACTGTTCAAGCATCGGTATTTGACACACTGGGAGTGAGACCCGGCTGCCATGAGGGTGGTTCCAGGGGTCATCAGTGTCTTCTAGGGGAATCAGTGACATTTAACTCACTATGGTCTGGCTGAGACATGCCTCAAACATGTCTGTGTGATATGATATATCTCTTTGAAGGTCTTTTACATATCAACCTGTTCTAACAAACAATCCCAGTGATTACAGAGCTTGGGAAGTCTCCATAACCCATTCTGTGCCTTGCCAATTAAAACCCCACATTATCAGCGAATAAATACCACTCGCTCTAACAGCTGAATGAGCCTAATCACATATATTGTTGACGTATCAACTCAAAAATAAAACTGAAATGAAAGGCTTGGATGAAAAGCAACGAGATGCCACAATCGCCAGAGTCTCGGCTGCCGGCCAAGTTAAAACCTATCCATAATGTCAGGATGTCGCCAAGTCAGGCCAAGCATGGAATGAAGAGAAAAAGAGGGATGAGGAGAGAGGGAGGGATAAAGAGATAGATGAGGTGAAGTGGGTGCAGCTGGTGCCCTTTGTCTCTCCAGTGCTTGGTCCTCGGAGCTTCAGATCCATTGGGAGGGCAGAGAAAGCCCCCGTAATGACATGCTAATGTGACTGTTAGAAGAAAAAGTAGGGAGATCGGAAAATGCGCCAATTCTCTGCCGTAAATGGGCAACATTGCTAAAAGAAGGGGAAATACTCCCCGTCCTTTTTATATGAAAAGTGATAAAAGCCACCATAAATCCCAATAAAAAAGGATTTGGTGATATGAGGCAAGCAGATAAGAGCGAAATGGTGGAGGAGGGATGCAGGGGGAGGACGGATGAAGGTGTAATTTTGGTTGGAAAGAGTGGAAGCATACAAGGCCTGCTGGGAAATCTGCATATGGAGTTGGATGGTTTTGGGCTGTGTATTGCAATTTGACGACTACCTGTTTTGAACTCCCTTATAAAGAAGACCAAAATGAAAGACTGACAATTGCATCCATCATTACTGTGTAGTCTCATTAACTTGACGGTCCAGCAAAAAATATTTGCAGCACTGACTAAAGATGCTTAATCAGATTGGATGTATTTTAAGTACTTTTGTTTGTGTCATGTAATGTATGAAGATTTTTTTTTTTTTTTACATCAGCCATTGATTACTATATTATTTCTGTGACAGAAGTCTATTATGCATTAATTAAAAGAAACTTTAAGAACACTTTTATTGGGAGAAAGGGCTGAGCTGATCTCTTAAGCAAAAATAGGTAAAACTGGCAATGGCAGAAAGTGGAAAATGAACAGCGGTTTCCAACAACTAGTTTCAGAGATGAGACCAAGGCCTCTCTTCTCTGTTGTAATCTTACCAATAGACCATTTTAACTTTGATATAATCAAATATGACTTTAGTGGCTGCACGGCGGTGTAATGGATAGCACTGTCGCCTCACAGCAACAGGGGCCCGGGTTCAATTCCCGGGCTGGACAACCTTCTGTGTGGAGTTTGCATGTTCTCCCTGTGTCAGCGTGGGTTCTCTCTGGGTTCTCTGGCTTCCTCCCACAGTCCAAAGACATGCAGCTTAGGTTAATTGAAGACTCTAAATTGCCCGTAGGTGTGGATGTGAGTGTGAATGGTTGTCTGTCTCTATGTGTCAGCCCTGTGATAGGCTGGAGACCTGTCCAGGGTGAACCCTGCCTTCACCCATTGACAGCTGGATGGATGGACTTTAGTGGCACTTTTAGTTCTGGTTGTACATGAAGGCTGTCAAAAACTACATTTTTGATGAGTACTTCAAAGTACTGTGATTACATTACAGAGGCCAAGTAATGTGTTGTCTGTTTATGAAAGTATCACGGTGCTTTGCCAGTGTCTTCTTAAGGGTTTGACTTAAGTCTAGATTATGGTCTAACTTTTGAACATGTGAGAGCATCAATTTAAATGAAAATTGCCAGCAATTAGTATGCAAAATATATTGACACTTGAAACCCCCTGAAAGCCTCAATAACATTTTGGGAGGTCTCTAAAATCTTCCCTAAAATATTTGTCACTACTAAAATGTATTTTAAAAGCTTATTATTCAAACTCCAAAACATGTTTTCATGAATATTAATAGTTAGTATGCGCCTAAAAGAGGCGGATCCTGCTAGTAATTATGTGTAACAGATTTTTATGGTACTTTTGCTATTTTCTAAGTAAGCACAGTCAGTAAAAAGTGATCTCTGGTCAGATTGATTCTGAGGAATAATGACCATCCTTCCAACACATTCTCACTCCCAACTCTTCAATTACGCCACTTGGTCAGTAGTCCTACGCTTTAAACTATGACGTGGAGGGTACCCCTCTACTGTCAGTTCTGGACGTGTCAGGGATGTCAAGTCATTTTCCATTTGGCATAGTGTCTTTTAAAATAAAATTTGGATTATCAAAGGAAAGGTACAGTTGCATGTATGAATGTGCAGTATTACATGCATGAAGTTGGTTTTCATAATACACTTCCAACCTAGGTTTACTTCATTTCTAGGTTTACTTACGTAACAAAATAACTGGTTTAGGTTTAGGTTCAGGTTGAAACTACAGTATGTTTGTATCATAATTGCAGTTGGTGTGGAGGTTACGCAAAACAAAACTATGGTAAAATGCTGTCTTTGTATTGCATTGTACACGAACAAGGGCCTCTAGGGTGAAAGTCCAGAGTGTGTTTGATCCAAACAGCACTCACACCTGCCCTACATGGACCTTCTCTTTCTTTACCCCTCTACTGTACTCTATGGATAATACTCACCTCGAATCACGAGCATGCACACTTTCATCACCATTCACTGACATGACTCACACCTATTGTTCTGTCTGGACTTTCCCTACAGAGACAACGGACTGAATGTATAACCCAACCCAGCACTCAGTGGCTCCTCCTATGACAGTGTATAAGCACAATGTTATAACAGGACTATTGTAGGTTGAGAGAAGAGGAAAAGTCTGGTCAAGAAAATGTCAACATGCCCCATTTCAAGCATTTAAATACACAACCGAAGCTGTCATTTTTCTGATGGCGGCTGTCTAACTAAAACGGAACCCTGTCTTTTTATGTTGTTGTTGTTTGCTTGATGATGAAAGTTTCAAGCTAACCGGGCTAAATGGCGATGACATGGCTGCCTCTTAATAGTAATACCGCAACAATATCCCTATACATCTGCACAATGCAGCAAATTTCTCGATCATCATTTGCATCGTGAGTGTATTGAGAAGCATTTAAAACCACATTAGCATATTACATGCTTTCAAACAAAGAAGCACCATATGCAAAATGTCTACAGAATACTTGTACATTGAATGTAGTTTATGTGAACACACATAGAAGTGCACTTAATTCACAATCGCTTTTTCCAGAAAAAACAATGCTGCTAATTAAGAAAAAAATATCTCACTCCAGAATTTAACACTGCTTGTAATCACTTTTTTTAGAAAGATTCAAGACTTTTTGCATGGCAGTTGCTGCCTCGCTCTCCTCTGTTGCTTTTTACTTACGTATAACATTTAAAAACTGTATCGACAAGAAGAAAACCTTAGATCTATTAACATGTTTGCTGATGGAATATGGCTGCAATATGGCCTTAATATTGTTTGATTTATATAATAACATTTTTCACTATTGATAAAAAAAAATTAAAATTACACTATAAAATGACAAAAGCTAAAGAAGCATAATTACTATGAATCACAAAGAGGCATAAAGGATAATCTAAAAATATAATATTCACCACCAGGCCCAAATGGACTTTGATGGGCTTTTCAAACTATTATTACATAGAATATGTAGCTTTTCATATAAATGTACAGGTGAGAGATACAAAACATCCTTGCAGGTAATGTGGTATGTGTCACATTTTATTTTAGTTTCCAGATTTGTATGCTGGCTTAAAATATTTTTAGTTATTTTATCCCTTATTTGTGCTGGCACATAAATCGCTCACTTGAATGCATTGCAAAGGAAATGTTTTTATAGAAATTTGCCAACTTTTCCTGTAGTTATGTAAAACTATGTGACAATAAATATTGAGTCATAAAAAAAGTCTTTCCAGCCAATTCATTTCCCAGATCTGGCGTTTGAGTCCCTGCTGTTCATACAGCGGATAAACACTTTGATAAATTACACTACATAGTATGTTGGATTGTAACCATGTATGTCTGTTTTCTTAGAGATCCTTCGTAACCCAGCAGACCATAAAAGGTTTCAACTGGAATAAAAGAACAGACAGTTGTTGGCCCAAAAAATATAGAGGGATGTAAGTGTGTCTGTGTGTGTGTACGTGTCCTAAATATGACAGATGAGTGTAAGGTGTGGGTGTGTATGAGCACCTAATTGGCCCAGATATCACAGAATGAAATATTCATGTGGCGGCTCAGCGTCTTTTGAAAAGGGAATCTGGTGTGTAATGATGAAGTCGGACTATTTTATCTGCCGTGCACCCCACTGACACACTTAAAGCTCGCCATGCAATACCTCCCACCACTCTCACACACACAAACACACAGCGAGGTCTCTGTACACTAATATATTCCAACATTCTAATTCGAAGTAATGCAGACACATAAACCTGTGATCATAGCAACATCCTATCCTTTCCATCTTTGACTTTGCAGACATTAATGTACATTACCATGGTGGATTTTTTACAACAATATCTTTAGTCACCGCAAGGTGGGAAGCAGAGTACAGTGCAAAAGTAACTTGTATCAAACTATTGCCTAAGTTGACATCATCAGGGACATCATCAGGAAGTGTTTTTAAAGGTGAAAAAACAGGGAAAAGCTGTGAATTCTGTATTTCACGTGAATTGGAATTCATGTGACTTTTAGTCTTCTATATTAACATTCATTCCAATATTGCGATGTGAAGCCATTCATGTCACATCCCACCACTGCTGGCTCCTACTCCACATCAACTCAGTCTTCTGTACAAAAGTAGCAGATATTGCTTCACAAAAAAGTGTCCGAAACATCTCAGCAGGCCCCTTTTGACATTAATGAGCACCTAAGCAATACCCTTTCAATGCGAAGGAGCAGCGGCCCTACTCCGAGCTCCCTCAGGATACCTGAGCCGCTCCCCCATCTGTAAATCTAAGCTGATCCACCTTATGAAGGAAGCCCATTTCGGCCACATTCTTTCGGTCAGTACCCATAGCTCATGACCATAGGTAAAGGTCTGATAGTAGATGGACTTGTAAAATCAAGAGCTTTGCCTTCTGACTGAGCTCCCACTTCACCACACTGGTCGGGTACAATGCCTGTATCACTGCTGACGCCTACCGAACAGCCTGTCTATCTCACGTCCCATTTTACCTTCACTTGTGAACAAGAACTGCCTTGCTGTGGGCAATGTCCCGCTCCAAACCTGGAGGGTGCAATCCACCGTTTTATGGGAGAAAAGCATGGTCTCAGACTTCGAGGTACTGACTCTCATCCTGAATACTTCTCACTCAACCGCAGACCGCCTTAGTGTTTGCTGAAGGTCACGTTCTAAAGGAGGCAACAGAACCATATCATCTGCCAAGAGCAAAAACGCAAATCTTAGGTCCCAAAACCAGGCACTCCCTTCCCCCCGGCTGCACTTTGAAATCCTGTCCTTGAAAATAACAGGCAGGATCAATGACAAGGGACAACCCTTGTGGAGGCCAATACGCACCAGAGACGTGTTTGAATTTGTGCCAAGTATAAGGACATCGCTCTACTGTGGTTATACAAGGACTGAATGAAGTGAGCAACAGCCCCGGTACCCCATATTCCCTCCCCAGAAATTATTTGTTGCAGACCGATATTCCTTCTCCATAGTCTTCCAGGATTCCTCCCACACCGGGTTTTGGCTTTGGCAATCACCACAGCTGCAGCCCTTCTGGCCAACCGGTACCTGTCTGCTGTGCCTGGAGACCCCTGGGCCAGCCAAGGGCGAACGGCTTACGTCTTAAGCTTTTATGGGTTCTCAGGTTTCTGCACCAACAGGCACCAATGACCTTCTTACCAAAACACCTATCAGCCTCTTCCCCAATGAGAGAGAGGTCCTTAAGGCAAGTCTGTGATGCCAGGTGACGGCATGCCTTTGTCCCCACCTTTGACTGCCGCCAGGCTCACAACGCACCCAACCCCAATACCTACCCCTGCAAGTGATGGGCCCACAGGGTGTTCATGTTCATTTTTTTAGGGCTGGGCCGGGCCGAGCCCAATTTGGAAAGGCCGGCTACCAGACGGTTAAGATACAGACAGAGAGATGTCATTAAGACAACAGCTTTAGCTAAATTGAGCACAGGTGTTCAAGGAATATACAAAAGGGAAGCTATGCAACTTCTTTGATTTGTACAATATTTTGTTCAAATTTACAGCCACCTTTTGTGTGTATTAAGGTGCTGTTAGCTCTGAGAAATATTGATGCTAGCATCACACGCCCTACAGGTGAAGTGAAGTTTAAGTGACCTGCATCTATTACTCATATAGTTTTCTTGAATAAATATAATCTTATTCACCTTACATGGGGTAGAAAATATTTCTACCCCATGAAAATATTTTCTTCAGTAGATCCCAAAGATCACTTACTCTGTCCCACCACCAATGGGGAAAGGTAGCATGTGTCTATTTTGAGTCAAGGAGCAGGTGTCACTTGTGTGTCAATTGAGTAGATTATTTGAGATGAAAGGGAGCCAACAGCCTGCAGAATGCAATACATAACTAGAGCAAATATCTTGACAACAATATAGTTAGTCGAGTGCATTTTGAGCAAATGGTCTGAAGGAAAAACAAAATTCACCAGCTCAAGCATGACATGAAACTGTACTTTGAAACACTAAAATCACAAAGGCAACAGCGCTATGATCAACTACAATGCCTTCAAAACCTCTTTTTACGCCAAATATGTATGTACCCTTTTTCCTCTTTTACTTTTTTTGTTACTTATCATATTCAACATTTTTCTTGGTAACCTTAAATGAGGATTGAGTAAAGGGAAAAAATACTGGGTGGCTCATTTCTATGATGAAAACAAACTTGTGCAAGAGATATGGATGGCAACAATTTTAACTAAACTGTAGAAATTGTTGTAGAGAAATTGTGTCTGCCTTGATAGGGATCATGGAAATACACAAAAACCATTGGCCCACTACCTATCTTCAACGCTCATTATGCTCAACAGTGGTGCAATGGCTTATTGGTCTGAGGTATGGAAACTAACCCAAAATTGTTAATGACAACAACAACTCTACATTTGTTTCAGCTCTCCCTCCTCTGAGTTCCTATAAACTTTTTACTCTTCCAAATCAGGAAAAACTAATTTATTGCCAGATGGGGAGGCTGCAAACATCAGAACCTCCATTATCAGTAAAATATGGCAAGCACTATTCAGTACCTGTACTGTTTCACCAAACACCATTAGTTTTGGATGACATGTAGCTCTTGTTTCCAATTTTCTAGTTACTTATACGTCATTTTATACGGCATTTTGAGCAAAGGTGTCTACCAAATGAATGCAAGACAAATGTGATTAAAGCTTTTTCGAGGATGAAATTAACTCACAAACTCTCTCTTACACTCAAACCTAATAAGTTGTGTCGGTCACTCACCGCCTGTTTTTATTGCTCCCAGAATTTTTTTGTTTTGGTTGCTGCTCTGGTGAACTTTGATTCTCAAGAACGCAAAATGGAGAATCTTGTGATTGATATTGAGATTGAGTTTGCCAATTTCAGACGACTTAGTGAAGCACATACATCAGCCAACTCACCCTCCTTCCCATCCATCTATCCCTCCCAACTGGAGCCCCTACTGAGGAAACCCAGGATGAATAGGTGAACCAAGGGTCTACACACTCCTGCTCCTCCTCCTCTTCTTTCTCCTGGATTCACACCATGACCTCCCTCCACCATGGAAACCCCTGGAATCAGCTCACACACACATGAATTCACTGATTTTCCCATCACACACCCAGCCACTAAAGCCTTGGCAGCGAGCAGCACAGGCCTTGGCACAGTTCACCTTAATAAGTGGCAGATTCCAGCCCCATGCCACTGCTGGGTGGCCGAGAGAGATAGAGAGGCAGAGAGGAACAGAGAGAGAGTGAGACCTTATCAAGCAGGGTGGATTGTGGGTTTGGCACATGCTGTGTGTTTCTGCGAGGCCTTGGCTGGTCGACCGACGACTGAGTACTTTGGGCCTCCCGGAAGAGATGCTGAACAGAGAGAAAAAGAGAAATGAAAACAAAACAAAACCACAATGGAGGTTTTGCCCTTTGTATGGGCAATTAATTAAAATCCATTTATTTCCTCCTTTTATTCATTCTGTGTCTCTGTTCTGTTTAACCAACGCTTGTAAAAGCTGGCCACAGAGAGAGGCGAGCATGGCCAAACTGGAGCTGTCCCATCCAAACCGCAACCAGCTGACAGCTTTCAAGGAGCTGCTGAATGGAAGAGGAAGAAACATAACGGCTGCTCTGCATTAGAGAACACAGAGACAACTGATGGTCCCATAGGCCCACTGCAGCACCATTACACTGAAGCTGGCTCCTGTTAAAAATCTATTTAGTCAGTAATTGGCCTTCAAAGAGATGAATAATTAACAAATATTCACATGTTGTCCTGCCATCATTATACTTGTTTCACATAAGTTTATGTATCAATTCCTGATGATTCAGTTTTGTGCTGATTTCTTCTGAAAGAAGCAAATATTGATGTACAGATGTTTGGGGCTCCTTAAACAACCTTTTTTCAAAAACAATTCACATGAACTTTTTTCTGATCTGCCACATCAATGGTTAAGGATTTGCAACAACACCGGTCATGGTTAAAACAAACAAAACGAGTGTTAGTAGGATGTGAACAGCAGTCATAGTCAGAAATATCCGTCAGCAGCTTTGCATGCCCAACCTTTCAACCCTGAACTCACCTGAAGGCTCAGACACACCAGCATTTAAAAAACAACATTTAAGATAGAATCAATTCATTTGAATGGCATTACTGCAATCACAAGATCCTCATACAGGGGACAAGAAAATCTGTATGTATCTTTTGCATGATACTGGCATGCTAATATCCACCATTACCCATGCAAACTCTTTGAGGGGATATGGAGGACTGGATAATCTCAAACAGGGGAAGCTACCTTTCTCCAATGAACTAAAAACTGCTTTTTAAAGTGATGTTTAACATACTGTTATGAGACATGAGTCAATCATATTAAAAAAAAAACCTGACAGTCAGCCACCCAGTTGTCAGTTGGCTAACGTGTTAGTGGTGACCTTACCAGCTAGTGCTACCAACTAATCCTGTGAATAGTCACTATGTCACTATGCTAGCACCACCTATTTTGCAATGCTGCTTAGATGTACATTGTTTTGACACTTTTGTGTGACCATGCAAGGTTTAATACTATACCATCAAGTATAATTATTATGTTATTAGGTTATTATACCACAACCGCTAATTGTTCTACTTATTTGTCATCAGTAGCACAATTATTAAATCTACAGGTACAATACATAACTGACATTATGAGTATAGGCATAGCTCACTAAGAGCAAGAGTTTGGGCCTATCATTGAACTCAGATCATATAAGAGAGTTTAAAATTGATCACATCAGCAACCCTTAGCCTGCCTTTACTTTAAAAATACTACCTTGATCTGAATTATCCCGCTCCACAGCCCTTGCCAGGAGTCTTCTTTAATGCTAAATGGACTGTACTTGTATAGCGCTTTTCTAGTCTTCCGACCACTCAAAGCGCTTTTACATTACTAATCATTCATACCCATTCATACACTGATGACAGGGGCTACCACGCAAGGTGCCACCTGCCCATCAGGGTCTCTCTAACCATTCACACCCATTCACACACCGATGGCACAGCCTTCGGGAGCAACTCAGGGTTAAGTGTCTTGCCCAAGGACACATTGACCTGGACTGCCGGAGCCAGGGATCGAACCGCCGATCCTCTGATTGGAGGACGACCCTGCTCTCCACTGAGCCACAGCCGCCCCTAATGCTGAGACTACTTAAGTTATGAACTACTCTTCATAACTCTTTTCTTCATTAATCTCTCCAATCATTCTCCTCTCATTCCTCTATCTCTTCTTTTCTAGACATGTGGTCTTTCCTCTTTCCTACTTTACATATCATTTCTTAATCTAACAGTAATTCATGCCCTCGGCCTTTATAAATAATGGAGGGAAACTGAGATTAGTCAACAACCACCATCAGATATGATGTTAATTGTCCTCTGATTCTGCCAATTATGTTGATAGCAGAGATGTCTGGTCCACAGAGAGGCCAGGAGGGGAAGTAGCCCTGAGTGAGAGAGAAGGCTTGGACAAGAGAAAAGCCAGGATGAGAAGGACTAAAGAAGATGAGGCCCATAGGAGAAGTATTGGTGGTCAGTGGGATTCAAAACCAGAGGCCTGTACTACAAAGCAAGATTTGGGGTTAGTGGGGTAGCTTCAGGGTTAATTTTGGGTTCCAGTGCTACGTTGGAGGTTCACTTCTTAGCGGTTTAAACATTTTGGTAACTTACGTCATATACTCGCTTCTTGGGCCGTGTCTTACAGCGCGGCATGTCGTGCCTCACAGTCCCTCAGACTGGATGTTTTGCCTTGTGTTACCTTGCTCGGGTTATAAATGATGGAAGGAAACTTCTTACCGCGAATTATGTTTTTATATTTATTCTTTATTTTCTCTGAAGTCCATTTCATACCGCTGCGGTTGCAGCTAAAGGAATAAGGCTAAAATATTGTCACACTCCATCAGAATACATCTGCAACACATTAAATTAACGGAATACACACAAGTCATTATATTCAGATCTATTGTGATTTATACAGCGGGTAAAATGAGTATTGAACACGTCACCATTTTTCTCAGTAAATTTATTTCTAAAGGTGCTATTGACATGAAATTTTCACCAGATGTCGGTAACAACCCAAGTAATCCATACATACAAAGAAAACCAAACAAATAAGTTCAGAAATTAAGTTATGTGTAATAAAATGGAATGACACAGGGAAAAAGTATTGAACACGCTTACTGAAATTTATTTAATACTTGGTACAAAAGCCTTTGTTGGTAATGACAGCTTCAAGACGCCTCCTGTATGGAGAAACTAGTCGCATGCATTGCTCAGGTGTGATTTTGGCCCATTCATCCACACAAACAGTCTTCAAACCTTGAAGGTTCCCTGGGCCTCTTCTATGAACTCTGATCTTGAGTTCTTCCCATAGATTTTCTATTGGATTCAAGTCAGGTGATCTAGCAGCTTTATTTTCTTTCTCTGAAACCAATTGAGAGTTTCCTTGGCTGTGTGTTTGGCATCATTGTCTTGCTGAAATGTCCACCCTCGTTTCATCTTCATCATCCTGGTAGATGACAGCAGATTTTTATCAAGAATGTCTCAGTACATTTTTCCATTCATCCTTCCTTCAATTATATGAAGTTTGCCAGTGCCGTATGCTGAAAAACAGCCCCACACCATGATGTTCCCACCTCGAAACTTCACTGTTGGTATGGTGTTTTTGGGGTGATGTGCAGTGCCATTTCACCTCCAAACATGGTGTGTATTATGGCTTCCAAAGAGTTCAATTTTGATCTCATCTGACCAGACTCCCAGTATTTCACAGGCTTGTCTAAATGTTGTGCAGCAAACTTTAAATGAGCTTCAACATGCTTTTTCTTCAGCAATGGAGTCTTGCGTGGTGAGCGTGCATACAGGCCACGGCGGTTGAGTGCATTACTTATTGTTTTCTTTGAAA
The DNA here is from genome assembly GCF_027596085.1 of Anoplopoma fimbria. Taxonomy (NCBI): domain Eukaryota; kingdom Metazoa; phylum Chordata; class Actinopteri; order Perciformes; family Anoplopomatidae; genus Anoplopoma; species Anoplopoma fimbria. Next base: position 10,598,889 of record NC_072463.1, on the reverse strand, counting down.
CAATTGTACCTGCTAATTCCAGGTCTTTCTGAAGCTCTTTCTGAAGCTCTCCACAAGTGGTCCTTGGCTCTTGGACAACTCTTCTGATAATTATTTTCACTCCTCTGTCAGAAATCTTGCGAGGAGCACCTGGTCGTGGCTGGTTTATGGTGAAATGATGTTCTTTCCACTTCCGGATTATGGCCCCAACAGTGCTCACTGGAACATTCAGAAGTTTAGAAATCCTTCTGTAACCAATGCCATCAGTATGTTTTGCAACAATCAAGGTTGCAAAGGTCTTGAGAGAGCGCTTTGCTTTTACCCATCATGAGATGTTTCTTGTGTGACACCTTGGTAATGAGTTATTATAAATCTATTAATTTCCAAACATTAGAGGTGGGTAGAATAGTTAAAAATTGTACTCAAGTAAAGGTACTGAAAAAAATTACTCAGTTAATCAAAATAACTACTTCAGTACAAAAATATTTGAGTAACAACTAACTGAGTTATGCAGTATGACTGGAACTATTTGAACCACAGATAGTCTTCCTCAGGTAAAGAACATTGCAAATGTCCCCGCTGTGACTAATAAAGGATTACCTTATCTTGTCTTATCTTACACACAAATTTATTTGTGATGACATGAAATGTCGTCATCACAAGATTATACAACCCTGCCATAAATACACCACATATGGGAATACCAATATTCCCAGTCTGTATCTGTAAATCAGATCACAAAAAAAAATCACAAACAAAAAAATTCTATATTAAGTGCACCAATTAGTACTTTTTCTAATTATAATATTTTGCTTGTTATCTCCTATGTTATTATTTGGCAAATAAAACAAACCATGTCCATGTGCAGGGCATAATAGATTGTGTTTATTCTATTTCAACATGTTACAGTGTCATTTACGTTTGATCATTCCAGTATAGATGTTCTCACCAATCACAATCATCAAGACAGTTTGATTAGAAAAGTGGTCAAATCAGTATCTTATGTTTCTGAAAAAGTCTCATCAGTTGACACATTTAGGAGATAATTAGGTGACGTTTACTCATTAATTGCCAGTTAAATACAGGTGTGTTCACTTCTGCACTTTGACCTCAGGAAGACAATCTGTGGTTGTGTATCTCTTCATCAGGCTAACCAATGAGCATGACTAGTTAAAAGCACACCACTTGCACACCATTAGCTTTATACATTACTGCAGAAATCAGGAGTAGGTTTGTAGTTTTGAAGCATGACATACAGTGTGGATATGTCATTAAACTTATTTGCATTACCACAACAAACACTCACAATCAGCAGAGTTCTCTTGGGTACTGACTTCCGACCAGAGCCTTCTGAACGGTAATTTGTCTAAGAAATGTAGCTGCTAGCGCTATTCGAAAGCCAAAAATGTTAAGGTTACTCCTTCTGTAGCTTAATCCATGCTGCTTTAAGACCAATTTAAAATACTTTACTCGTCCCCTTGTCCTCTGGGATCCGCTGTAGTCATGTGGAGGCGTGGCTTCGGTTGGATAACAAAGCACCAACAGACCTGGGACCAGCTGGCCACCTGCATGTTAATAAATAAAAAAAGGACTGCAATGAATTTATCCAAATGTAATTGAGTAAAAGTAAAGTCTTATTATTTACTCAAGTAGGACTAAAATGTTGATTTCATTAAAACTAAAGAGTAAAAAGTAACTTAATCTAGTGGAATAATTTTGATTTATTAATTCCCAGCTCTGCAAAACATACAATTAACATGCTCTCCTTAAAGGTGCCAGACTTCAGTCATACAACAGTCATTTCACCTTGCTGATTGTCGTAAAAGACACTTCATTCAAACTCGACAGAAAGAAAAGAAAACATCGGATAGTCTTTCCACGTTTCCAACAATCACCACTTCCGGTTCGGTCAAAATGAACCCTTAGTTCATTAAATTGGATGTGAAAAGAAGCAGGCATTATATGTGCTCCTCAAAGCTACCAGCCATTGAGAGAAGCTGTAATTTTACTTCACTTATAATTGTAAAACACACTTAATTCAAACTGCAAAGATACATGTTGAACACGGTGAAGAAACCCATGAGGGTTGGGCACGTTTTGTGCATGACACGAAAAAAATAATAATATCTATCTATCTATCTATGAAAGACAAGTAATTTATCTCACGGTCCAGTTCCACCTGTTGCCCCCCTGTGATGAGGTCACCACACTGGAGGTTCACAGTGGGTGGCAATGACAACAGTGTCTGTCTGGGGAACACCTGACCCTAACCCTAAAACTAACCCCTGTCTGACTGTTATGATCAGTTATAATGGTTAAGGCAGCCGATCTGAAGTAATGTCTGAATTGGCATACAGCCCACACTATATCCCACAGCTCTCTCTCAAATGTGGACCAGCACCTCTCGGTGGGAGTGAGTGACCGACTAACATACACCAACACTCTCTCTTGTCCTTCCCTGTCTTGAGCCAAGACGCCCCCAACACTTCCATGGAGGCATCAGTGTACACTTAAAAGGGGATGTTAAATTCAGGCATAGTGACAATTGGGACATCTCCAACACTTGGAGAGGCGTGCCTTTACACATCAAGTGGTGCAGAGGGGCTGCACGCTAGGTAAAGTCCTTAACAAAAAGTCCATAGTAAGAGCCTAAGCCCACAAACGCTTTCACTTCAGTTGGATTCTGTGGTGCAGGCCAAGTTTTGTTGGTGTTGCTGTGTTTCTCCTCTCTTTTCTGGTGAGGTCCGGTAGGCTAATGTTTAATGATGTGCTAAATATCGCTTTGTGTTCTGCAAGCAATGCCACCAATTTTGCTCTCTGCTGCTGATGAGCCGGAGAGTCTTCCAGCAACACAAAAGGCACTTCAGTGGATGAAATGGTGAGGACTGCCTCAACTGGGACCTGAGGGACTGACACAAGCTCAGACTCATCCACAGAGAAACACTCAGGAATCAAGTCTTTGCCGCTCAAAAGTGGGATGTTAGCGTCCCTTAACTGCACGGGAAACATCCAAGAGAGCATGGTTAGGGACAAGAAAGTCAAGGCCCCGCAGTGCTGCTTGTGTAGTCCGCCTAAGTACGTAGAAAATAGGCTGCCAGGATTTTTTAACCAGGTGTAGGGTGGCAGTTATGGTGCCCAATGTGTCAAGCATCTGTCCATTCACAGCACGTGCAGCACTTAGGTGAGCATTTAAAGGACGCTTGCGCAGTGTTGGAACAGACATGTGAAAATGGGCACTTATAAACGACTCTGTCGCTCCTGAATCCACTGATATGTTTATTTCAGTCCCTTCAATGCTCCCTATCACATATGAGGTACTCTGTTGCTTTGTTGTGTCTTGTATCAGTGCATAACTGGTTGAGGAGGCAACCGATCTACCTCCAAGGGGCTTGTGGGTGTGGTAGCTGGTGTTTGGGCCACAAGATAAGCTAAATCTCTTTTTCACATTATATATGCTTCCTTTAGGGAATATTATCAGAAAACACTCCATAAACTTGCAGATGATACCCAATTATATCTATCGATGTTATATATATATTTTTGTACAGGCAAAAGGTAGGTAGAGTGTAAAACCTGAAGTCCACGCCTAAAAGGAGTTACCCTCCCCCTCAGAAACACTGCTCCTGAGCTGCCTGAAACGGCTCGGCTTCTGTAACTTCATGAGGTCAAAATGTTACGGAAGTGACGTAAAACTCCTTCCGCTTAGCTTGGCCCGCCCTCAAACAACAAAAGAGAGAGACGGAGCTGAAGCTCAGGTTTCCATGAATCGTGGTTATATCTGTACCGTGGTCGTGCCTCCTGCCGTGGCCCTGCTGACACCCACTGCTACTACCATTATTATTAATATTCACATTACTATTTATATTCCCTATACCATTATTGCTTTACTTATCGTTATTATTATACTACAATATCCATTGTTGCTGTTGTTATTAGTAATCTTAATTTTTTCGATCATTATTCTGCTTACTACTCTTATTTATGAATAATTTATGTGAATGCATTGAATGTTTTGTAACTCCGGCGAACTGCCTTCCACACTTATCTTACGATGGGTCTTCTAAGCAGGAAAGCGATCCCACCGCTGCCACCAATGTAGCCAAGACTTATGTTGCACTTATACTTTAAAGTGGTCAGAAAATAATAACACAAAGCTCCTTAGCCTGCACAAGATGGCAACAGCTTTATTCCTCTTCAAGTCACCAGGCAGTAGCCATTTTCCCTCTCTCTCTCCATCCATTCTACCCTTCACAATAAAAGCCCAGACACATACAGTGGAACGCGGCCCCCTAGCGAGATCTTAAGGTAACAAAGAACCTTCACTTAGCAACTGAACGAAATAGTTTTCAGTATTAAAACAAAAACAAAACAAAGTGGGAACCTAGGAGGAAGTGATGAGGATAAGGCCCAGATGATCAATCAGAAGGAAGACGAGGCCTACAGGAGTAACTGTAGGAGTGAGGCCAGGAGGAAGTGGAGGAGGCCTTAGAGTAAGATTAAAAAGAAGATGAGGCCTGGACACTTCATCAGAGACTGTGTAGAAAAGGAAGGATCGAGCACCCAGAAGGAAACCAGTGAAGACAGAGGGAGGACATGCAAACTTTGAAATGAGTGAAATCCAATGCTGACATACATTAACTGTGAGACTAAATATTGACAGCACAGTTAATCCTCTAACAGGAAACTGTTTTCTACTTTCAGGAGAAGCACTGTGGTTAGCTGCGGGACACCACTTGCCTCCCCCCACATCTCCCTTAACTGGATGAAGGACAAATGATTGAATGAATTAATAGTAGTTAGTCATATTAGTCATCATATATATTGTAGTTGTATAATGAAAAAGAAAATGATAATAAAAAGCAATACAATTTCCCTTATGAAACGTCTTATAGGCTGTCAGCACATCACATGCACATCAAGTGGTTTTGATGCCCGTACCTTACTTCCCGTGAAGACAGAAGTTTATTTTGAGACGACACTATGCATGTAACAAGCTTATATTGACATGCCGCCCCAACACGTTGAAGGATAACTCTGGAGGGGTATCTAGTGCTTTGATCTCCGATGCCAAGGGGCACTGACCAACTGGGAGGGGGAATGTGTTGCGACATCAGGGAAACATTGTCCATCAGCTCTGACTATGTTTGAGCACCAAGCATCATTGATGTAAACACAGAGTCCACCTCCTAAATAACTTCTCCTTTGCTTGTAAATCTACTGTTCACAACAATTCTATCTGAATTGATGTGTAATGCCATTACATTTGATTGTTTAAGAGTAGGTGTGACTGGGCCTTTATTCTGGAAGAAATGGAATCACTTTCAATGAGCACTATTCCAAATGTATATATATATCATGCAAACAAAGTCTGGTTTAGTCCCAGTTTCAGTCCTGAAACATGACTGCCTGTTATTCAGACTCTCCTGCTGTTCACTACTGTTTTTCTCCTGGATGCAAAGTGACCTGTTTGGATAGGGAGGACGGAAGGGAGTAGGATGAAGGCTTCCTCCTCCTCTTATTCTCCAGGTCGCAGCTCTGTGGAATGGTCAGTGAGGAAGACCTCAAGGTGGACCTGTGTTGAGGATGCATGGATGATGCACTCACACACACACACACACACACACACACACACACACACACACACACACACACACACACACACACACACACACACACACATTCACACTCACACATACACACACATCAATGTTTTGAACACCCAAGGGTCTCAGAGTAAAGAATCAGAATCAGCTTTATTGGCCATGTATGTGTAAGCATACAAGGAATTTGACTCTGGTTTCTTCGGCTCACTAATACACAGAAACAGAGAAACAAACAAAGTCATACACTGCTTTCATTGAGGCCAGTGGTGGATGGGGTATGACGCAGTAAGCCAACCCAGATTTTGAATAATTCTTTATCACAGACACACGGTGCATAACAAAATGTAAAAAAAGAAAAAGCACAACATAAAGTAAAAACTAAATAAATAAAGACAAGGGAATGAAGCTGGTGTTACAGACACATCACCTCTTCACCACAGAATAAAGCAAACAGAGAAGCATACACATTGAATGCATTTTACACAAATGAAAACTGCAAATTATAATGTGTTCAAGGCAATTAAATGAAATTTAGATGAAGTAGTTACGATTTTAAGTTTGAAACTATTTTAGTTGTAGTGCTTCTCTGCCAGTATTTAATTCAATTCAATTCAATTCAGTTTATTTTGTATAGCCCAGAATCACAAATTACAAATTTGCCTCAGAGGGCTTTACAATCTGTGCACATTTACTACTTTATCATCCTTAATTCATACAGTTATTCATTCATCCCTCCACTTACTCCAATAATTAAAGGCAGGAGTCCTTGATTGATTTATTCACCCATTGATTTATTCCCTTATTGATTCATTCACCCATTGATTTATTCCCTTTTAATATGTTTTTTCATTCTTTAATTTTCAAGGTCTAAGAATACAGGAAGGGATATTTGATTTATTTCTTCATCCAAACAGGTGTTCATTCCTGTTTAATACTTTCTTTCAATTCATATTTCAAGACATTCATTCATTCATTTGAATATGTACTTAACATTCATTTGTTTCTTTCTTTAACCAGTCAGTCATAATTCATTCATCTATTACAATAACGCAGCCTTGTGTTTGTTCCTCTGTTCATCCACTAATCCATCCAATCATTCATTAAAAATGAATCATTAATTTGAGCACATATTCATTGAGTTTGTTTAAATATTATCAATTAACATTCTCTCGTTCACTCAACATATAATGTATTCATTTATTAACCCCTTTATTTATTTAAATAAAAGTGTTAAAATACACTTATTATTTCATCTACCCACCCATATGTCATTTTGAACACGTCTTTTCATCCATATGTGTTTTAATCGATGTATAATTTTTATTTTCTCCCTCATTCATTTGTTCCCTCTTTTATTATTTCATCCATCTAGACGTTCATTGATGAATTCATACATACATACATACATACATAAATCTACTGTAAGCTTTTAGTTTCTTCCTGTTTATGTGTTTAGTTATTAGTTAATTCTTTCAATATTTATTTATCAGAACATAGTCTTTCATGGAAAAGCTCATTCATTCATTCATTCACCCATTGTATTTTAATTCTCCATGCTCTCTTCTCTCTAAATGCATCCCTTTCATTGAATTAAAATAAATTCCTTTCATCATTCAATTTAAGCATTAATTAATTTTCCATTTAATTGTGACTATCCCAATATGCACCACTACTACTACTACTACTACAACTCCACAATGCATTGTAAGTATTTCAGTTCAGAAGTGCAGTGTGTGTGTGTGTGTGTGTGTGTGTGTGTGTGTGTGTGTGTGTGTGTGTGTGTGTGTGTGTGTGTGTGTGTGTGTGTGTGTGTGTGTGTGTGTAAATGTAAATGGTCTGTACAAACCTGTGGTGTGGTTTAATTGCAACTTCAATGTTTAGTCTTCCTCAACTTGGTGACATCTCCCTCTAATGATTCCCACACAGTCCGACTGTCTGCTGTTCAGTTAGCATGAATGAACTCGTCTTTATTGGTTCCCTCACACAAAGTGCTGCCGCAGTAATGGCGACACCATGCAGCAAAAGAAGAAGAAAGCGTGTATTTTCATAATTACCAAAATGTGGATATTAAATTGAGTTCATTACAACACAATTTCTGTCTTTCTTCAAATCACAAGACAGCATATTGTAAATAAATGATATCAACCAAGGATAATCACGTTTTGAAAAGTGAAATATTACCACCTATTAAACAGTAATCTCATCAAATGCCGATGTGTCTGAGATTACAAAAGCAGAATGTAGGGTCTCCAATGACTGTAATTAAGGTCGACCCATCCACTTACAAATGAAGGCTATAAACCCATTATTATTTGGAGAGTCAGATGAAATTCTCTTTTCAGAAATCATTCAAGAACTAAAGTATGATTGCCCTTTTTTTCTTCTTTTATTTTGTGTTTTTTTTTTTTTTTTTAATCACAGCAGAGGCCAAATCTTTGTGCATCCACAGACAGACAGAATAGCAATTGTGCCCCCGAGACATGTGTTGAATAAATGGACAAGGCGGGAGGATTGTGAGGTGACTGTGTGTGTGTGTATGTGTGTATGTGCATGTGTGTAAGAGCAGGGAACCCAAAATAATGCCATTTTCTTTTCTTTGCACCACCCGTCTCATAAAAAAAAGAGAGGGATCTAATGGAGTTATTTTAACCACAAAGGGAAGGATTTGGCGTCTGCTTCCTTCTGCTAATTTATTCATTCAAAGTCTTAATATCTGTGCAACGGGCGAAGGATCACACAACACATGCTAAGCAGTTTTTCTGCCACTCAAGATTTTTTTATATAATTTTTGGCTTCATTAAGAAAGGTTAGAGATTAGATTTTTTTTCTCTTTTTCATGAACGCTAGGCAGGACAGTCAAAATGCAACAAAAAGACTGTGCTTGATGAGTTCAGTAAGCAGTAAGTGTGTGTGGGCGGGCGATGGAGGGTTCATGGACTGTATGTAGTCTATTCACTGCTAATACTGACCATACTGTTTGTTGACAGTTCAAACCTGCTTACATTGCAACACACTTGGCTTCTTCTTCTAGTCACTTTGAGGTAGTGAAAAAGTCATTATGCACATTATGACCACTTCATGCCAATTTTTAAGTAGTGAATTGTGCAGAAATAATGATTCCTTTTCAAAATGTGAACTCAATGCTTTCAGATAATCATCTTCTTACAAAAATTCACCATTTGTTTATGAAACAAATGTTTTCAGTTCAATAAACTTCAATGTAAAACCCATCCGCAACATGATTAGACGCTGAGAGCAACTGACGTAGTATAAAGAGGGAGAAAATCAACTATCAGAGGAGTTCTCTACTAGCTAACACCAGTTACGTAAGAATCGTCCTTGGTATGGTACTTAAATTAAGCCAAACCATGATCTTTTTCTTATCCAAACCAAGTGCTTTTAGTGCCTAAACCTAACCAAGTAAACCTAAAAACAGTGGCGCGAAGTGATTTTGGAGAACTTGCTGCATTTATAAATAAATTAAATAAATAAATACATTTTGAATTTTCAATCAATGTGTGGTCCAGACCTGTGTTCGGGAGTCATGTGCAATTATTCTGTTGTTATCCAAGCCTTAGTTTTTCACCAGTGGATTGTATTTTCATTACTTTGAAGCAATTTTGAGTTTGGAAACTCTAAATACATGACACTTCATAATTATGTTGGCATTATCTTGTTTGACTCTGCAATTCGAATTAAAGGCTAATATAATTCTAAATGTATTCATATAGACTAGAATTAAAAATGAAAATCGTCTTTCAATCAGAGGATCAGCTGTTCAATCCCTAGCTCCGCTTGTCCATCAATAGAATTCAGAATAAAACTGCGGAACAGATAATTGCAGTATGGTAGGCCAGGTTTCAGCCTTCAATGAGCATTTTAAGCACACAAAATATATTAACATTGTTATCTAAAAATACAACAAATTAGGTTTGAAGTTTGTTTTTTTTACGACCGTTTGTTTATTTTAGGCCAGTAAGTCATGTCATCATCCGGAACCCTCTGTTGTATTTGGTTGATTTCTTTGGCTTTTAGCTGTCAGGCTGATCACTATCCAAACTCAAAAATGAATCAGAATCAGAATCAGCTCTATTGGCCATGTATGCGCATGCATACAAGGAATTTGACTCCGGTTACTTACGCTCACTGGTACACAGAAACAGACAAATAAACAAAAAACAAGGAGATCTGTCACGGGTGTGGTGTGGACCCAGAAGCAGTGCGGCAGGACACGGAGTAGAATGCAGCAGCTTTATTGAAAGCAGAACATACAGCAGACAAGACAGGCAGGATCAGACAAACAGGCAGGGTCAGACTCACGTTGTGAATTCCTATAAGGAAACGCCAAGCCGTCAGGGAAACAGGCAGGGGACCAGGCAGACGGAAACCAGAGGAAGAGGAGGCTATACTCGTGGTCGGGGACAGAAGGCTAAGGCGGCTAACCGGGGCAATGGCAAGGTAGGAATCTGGTGGTCGGGGACAGAAGGCTGAGTCGTTGACCGGGGCACAGGCAAGGCAGGGAAGTCCAGACAGGCAGAGTCGGCAACGGGAAGTCAGTCCAAGGGAAATTGCTGGAAGGTCTGGCATGAATGCGGCAAACGATCTGGCAGTGAGTGTGTAACTGACTGGGGTTTAAATACTGAAGGGAGTAGGTGCAGCAGAGTGAGCAGGTGAGGGGGATTGTGCTGACGAGGTGGGTGTGGCAGACAGGTGCACTGAGTAAGGCTGATTAGGTGAGTGAGGGATGGTGTGGTGAGAGAGAGGGGGCTGGGCTGTGGCTGACTGTGAGCTGGGAGTGGCCGGAGTGAACTGAGAGACAGAGTGACAGGGGAGTGAGAGAGCTAATGACAGGAGTGTATGGAAGAAGAACTGTGACAAGATCCAAGAATAAATGAACAGATAAACATTAACCATTTTGTGCACAGACATATAAAATGCAAAAGTATAGATATGAACAACACAATGAAATGTAGATAAAAGTGCATAGATGCAGAGTGCAAGACTGCTTGAATATATATGGAAACAATTTGAATTTAAAGTTACCGGGTTATCTCACATGGATTTGTTCCCGACAGAGGATGAATGATTAATTGTTCAAGAGAGTGACGGTCCGCTGGCTTTGCTGGCTGGAACTTCGTAACTGGGCTTCATGCTTCCAAAGTGCTTGCTCTATACATTAACACACAGAGAGTGAATAGTGTGGCCTCCAGCCCCTACCATCTCTCTCTCTCTCTCTCTCTCTCTCTCTCTCTCTCTCTCTCACACACACACACACACACACACACACACACACACACACACACACACACACACACACACACACACAGAGCTACCATCACCCATCCAATAGTGAGAGAATGATTCATTCCAGACTGCTTTTATCTGACCTGAGCCAAGTGTTCTACACGCTGCGGTCAGGCCTTGCGAGCGCTTTCTCACTTAGAGATTTCACTGTGTATGTGTGTGTGTGTGTGTGTGTGTGTGCCCTCTGCCTTGTTCGCCGGCCCTTCTTACAACCTGTCTCAGCGATAAGAACCGTTGCTTTTTCATTTCAGGAAACTCCCTTTCTGTTCTTCCACTTGGGAGGAGAGCGCAGAGGACCGGCGAGGTTTTCGACTTCCTCCTGTCAATACAAGGGGATAAGGAGTCCAAGTTCATTAATTCCTAGGTAACCTATTCCTGGGCCGGGTTAATACCCCCCTCTTCTCTATTGATGTTGATGTTCCAAGGGTGAGCAGCTTCAGCCATGCAGCACACACTCGTCTCTCTGTCTTTCTGTCTGTCTGTCTGTCGCTCTTGATCTTGTAAACATATCGCATAATTTCAGTTAGAGCACTAAAGGTGCAGTTGCATTTGCTGATTGGCATCAGACTTCTCATTCATGCTTCACCATCAGTGGCTCATGTATCAACTGCTTTGGCTAGCAGCTGACATAATGTCCCATATTCATACAGGTGTACACTAAATGGCTGTTATAACCTGACACTATCACTTCACTGCCGCAGCTCCCTCCTCCACCCAAACCCACTCAGGCTTAGCTTTGGGTATTGTCGCTTTTATTAAGATCTGTAGTTCATGTTTGTGTTTGTGTTTGGGGAATTAGCAAAACACAGGTTCTTTGAGAACTTCTTTGAGCCTTTCCACCAAATCCAATCTGGTAACCTTTTGCCATAAATGGACAATTCAGTCTCTGACTGATATTGTGGTTGCCAGACGAAAACCTCAACAATCTATATCCTGCAATGACAGCATTTCATGAATTAATAAATACATGTTATAGCTGTATGAAAATGCAATGCAACATTATCCAAAGGGTTTGGAAGGTTTATTTGAGCCTGAGGAGACTGTCCTGCCACGAAAAACAACATCAGTAGTTTCAGCAATTGTCCATAAATGGTATGTCTACAACAAAGCCCACTAGCTGCCATGATATTAATAATAAAGGAAACAAAGGAGCAAGTCAGGTGAGGTTAGTATAGAGCAGAAAAGTCCACATGGGGGCGAGGTGCAAATTTCCCCGCTGCGGGACTAATAAAGGATTATCTTATCTTATCTTATCTTAGGTCAGGGTAGATGGATGGGTCAAACGTTAACGCTAGTGTTTACTTTGCACTTCAAACCAGCGGTCAGCATTGTTTTATATGAAGAACATGACAGCCATTGTTCCCTAACCATAACCACGTGGTACTATTGTAACTATGACGGCAAAGGCCCCATAACTTTAACAAAGTACTGATTTTAATCAGATTGGTCTTTCCCTAAACCTAACCCAACCTTAATCGTAGCTTTGTCATATCATTAAATAGATGTGATTTGTAAGAATTTTGAAGACACAGACAGATGATGTGGTCCTGCTGATAGGGGTGTCTGATCATGTCCATGTCTAGAGGGCATGGACAAATTACTTTCTTAGTAGTTTATTTTTGAGCGCTTGTTTCCTGCCTCCGGGACCTAAAAATGGTCTCAAGGGTATAGAACCTTGACCTCAAGGGTTACGTTTCAGGAGTCAATCAAAAGCCTGACATTTGTTGCCTGGATCCTCCTGATCAGGGAAAAAAAAAGTAGAGAATGCCGGTCTGTGCCCCTCATCACCCATGCACCACCTTCAGCAACAACACTGGTCTGTGATTTGTGATAAGAGCAAAGAGCTTGACACCTCACACCAGTGTTTCACTTGTTATATAGCTGGTGACTCACACTGTGAAGGGAGGACAGGATAGGAAGAAAAGGCGCCATGTTTCCTAATTGAATATATATGTCCATGTTTAAGAAGAAGATGGATGGGATCAACCCATTCTGGCAGGACTCAAGCACAGCAAATATTTCCAACCACTCAGATTCCAAATAATAAAATGAACTATGAATTTCATCATGGAGAGCTCAGTCCAACATAACACCAACTACTCTTGCAGAGCTGTGTGGCACCAACTCTCAGTTTAATATTGGTAACATTTTGGCCAACTCAGAGAGAACAGCCAATCAAGTTTGTCTGTGCAGAATGTGGATAGAAGAAAGCAAATCATATCGTCAATGTTCCAAAATATTAATTATATATATATATTACATTATTATATAAGGCTATAAGCTAACTAGCAATAGTTTGACATTTTTAGAAATGTAAGAATGGTCATTTGACTCCAGTAAAACAACAACATTTGAGCATACATATAACTGCTGTGCTGGTTGAGAGATTGTTTTTCTACTTTTGACAGATTGTTTCCTCTGTTTTCAGTTTTCACTAAGCTAACTGCTTGCTGGCTAGCTTGTGTTTAACTTTCTTTCTAGCTGGGAGGTATTGTGATTGATACCACTCTCATGTCTAGTGTTTTTCTCAGAATGTTAAACTCTTTCTTTTAATGAAATAACTTATGCTAGGCATGTATTGATACAATGTATTGTATTATTGGAAAATCTAAATCTAAATCTTTCATTTTTGTGACCATAAACTACCAACATCCACTGGCTTGGTTTGGTCTTGCTGTCCCTGTTGATGTACAAAGATTTAAAATTCAGGCTTATGATCTGATAAAAAGATGCCACACATCCTACTAGTTGGCAACTTCTGGGTCTGAAAAGTGAAACCAAAATGGCATTACCTCACACTTGCATTCTTTCTTCTGGTTGCAAAAATAAGTCAGCCTGAAAACGTCTTATTCAGTGGTTGGTGGTACTTAGCTCCGCCCTCTTGAATCACTGCTTTGGTGTTAAAAAAAAAAGATTGCCACGGCGAAAATAGAAAAATGGAAATTACCAAAAACCAAGAAGGCTTTGGCCAATAAGCTTCAAAACGGTGGTCCAAAAACCATGGTAACTATGTCCACTTCTTTCATATAGTCTATGCACCCTACATGACATGACTGGTGTATGGTGATAATGTTAAAGGTGAGATCTGACGATATACTGTAAGATGCGCTGAAATGACACTCCAAAGTGGCACAGACCAATGATGCAAATACTAAAGGAATTCAGACTAGCCCATGCTGATGAACAATGAATTGAAAATTCTACTGCTTCCATTAACATATTCTACCCAAAAAGTTATGGAAACAATATGTATGAAAATGAGACAGCAAGTCAAAATCCTCTCCTCTGCAAAGTGTTTTGTCCCATAAGCAGCCTGCTGTTCCCAAACTGATGAGAAGCTTATCCTGGGTTTGCGGGCCAATATACTGCCATTTTGCTTCTTTCATAGGGGTGTCCCTACTTTGTGATGCAGAGCTGGTTTAATAGTTTCCAAGTGCAGTTGGCATGGTTACTGGTGCAGAAAGGCAGCAACTTAAATTTGCCAGCTGAACCTCAGCGAGCATGCTATAATCTTTGAACACTATCTGTATTAACATCCAACTTCTGCTATAGCTTTCCCTCTGCTGCTTGTTACCTCGCCTGCTGTACACCTCAGACCAGCACAAAGAGAGAACAGGATAAAAGCTGGTAAAATGGGGGTTCCAACATCATTACCTATCAAAGCCTTCCATACTGCCCCTGACCCGACACCAGCCATTTCTCTTTTTTGATTTTAGAATAATAGAATGAAGGGGGTTGAGCCTCAGTGTGACAAGCTACCTCATGCTGCAGTGAGGTTTTGATACAGGGAATGACAATGGGAATAACAAGGCAGGACAAGGGGCTCTGCCGATGGCTTACTAGCCCTCCATGTAAATCCTGGGGACGTGTGGGGAAATGTAGCAGGCAATGTGCTAGTGTAAGCCCTTTAGCTGCCGCTGGCCCTGATTAAAACAGCACATTAGGATGCCACAGGCTGAAAGACATCGGCCAATCCCGGGACCAAACTCTCTTGTGTTATTTATAAGCCGGCCCTGCTAACAAGTATTGACTGGCCTGAATTAATGTGCTCTTTCCTCTTTTGCTACTGTTGATGTGTATAGTGCTACAGCCATTTGTAATGACCTCAGCTTACATTAAGATAGAGAATGAATATTTGTGTGTGTGTGTGTGTGTGTGTGTGTGTGTGTGTGTGTGTGTGTGTGTGTGTGTGTGTGTGTGTGTTGGGGATATTCTGTTGGCAGTGTCCAAAGGCAGTGGGTGACGTCACAACTATGTCCACCTTTAATATACAGTCTATTAGACAACTATTGAATCTATTCATTCAACTATTAAAATCCATTTAAAAGTATAATTCACATATTCCTCTTATAGTCCCTAGTCTAGAGAACCAGACCACCTAGATTTTATGTGAAATGTAAAGGCAATGCAAACCGAACTACTGTATTTACATCTCTACGGAATTTTTTGGTCACAGTACAGGAGCCTGAATTGACTCGTGAGATACAGTATGAGATGTCTGTATTGTGCTTTAAACAGACCCTATTATGCTATTTTCCGGATGCATATTTTTACTCATGTTACAGTTACAACACGTTTACATGCGGTAATGCTCATAATCCACCTTGTTTTTCTCATCATGGCTGTCCTGCAGCACCTCTTCTCACCCTCTCTCTGAAATGCTCTGTTGTAGCGCTTGCTCCTCCCTCCAGAAAGCAAAGTATGCTCTGATTGGTCAGCTAGCCCGCTCCGTTATGATTGGTCAACGTTTCACATTTCTAAAAACTCTTCCTCCGGAGCTTCAGCTCTGTCTCCCTCTTTTGTTGTTTGAGGGCGGGCCAAACTAGCCGGAAGGAGTTTTACGTCACTTCCGTAACATTATGACCTCATAAAGTTACAGAAGTGAAGGAGAGAATTCATTCGAGGTGTTTCAGGCAGCTCAGAAGCAGTGATTTTGAGGGGGAGGGTAACTCCTTTTAGGTGTGGACTTCAGGTTTTACACTCTACGGACCTTTTACGTGTAAAAATATATACAACACACTAAAGGAGAGGGAAAAAGTGGAAAAGCATAATAGTGCCACTTTTAAAAAAGCCTTGCCCCACCATTACTGCTCGTGAATATTAGTACATTGGTTGATTGGGCTAAACTTGTTGGTGGAGCTAATTCCCCAGATGGTTCTGTACACAACAGAGCATTCAATTTATTCAATGTAGTTGGGATGTAAACAGAATTTCAACAAATAGAACTGAATTGTTTCTATGAAACATAACCCACATAAGCTTTGAATGTAATTATTTATTTCAGTGTGTAAAAAACGGCACGCTGCTGTACCAAGATGTACACTACCATATGACTACTCAAATGATGCCTTGTTATCCGCAGTTGGAGGACCAATGACTGAGCAGGTGCCCAGCAGGGATCAGACACGGATCTGCCTGGGTACTACTGTAATCTCTTTTTGATGTCATGTAGACCCCAAATTCCTCATAGTATTACCTGAGACGTGACCTCATGGTCCTCTCCGTTAGTTACCAACCTGCTCTGGGAACTCTTCTCTCTAGGCTTTTGCTGTACAACTGGCAATGAGTCCTAGTAAGTCATACAGAATTGTGTTCATCATTCATAAGAGCAGATTCAGGAGAACAACATATAAAACAAAAAGAATTAAGCAAGCATTAGAAGAAAATGTACTGTCTTTTTTCTGGCCAGTGGTCAGTTACTGTATGCATTACTCAAGCAGCTGTACCTTAGGGTGTCGTGCAACAGTACAAAACTGTTCACAGGAAGCTGTTTCATCTTTGTAGTATGAAAACAAAACAATCCATTTGAAACCTGTTTGCCCCAAACAGCACAAATACCTATTACATGACTAAGTTCCTCAGAGAAAGTGGCGTCTTCAAGGTAACACGTAAAGGGCAGTTGGCATCTTTACAAACCCCTGAATGTCATCCGTTCCAGCGGATTGACAAAATAATATGCACCCATCGCTTTACTGCGGATGAAAAGAGAATAGAGAAAAAATAACCACAAAAACAAAAAACATAAAGGAAAGGACGCAGGGCGCATTTGGGCTTTTTTCCCCTCTCTTTTTAATCAGAGGAGGAAGACTGACATGTCCAATCATAACAAAACATCAGCTGGTAAATGGGCCTTCGCAATCACTGTCAGCCAGCCTCCATTAGAAAGACCCCCTTTCCTGGACATCAATCAACGCTTTATGGACTGATTCCTTCATTCATTATTTAATTACAGCTATTTCTTTATTTGTTAAACCATTGAAGACTTTTGTGAGGCTTAATCACGTCTTTGTTGGCAATCACATTTTTACTTCTTGTTTATGTCAGTTATTTTTTCTTTCTTTTATCCTTTTTTGGTATTAACTTTGTTCCTCTGTTCTGTTCCTGGTGAATGAAAGCTAGGAGCGAACGGCGTCGCTGGTCCTACCGCCACCTACAATAGCATGTGGGAGCTCAAAGTAAAAATGGTCAAAGCAGAGTGTCACACATTTGACCAACTTTGGATGCACTAAAAGTGATCAGATATAGCAGCGCCGTTCTGCTCTCGAATTCTGGTACATTCGATGAACACACACAAAAAAAATAAAACAACAGCCCCAAAAGTGGCAAACCCTCTGCAGAAATCACATGCAAAATAGCACTGTGAAAATGTGGAATTATTTCCTGAAATTAAGCCCATTAACCGTGAAATTATTTGCTTTCATTTAAGACGCCATGCAATCCAATTTGAGTTGGCATGCTCATACTACATCTCTTTCCCATTTCCCACTGATCCCGTGGAACGGAACATCCACAAAAGAAGCGGCGTGGGTCACCTAAGTATAGAAATAAGAGATATATCCTACTGAGAATCAGATTGAAATGGAGATTAGCAAGGCTTTATCGTAATATTCATTCAAATCCCCTTGAACATCATCAGCC
This sequence comes from Anoplopoma fimbria, assembly GCF_027596085.1. Lineage (NCBI taxonomy): Eukaryota > Metazoa > Chordata > Actinopteri > Perciformes > Anoplopomatidae > Anoplopoma > Anoplopoma fimbria. The sequence continues at coordinate 10,581,085 of NC_072463.1, read as the reverse complement.
AGCTCGCGGTTTCCTCCAGTTAACACTTGTGCAAAGTTTTACTGAGGAACTTAAATGAGCCATAAAGCAAAATGCTACATGGAAACGCTCAGCTGATGGTGAAAAAGTGATGATTTATTGGATGTGCCATTTATATAACTACAAGAGAGGCGGTGATGAGAGCAGACTGAGGTGTGTTAGAGCTGTTTGCTCTTTCACTGCCTCACTGTTCACTCACTTTAAAATGAATTAATCGTATTAGGATTATTCATGTGTGATTTGGATTACATTTGTGACAAAAAAGGTGAGGCGTTATCTGAATAGGAACTCTGTTTTACCTCAGGTCAGACGGAGATTCATCTGCAGCAATAGGAGTAACACCCACAATACTTCTGATACAGGTGTTATAATTTACTTATATTAACTATTTGGTAGGCAGTCAGCATTGTCCGCTGTCTTTTGTTTGATGCACATTTATGCTATGCTATTTTTAAAGAGGTCCCATATCAAGCTCAATTTCATTTTCTTACCATCCAAACAGCTCTGCTAGCAGCAACTAGCCCCGTAGAGGTGTGTCTCTACGGGGAGGTTTGGAGGTTAAGGAACATGTTTAATGTGAATAGTATCTCATCAAAAGTTTAAAGATCAAAAGTAAACACAGCACAAGTTTCAGCAGGAATATGATCGGAAATAATGCTATTCATATCTCTCCATCACGTGAGCTCAGTATTAATGTTATGAATCAACCTTTCCCAGTGAAGAAGAAAGCATTTGATGTGAGGAGATGCGTTGTCTTTATACATCCACGTGAGATACAGAGGTAATATGTTAGCATGTAGCTAACTGCATTGTAAACACAGTGACCATCAGTGGGGTGGTGGAAAAGAGATGTTAGTAGTTTAATTATTATTAACTATTTCTGGTAAAAAGACACTTGATTAATGTATGAAAGCGATCATATGATCTCCATGTTGCCATGACTACACACTATGTCACCCCAGCTACACTTATCAAAGTTAGGCAGCATGTCAACAGAACTGAAAGTGGAATTTCTGATCTCATATAAACATGAGATAACAGACTTTAGATTTAGTGTCAAATTATACTTTCATGTAATAATATCAAAGGTGTATGAAAGTGTGAAAGAGGGAAGAGTTGTTATGACACATTGTAACTGACAGGAAAGCAAGTTATCCAAAGTTGCTGTTAACCTTCAGTGGGGGATCTTACACACTTTCCACACCGCCTTGTAAGCCTACAGGGTGAGACATTTAGATTTGGTAATGACTGGCATGACAACAGTCAAAGTGAAAGATAGACAGACGAATACTGGCATAAACTCAGAGCCAAGCCTTGCCAGTAATAAACCGTTAGCACAGGTGCACTTCTGGCAACTTGTTGTCAAGAGTTGTGGTTTGTCAACACAGGATGTTTACTTCAAACAAATGCAAAGAGTAAATGAGTGCATGCATCCAATCCACCATCAGAAGACATGTAGATATCGGTTGATAAGCCACATCCTGTAACTGGGTGCCTTTACATGTGAGCAGTGGGCTCCAACCATCCAGGACTCACTTTAACTGATCAGTCCAGCAGATCAACATAGCCTGAGCCTGACTGGAGTGCATGTCCCTTCAGTATTTACTAGCACTATTTGTATTGTGTACACCTTACAGAACCCTTTTGTTTCTTATTTATATTTACAGTTATTTTTTCATTACCTTTGTACACAAAACCTTTTTGTCCAGCTTTGTTGTCCTTGTCCCTAGCAGTTATTTATAAAGATGTGTGATTACACTGAGTGACATGCAATATAAATAAATAAAAACTTTGTATGTGCATACATACTTGGCCAATAAAAGTGATTCTTATGTTTGATCCTGCTGCAGGACTATCAGTTCAGGATTTCGTGTTGGCACATGGCAAGTAGTGGTGAACAGTGATGGTGATAGAGGGCATCCAGTGGACAGATATTGTCAATTGTCAATTTGATTTGAGGAACTAGAATTGTGTCTCGAGGGGAGGGGAAAAGAAAGAAAGTGTGACACACACATTTTCTCACCCTCTATAGGGATTTGAGCCGGTACCTTTCCAATTATGAACGAGCTAACACCTGAGGTCAAAGGCATCATGTTTAGTGGAAACATGTTAAGGAAATGCAGTAAAGTGAGTGTATATACGAGTCTCTACGCATGCATACGTGTGTGTGTGTGTGTGTGTGTGTGTGTGTGTGTGTGTGTGTGTGTGTGTGTGTGTGTGTGTGTGTGTGTGTGTGTGTGTGTGTGTGTGTGTGTGTGTGTGTGTGTGTGTGTGTGTGTGTGTGTTTATGTGTGTTAATCAGAGCCAGGCTTGTCGCCATGGCACTGCCACTTTAATTCTGTTATCAGAGGCAGTCCAGCGAGGAGGGCACCTTTAAACCAGATTAACATTTGCTTATGCGTTACATTAGCAAACATGGGGCCTTGATCATGATTGAAATAAGAAGGAAAAGATTATCTCAGCCAGTCCGTCATTCAGACACTCTGAACCAGTTTCTCTGTTTTTTGACCTTTTTTACAGAAGATTTTTGCCTTAATTCCTTTGTTCTCAATGTCACTTACACCTTTTTGTTATAAATGACAAATATTATTCATAGTGGTTGAAGCTTATTAAATCCGACTTCACTTTTAATTAGTACCAAAGACTAAAAGGTCTAACTTACAATATTGGGTTCTCATCGATCAAAGTCTGGACCAACAACACGTGATACTGAAACCAATAACACATAAATAGTTCATATTAGGTAGATTTAGAATTATATTTTGGCTAGATGAATTTAGGCGAGAGAGTTGAAATAGCGGAGTCTGCCTCAAGCCCTAGAGCAAGGCAGTCAAGCATTCAACAGCAAACATGTAACAGGCAGGAATGTAACAGCAGAAAGGTTAGAGTTTTAGTTATCACTAGGATATGAAAGTGAAACTTACAAACGTATGTTGTATTCACATATATCAACAACACATGATACTGAAACCAATTAACCATAAATAGCTCATACTAAACAGATTAAGAAAAAGGCCAAACACTCATTTGACACAAAAGTTTCATAACCAAATCAACTCAACTCAAAAGAAATGCCACATCCAAATTCACGAATGGATGCACAGCCTTTGCGGCCCCTCAACCTGCACAAATAAGACAAAAATAAATGATCCTCAAAGCATCCACAAGCTGCAAGTTTGCTGCCAAGCAAGTAGCGTCTCTGTGCTCCTGTGCATGTATTTAAAGCCGGGGATGCAATGTTCTTCAAAAACATTTTTTGTTATATATCAGAAATTCTCTCAACATTCCGAAAGGCAATAAATAAATCAAATGCTAGAAAAAATAGGGCATGTGTTGCTGTTGCAGGACTGTAATAAACGACTACTAAAATTGGCAGCACATAGCTTGGTTTTTAAGTTAGATCATTTTTTTATCTAGTTTATTCTTGCTAGTTTCGCCACATTACCTGCCCTAGCTTTAAAATTAGGTCAAATGTATACATTTGGAACAAGGTTTATCCCTTTCTATACAAACTAGCCTTGTTGCATAAACAGTCCAATCAACAATGATCAGCCACATTGGTTACAGAGAAAATGTTAGCCTAATCAGAGAGTTAGTAGTAATCTCAATGTAAAGCACCTCGGTTACAATTTACTGTTTTTCAATGTGCTCTATAAATAAACTGGATTTGACAGACTTTCCAGAGATCATTGCAGCAATGAATGATGTGTTTTTTCTTTTGCCCTCTGCTTAATCATGCTATCTTATTCAACAGTCTGCAGGGGTGCATTTGAAAATGCCAAAAGCACTGACACACATAAAACCCCAAAAAGAGTTTCTCTCTATCACGTTTAAGTTCCTCACCTGAAGTTTTGAGGAATGCCTCTGCAGGATCTCTAGCTCAACGTCTAAAATGTTCCTTTTTTCCTTTTTCTCTTGTGCTATTGTTTGAGCGTGTTCTTAGCTTTGTGACGGCTCCTGCAGTAGTGCCTGGCATTCATCAGCTTGATTGTGGGATGGGCCCGGTGTCATTGGGGTATATAAAAGTTAGGCCGGACTACTCATGTTGTCCTGTTTTTTTCTCTCACTACAGGTACCCTGTTGGTTATGGACGTTTACGTTGCTGTAGTTCTTCTTTGGCTTAATGTTGCACTTAAACAACATTCTCACACATCATTCCTCACTTCCACGCACACCCTACATTACTGATGCTACTGACACTCACATACCATAACTTTTGATTCTGTTTAGTCTAAGTTTCTGGTATTTTGTTACAAATAAATTCGTTTTCTTGTCCTTCTGAACACGGTGTGACTCATATTTGTCATGGCCCACAGCCAGGTCGTGACAGCTTAAATATATATTAATGCTCTGAATCTAAATGTGTTTCACACAAATGTGGCTTAAATTGACGGCATGGACCATACATCACCTATCTAATATCATATCATGTTCACCTGCTCTTGGTGGGGATAAAGCGTTCCCACACATCTGTCCTCTCATGTCCTCCCAGTTAAACAGTCTGAACCATTACTATATGTGAATTTTGAATCAGTAGCACTTCTTAGAAGTACTTGATAGTAGTAGTAGTAGTAGTAGTAGTAGTAGTAGTAGTAGTAGCAGTAGTAGTAGTAGAAGAAGTATTAAACACCAGAGGAATTCTTGTTGACTTCAGCCGTGATGCACTTGCTTTTTTCAGCTCCATGCAACCTTCACATACGAAGCAATAGGAACTGAAGCCACAATCCTGACACTGAACACTGATGGTGGATCATTGACTGAACTTCCCATTTGCTGCTGGATGCTAGATAAAGCCTGCTAATGCTAAATGAATGCTGGATAATGTTTTAACCAAACTTTTCCTCACTTCCCTGGAGTCAATGAGCAACAGTGGATAGTCTACAGGATCAGCCCCACTCTGCCATTGCAACTCAAATTGTGTACGTTTTTGCCGTACCAGCTTACAACTTTACTACCGGATAAAAATGTTGAGTTATTAAATCCATGCTCTACTTCACTTGTTAGTATGAGCGGTTCTTGAGAGAGTTACAAGCAGCAGCAGGCGTGTTCTGAACAGGCATGTTTCAATAAGGCACTTCCCTTATACGTTAAAGTGAAGTTTAATGGTACACGCTCATTGCTTATTTGCTAGTATACAAAATAAATGTGTTATTTCCCATAATACCTCAGATTTCTATTCAAAATCTTACCAAGGAGCTAAAACATAAACATTATGAAACAGTTTTTCTCCTTTAATCTCCAGGATTTCTTCTTTTTTTTTATGGCTGCTCAAGGACTAAACCGCAATTTGAACTTACTGTAAAAACACTGAAAGTGAGACTTAACTTAACCACTGAATGTCATCCCACAGCCCTTTGGATCTTCTGTCTAGGATTATCGACACAACCCAGCACACACACACTTACAAACACGCAGACAGCGCCTTACCACCTGCCTGGCCCCTCACCCCCACTGTCTGGAATTCCCCATTCACAGACCCCCTCCATATGCCTTAATGGTGACCTGCTAAGGCCTCCTTTGGCTGAATAAAAAGGGATAATTGGCTATCATTGTCTTCCCCCGACGCTGCTGCAACAGTGGCGGCAAAATGCTGGTGTCCAGATGCCTGGACCCCGGCTCTCAGGGCCTTAATTAGAGTGAACCTGAAGACCAGGAAAAGGCCAATTAGAAGCACCACCCCCACATATAACCCCAACCCCCATGCCACCATATATACACACACACACACACACACACACACACACACACACACACACACACACACACACACACACACACACACACACACACACACACACACACACACACAAACACACATCATTACCAACATTCTTCCTATCTTCTATTATTTGCAATTCCTCCTCCCATCTGTCTGAATGCAGGTGATGGAGTTGGGGGTGGGGTTTATTTTTCCTTTCTTTACACCAAAACACACAAACTCATCACAGGGGTCTGTACAACCATATGCAGCCCCTAACCCTTACCCCCTCCGACTGGCCCCCAAACTTTACTGATCAAATTTTGGGTGGTACTTACGAGATGAATGCTCTGAATATGGAATTAAGCATCTTTAAACAGAAGGAATATCAACTTTTGAACCAGCATAACCATTTCATTTCTTTAGTGCTCATGTGTTGCAAACAGTGATTTTTTTTTTTTCATGGATTTGTCTCCAATCTTCAGAGACCTGAAGCGGTGAAAGTATCCAAGCTTCACTTAATAACAGTAAGGCTTTAAAAATAATAACAATCGTGGATACTCTTGCCTGCTTAGCTATTTTAAATATACATGAAGATTGTATACTGGTTGATTTCACCTCTTCAGGCCCTTAAAATTATTTTGTTTTGCTGAGAAATCATTATGTATAGTATATATCCTTCCAATAATGTCCTCTGAGGGCTGTGAAATGTTGGCAACAACTGACAATATTGGTATTTGTAATTTGACTGGCGCAAAATATCTGCAGGCGATCATTAAAAAGCATTTATTTGAGTTCAAACAGTCACACAAGCAGTCAATTAGCTGGAGGTGGACGCTGTTTCTTAGTTCTATCTGTGATTCAAGCATACTTCATGACGCATGAAGGAGACAGAGCTAGCTAGACCCGTTGGATATCATTGAACAAACGCTGAGGGGGAGACACTGTGTACTGTAGGCTAATGCTAAAGGCACCTGCAGAGGGTTAAATGCACCCATAACTTTGCTGCTAAGCAAATGGCGTCTCTGTGCTATTTGCACATGTTTAGTTAGTTAACTCTTATGCAAAATTGATCCCTTTGCAAAATTGAAAATTATGAATGAATCAAAAATATATAGAAAATTGAGGTCCACTGGGAATAAGTGATAACCCTAGTTATGGAGGCTAACTAGCGTCCTCCATTTGAGTCTAAAACAAACTCAACAGCACAATATGTCCAACTAAATGATGAATTTCTACAGACAATTCAGAAAACTTAAATTGCTTAGCATTAGTCTGTGAGCCTTGAAAAAAGGGAGGTAAGTGGTCTTGTATCACTAACCGTAGCATAGACAGGGCCATGACTTGCTCCAGTCAGTAGTGTAACATAGAGGTTGACAGATTGAGCATCCTCTTGCAGAAAATATACCTGAAGTATCATTATGGTGCATATGAAAAATCTGAGGAGAATTTCAGTTCAACTTAAAGGATGAGAGGCAGGATGATTTGCAACTAAGGAGTCGTGAACCTCCAACTCCTGCCCTCCTTGTTGTGAACTGATGTAGAATAACTCTGTAGGTGGTTTGTGACTACTTATCCTGTGGCACTACTTTATCTGGCCTACTTGTGTTTTCTGCCTCCTTGGGGAAGTGGACTGGTTGAGTTATTTTGTCATCTTTACACTTTACACTTTTTTCCACTAGCCCAGTCACACACAACCCTATTGATTTTCCCAAACATTTTTTCCTTCGAGAACAGCCTTTACTCGTATTATCAACTGAACGGGGATTACACTAAACAGGTGTAATAGCCGATACTGCATCCATCTGTGTTCCTGTTTGTGCAGTGGAACCCAGTAAATGCATGCTGTCATGATCCGATTCCTTATTTGGGGTTTATGAGAGCTCAGGTACATTAAGTATTATGTGGGTGTTAGGAGGAAAAACCAGAGGGAATAATTGTTCAATCTGTGAATTAATTAGTCTTCCATAAGCGATATTTACCCGTGCAATTTAAAAAGCATAACAGCGTACTATAAGGTACCAGTGGTATTCAGCCGATATGTACTCTGTCTCGTTTGTGGGACAGAATGGTGGTGAAATGCATCTCAGATTAACCAGAGCTAATGCTGCTGCTGCATGTTGAAAAAGGACCTTTAGGCAGGGTAACCAAGCACCCTTACATGTATTTACATTATTCATGAGAGCGATTTGGATAATGCTGCCTCTGACTATTACTCCCTCTATGGTGTGTTAACATGTATTAAGAGTGATTTGATGAGATGTGGATTCATGGGGAATGGGGGTGTCAATTACCACTGGAGTTAATAGGGTTGAGTGAGCAAATGGTGCAAGCAAATTTCATGCAGTTTGCACTCATGTAACATTAATGTAATTCTTTAGGAACAAGACATTTAAATCCCTGTATGCTAGCAGCATGCACATCTGATTCAAAGGCGTGACAAATTTTTCAATTTTTGGGAGATTTAAAAGAGCCTGCCTACCTTGCATGCTACCCCGTGTGAAGTTTTAAAAGTTTGAGCTTCTTAGATGCTAACTGGCTCCTCGCCATGAACCACACAACAGGAACAAAACACCATGATGCATGGACGTTAATATCTAGAGAATACAATTAATGTGCTAATCCATATATGTAGCAGTCCTCCTAGCTGTTGGTGCTACACGCTACTTCCTGCTGTATTTTCAGCTGACTTCTGTTGTTAGGTGTCAGGCTCTTGTGTACATGTCTTCCTCATAACTGTTTGGTTGTCTTCATCTACATTGTCTCATCCTGCAATTGCGGCCAGATTATCAATTATCACCTCCTAGAAATGGCAGAGGGCAACAAAATAAGGTCTGCTTGTGAGTTTGACAACATTAATACTATAAACTATAAAGTGAGATGATAGTTCAGCCAGATTATGCCAGTCTGTTAAAAGGAAAATGGGCGCATCACAAATGTTGATAATAATCCCTAATTGCACAGGGAAACAGTTAAGAGTCCTGCCCGCTCAAGTTTCTTGCCCCGTCTGAATCTAAGACATATCAAAGCACAGTCATTTTCTCTTTCTAATTTATGTGGAAGAAAAAGAAGACATGAAAGTCAACAGTCCAACTGCAAAACCTTGAACTTGAACATTAAGGAAAGGAAGTTATCGCCAAGAGAGTATGGGCGATGAAGACTACTGGAAAATATCACGTTTAGAATTACCACATATGCCCACTTTTGCCCCTGGTAACAAGCCCTGTGATTGGCCAAGAAGGGCTCTTTTCATCTAATAACTTTGAACAAGAGAGTCCCTCGAAAGGACAGTTGTTCTAAGCTCTGACGCTATCAGTGAAATCTTCTGCCAGACGAACACGATGCTTATCTTAATAATGACCATCAAAATTATATTTTAATGCTGAGATCGGCACTGGCAGTTGTACCCTAGGGAAGGACTTCTTAGAGACGAGTGTGACTAGATGTTATCCAGTATGGCGGTTATCAGATCTGCTGCAGAGGATGTGAGGCTTCCCGAACTGGGTTTGATGGAGGAGAGAGAGAGAAGGAAAACCATCCTATTGCCCAGGACGGCGTGGAGGGCGGCTGCACGGTGCAACACACACACTAGCTGCTTGAATGTGCTCCCTCACTGTCTTACACACACTATCTGAAGACATGCATCAATATTAAAGCTCCTCTCTCTCTCTCTGTTGGTTTGTCTCTCTGGCATGCAGCTAACCCTTGGGACAGGCATGGATTTTACTACGATGAATGCAAATGAAACCTCCTTTTGTGCATGTCTGACACAGTAGATCCAACCCTCTGGGGCAATGATACTCCTTAACAACCTCCAACACCCACCCCTCCATTACACACATCTTCCAACAACAACACTGCATCAGAGATTTGGAGACCTGATCAAACCAGTTTGCACTGGATGAAAAACAGATTCCATCAAACTGTAACCGCATCAGATAATCTTAGAAAAACAGAGGAAGAGCCCAAATGCCAAAGGCAAAAACAATTTAAGCAGCTGCTGCTAAGGGCCCCGTAGCCAACAAGGGGGCCTGACTAAGCTAATTGCAAGTGCAAAAGTAAAGTCCTCTGCAGTTGAGACACTTGGGCATTTATGTCACATTTTCTGCAGATGCGACGACAAAGACCTAATTTGACCATATTAAGTTAATAAGACTGAAACATCCTGCCATATTCCTCTGAAACGCTTTGGTCAATTTATTTCAAAACTAAAGTTGAATAACCTGAAGAATGAAGGATACAACAGACACCTGGCACTCTCAGGTTTACCAGGAAGCTACATATGTCTCCTGACAAACAACTGTCCAGACATTGTGTCGATGACCCCTACAGAAACCAGTGAATAAGGAAGAATGGGGAGCATATTAACCAGGATAAGAAGATAATGAAAATGTAAAAGGAGAGGAAAAAAAGATATGAAGAGGAGAGGGAGGCCTATTTATCAGTCTAATTATGAGAGACAGATCAGAGGCCCCAGTGGATAGTGGGATGGTCTGAGTCAGGGAGAAGACTCCGGCCGGTCTCACTGAATATTAATAGAAAAAGGAGAGAAGGGGGAAGCATTTTATTAGAGAGACTAATGGTGGAAGTGAGTAACCCTCTTTTCCAATATCTGGGTTGCTCAGACCTCTCTCATCTCTGTGGCCTCTTTTGAATAGAACAGCTCTCAGATAAGATGGCCCATTGCAGGGCGACCTTCTCAGATTTCAATATCAGACACCAGATGTTAACCCATTGTGCACCAAGGAGGAGCATTTGAGGAATAAATGGGAGCTGGCCGCAGTTTGAATCATGATTCTTGTGGTTTAACACTTGAGATTTGCAGGATCTTTTGATTTGCTGTTCAAACATATATACAAAATAATAGCAGCCATATGGAGTGTTTTTGGCTCTTCGTATGAGGCTGCTCATTCTTATTCAAGTTCACTCAACACTTACATATAAAAGGAAGATAGTGTGGTAAAACACAGTATTTTACAGGTCTGTTAACGAAAGTTGACTGTTGGGGAAAGGAAACAAACAGAGGTCTCCCTGACCTCTTCCCTACACATTTTTTTTTTTTTTTTTTTTTTTTTTTTAAATAGTCACCTGACCTCTTCCCTGACCTGCTTTGCTCCAGTCATTGTTACTATGGCCACTAGTCGACTGTGGTTCAGTGGTAGAGCAGGGTCGTGTTCCATCCCCGGCTCAGCAGTCCATGTCTATATGTCCTCAGACACCCCAAATGCTTCCGCAGGCTGTTCCTGCAGTGTATGTGTATGTTGGTTATTGTTCTGATGGACAGGTGGCACCTTACATAGGAGCCCCTGCCATCAGTGTATGAATGGTTTGTAATGGGTGAATGATGACATGTAGTGTTAAAGCGCTTTGAGTGGTCTGAAGACTAGAAAAGACATATACAAGTACAGTCCATTTACCATTTAGTCTTTGAAGATGTTACAGCCACTTGCTGTAACAACTGATGCTTTGAATCTTCTTGTGAGAACAGTCTCAATATTTTTGTGGAATTTCTTTAAAAGGAACAGTGTGTGAGATTCAGTGATATCTAGTGGTGAGGTCAATAATCTGCTCTTTTTCATGACTAAATAATTGCTTTTTAAAAACATGTATACCATTTTAAAAAAACAAATTCAGGATAGGATTTAATTTATACTTTAAATATAACTAAATATTGTTACAGCAAAGTCACTTTTTAAAGTCATTAATATCTCACAGGAAACAAATGTAAAATAAGTAATATTTCTGAGTGAAGTTTATAAAGAATGAAAAACATAGCCATCAATCAGTATCAGTCATTCCCCCTCCCTGTGATGTTCATTGAAGTTTACAAGAACAGAGCTAAACAGACTACAGACAGAATTGTAATTTGCTGTTAGCCAACCTTTGGCGTCTTTGCCTCCGTAGACATAGCTGCAGTTGATGAGACACTGTGGACAGAGCAGATTGAATTAGGTTTTACTTTTATTTACATGTTCATGCTTGTTGAACAGATATATTGATAAACTATTGTCATTTTACTTGCAAATGTTTTATTGCAGTAACAAGCGTAGTTCTAGTAATCAATCACTTCACCTGGTTTACTTCGCTGTCTCCACTGCAGCCTCCCTGTTAGCTGACTTCAGTCAGTGTGTGTGGGTGTGTGTGTGTGTGTGTGTGTGTGTGTGTGTGTGTGTGTGTGTGTGTGTGTGTGTGTGTTTCTGTGTGTGTAGTTGGAGGAGCTCAGCCCAGACAGATAGGACAGAAGAGATGTGCGCTGCAGTGGGATAATAAATTACACCAAAACATTAAAAAGTACTAATAATAAACACCAGTAACGTCGGGGCTTATCAATACTCTGGTGTTTAATAATTTAGCACTGGGGCCTGGGGACAAAAACTCAGGTAGGGAGCAAGGCTCACACTGGAAAAACAGGACAAAAAGTCAGAACAAAGAACAAAAAACTGCAGCAGTGCAAGTTTTTCAAAAAAGCCAAGGAACTAGAGCAAACGCAACAAAGAAGCACTATCTAACAAGACTGAATTATCTGTCTCAGGAGTGGCGTAATGACCGGCCTTATATCGAGAAGGTGATTGAGGATGATTGACACCAGGTGTGCCTCCTTACCGCTCTGGAGGAAAACCAGCCACGCCTCCTGCCGCACACACTGCAGGTAAAGGAGAAACACATAGGGGAGGGGGAGAAGAGAGAGAGAAACATTCATTCATTATCAGTTAGTGCTTATCCTGTTAAGGATCGCGGGGGGGCTGGACCCTATCCCTGCTGTCATTGGGTGAAGGCAGGGTTCACCCTGGACAGGTCTCCAGACTATCGCAGGGCGAGAGAGAAACAGAAAAAACAAAAACAAACCAAACACCACCAAATCCAAACCATGACAAAATTATTTTTTTAACCTAGCGAAACATTGATTTTAAGTTTCAGGATACACAAAAGAAAACATAGTTATGAAAATTGGATTCCATTTCTGCCAATGAATCCCACTTAATGTTACATACTGCTCCTTTAAAAGGAGTGCTCCATTGGCAGTGTTGTGCTTCTTAGTACACTGAACATAAACATATCATTCATTATGAATTGTCATTTTGCAGGAACAATGCACTTTCACGCAGGGCATGACAAATTCATGTTCAATTTAAAGAAATTATTTTACTTTAATATTTGTAACTGTAGACATCTAAATGAGACACAGACAAAAAAGAAAGATTCTGACAAATGGGTCAAAGCTTCATTAAATCAACCTGAAAACTGTCTGGTCTTGTTGGGCTGGAATGTGGCAGTTACAACCAGACCTGATGGCACGTTGTACTCTCAGTGAGAGAGAGAGAGAGAGAGAGAGAGAGAGAGAGAGAGAGAGAGAGAGAGAGAGAGAGGCTTAAGGGAACCCTCCCTCTGATAACATGTTCAGTATGTACAAATACCACACAGCATTCGCAAAACTGCCCTTTTTCTTTCAATCTCACTACACAAGAATTTTCAATAAGGGCTAAATCTGATTACCAGCACAGATTTCCTAAAGGTCAACTCATCTGAGAGTAAAGGCAAGGAGAGAGAAAGGCAGGGGGGGGAGTGGAAAATATATAAGGATTATATACTGCTCAGACAATGAAAGGCAAGAAAAGATATGTAAAGATCAATAATAAACATATATATATATATATATATATATATATATATATATATATATATATATATATATATATAGGGTTAGGGTTTTCTGTAAATATACAGATATTTGCAGTAATTTTAAAGCGATTATAGATTATATTAATATTGTGTTTTTTAATAACAATGTATTGTATTTGTATAGATCCTAAATTAAATTTAACATTAAATGTGAGGTAACATTTGACAGATTTTTCCTATTCATGATAATAAAGAAATGCATTTCAAATTACAGAAATCAGTAGTCAAAGTGTTTTTCCTTCAGGTCATTAAGCATGTTGATAAAACATGTTTTATATGTTTTTAGCGAAAATGAATACTATGTGTACAGACACAAAAATAATATACTAAATAAAAAATATTAATTTACGGAAAGTACAATTTTATATCACAGATTTCTTTATGTAAAGTTGCGTAGGATCTTGGGAGTTGTTGTCTTCACCAGTATTAGCAGGCCTGATACAGTAACAAGCCTGTGGCTTGAACTAGATTGTATTTTCCTGCTGCTTCATGTTACACAGGCCCATACTCACAGCCATAGGATACAATGGTGATAGGAGTGTAAAACTCCTGTGGTTTGTTTTGGCTGAAGGTCTGTCATAATGTTAAAGTTAAAATGATTGCTGGTGATTGGGTGTTGAGTAGAAGAAGGGCGGAGCTACTGAGAAAAGGCGGAAAAGACTACATACATTGTCGGCCCAAATAGTAACGGAGACAGGAGAGGAGACGGACACCTTGAACAGAACCGAGTAAATGATAGTATTGTCATTATCTCATTTTGATTTCAATAAAACAGACAAGCATTTTTGACTGAAGTTTAGGTTTCAGTTAGCAGCTAATGCTAGCACCAACGTTTGTCAGGGATTGCACATTGTTCTCGAGGAGCTGAGTTAACCTGGATTTCAAACTGGATTTGTAGTGTAAAGTTTGCTTGTTTGAATGGAGTCCAGGCATATAGGCGGTGCGTATTGTTGGTGGCTCTGTCTTAAGAAGGCCTGCACCGTCCGACGCGGTTCGTTTGCCGACTCATGTAGGTCGGCGGTCGTTGCTCATTTCTCTCAGTTGATGGAGAGATTCTTAATAGCGTCATCGTATCTTAACATTCATATTTAATCTAGCATGTGTAACATTGCTGTTTTCATGTTAATGTCTTTTTCAGAGGCTGAAGCGTGCTATGGTGAAGGTACTAGTATCATATGAAAAAAAAAAAAAAAAAAAAGGAATCATTACCAACTATGTTATGCTAGCTTGTCGAGAAGGGGGGCATAATAACGCCTCAAAGCTAAGCTAAATATTGGCCTGGGAAAAACTGAAGTCCCTTTACAGACATGCCCAGTGAGCATTTCTCTGTTAAAAAGACGTTTAAAATACCACTATGTTTAACGATAAAAAAGTGTTACAACTATTGGAACCACTGAAAATGCAGGACTCAATCGCACTAACCAGACGACAACATAAGACGTAGAAAATACAGGCTTTACTTAACGGATCAAGTTCCGTTCACAGGTAGGCAGTCAGTCAGAACAGGCAAACAAATCAGAAAGGGATCAGGCAAAATACATAGTGCAGTAAAAAAAAAGGTAAAGATCAGAAAAACTAGGAGACCACTGACTGCACATGTGCTTTCTGTTAGCATGTTTCCTGTGGCTGCGAGTAACCAGAAAGTGTCTTTTTGCATGGGAGGCTACAGGTGTTAGCAGGCTGGATGGGCAGGAAGATCGGCGCTGCTGTATGTCCTGGTTGCATAGAGAGTTTGACCCTTGTCAACAGCAAACAGTCAACCTTGAATTGACTGAATTGGATTTCTCATGTGCCTGTTCTGTCTTTCCCATCAGGCCAAGCGATTCTGTCACCCATCTCCAACTCTCAGGCATCCTCTACATAATTGCCGCAGTTTTTACCACAACATAACAGATTAATCCAAGATTACAAACACAGAGAGAGGGCAAACTTGAAATGCAAAATACGACATTTACCCGCTGCATTTGCATGTTCAACAATAAAACTCCCTAAATCCAGCGGCGTACGCCTTGCAGCGTTGCTCTCTCACCATATGACCTCAATTTATGGACTTCATAAAAAGGTGGACAGATATCTGGCCCTGTGGTCCTGGAGGTAATTACTAATGTTACCGCTACTCCATGGGGAGGAGGGATGTGATGCCTCGGCCAGTCATTTCCTGTGGAATCAGGCCGTATTAACCTCCTGGATACAGATCCATTTGGTTGTAAATTAGCAACTAATTAGAAGGCGCTCGTCATCTTCTGGAGACACTGCAGATGAAAAACACATCAAGGAATGACAGATGGGAAAATGAGCCACAATGGAGGTACAATATGTGTTTGTACTGTTGCTATGATCATTGTAGTTTTTTATTAAAATAATAATTTTCAGGTGAGCCCAAGTTAACAGACATAACCTCAAATGTGAAATGACAGCCAATAATCAATGGAAATATTACAGACGTGAAAACAAACATTCACTTTGGATGTTAAACGTTTCACGGGTGATACAAATTAAACATTTATGACAACGGGACAAGGTTAAAAGTGACAAATCAGAAACTACCTGCAAGCGTGGGAGTGACATTTAAGACAGAGTTGTCAAGGACTGTCCACTTCTAAACGGTATACACTATTACTATTATTGTTAACATTTTGACAGAACTACCATGTTGAGTAAAGATTTTGTAGTAACAACAAGATCATCCACTTCACCACCTCACCACACAGAAACACACTTGTACTGTTCAGATTGTGCATTCTAAAGTTTTTCTTATCTCTCTGGAAGAATGCTTATGCCTCTATGTTCTATAGATCAACACATCGCTGTGTCCCTGTAGTGCCGCAGAGTTCATGTGATTTCTAATGCCCTTTGCACAAAATGACCGAAGTAGGCTACAGGCTTTTTTATTTCTAGAGGAGGTAAATGAGTCAAAATAGAAAATATATATACAGTCAAGTCCATAAATATTTGGACATTGACACAATTTTCATAATTTTGGCTCTGTACACAACCACAATGGATTTGAAATGACACAATCAAGATGTGCTTTGAGTGCAGACTTTCAGCTTTAATTTGAGGGGATTTACATCCAAATCAGGTAAACACTGTAGCAATTACAACAGATGATATACATGGTCCCCCCTTTTGAAGGGACCAAAAGTAATTGGACAAAGTAACATAATCATAAATCAAATTGTCACTTTTAATATTTGGTTGCAAATCCTTTGCAGTCAATGACAGCCTGAAGTCTGGAACCCATAGACATCACCAGACGCTGGGTTTCAATTGGATTCAGGTCAGGTGATTGACTTGGCCATTGCAGAACATTCCACTTCTTTGCCTTGATAAACTCTTTGGTTGCGTTTGCAGTATGCTTGGGGTCATTGTCCATCTGCACTGTGATGCGCCGTCCAATGAGTTTTGAAGCATTTGGCTGAATATGAGCAGATAATATTGCCTGAAACACTTCATAATTCATCCTGCTGCTTTTGTCAGCAGTCACATCATCAATAAATACGAGGGAACCAGTTCCATTGGCAGCCATACATGCCCACGCCATAACACTACCACCACCATGCTTCACTGATGAGGTGGTATGCTTTGGATCATGAGCAGTTCTTTCCCTTCTCCATACTCTTCTCTTTCCATCATTCTGGTACATGTTGATCTTTGCCTCATCTGTCCATAGGATGTTGTTCCAGAACTGTACAGGCTTTTTTAGATGTTTTTTGGCAAACTCTAATCTGGTCTTCCTGTTTTTGAGGCTCACCAATGGTTTACATCTTGTGGTGAACCCTCTGTATTTACTCTGGTGAAGTCTTCTCTTGATGGTTGACTTTGACACGGATACTCCTACCTCCTGGAGAGTGTTCTTGATCTGGTCAACTGTTGTGAAGGGTTTTTCTTCACCTGGTAAAGAATTCTTCGGTCATCAACCACAGTTGTTTTCCTTGGTCTTCCAGGTCTTTTGGTGTTGCTGAGCTCACCAGTGCTTTCTTTCGTTTTAAGAATGTACCAAACAGTTGATTTACCTGCGGTACCTCTCCTTCACCCCCGGTGTGTGAAGGAGAGGTACCGCAGGTCCTTCCTTCCTGCTGCTGTCAGGCTGCACAACCAGCTCTGCTCCCAGTAGACCACATGACACTAAAAACCTCTGCAATACAAATACACTGTGCAATACAATAGTCATAATAGTTTCTGTCTGTATATATAATATTTCAGTTATTGTGGATTCTTTACTGTTTTTTTATTGCTCATTTGCTTATTTGTAATACTTTTTGATCTTGTTTTTTTACTATGTCTCTTGTTTGCACTATCCTCTATGCTGCTGTAATCCTGTAAATTTCCCCGCTGCGGGACTAATAAAGGATTATCTTATCTTATCTTATCTCTTTAAGTGTCTCCAAATCGGACTGGTTGAGTAGCATTTATGGCCTTTGAAAATTTGATATTTTGACCTTTAATTAAGACACCCCCTGCCAGGCCAATCAGTGGAATGTCTGAAATGCCAAAATATACCATCAGTCCCTGTTAAGTCCAAATCTAAGCAGCAGCCTGAGATCACATTTGCGTTGAAAATTGTGACATTTAATCAGAGTCCCTTCATTCTTTCTGCACTGACAAGACAGTAGATATTAGCTGCTTCCAAAGTTTACAATGATAACATACATGTCAGGCAGAATTTTTTGAGAAATGTGTATAAAATGATGCACAAGACAAAAGAAAAACAATGGTGGTGCAGCCATATAAACTATAGATTATCTCATCATAGAGCTTCAATGAAGAGCAGACACAAGCGTATGGTCAGTATGATTCTAATGAACAGAGATGTACGACCCCTCAGCTCTGTCTGTCTGTCTGTCTGTCTGTCTGTCTGTCTGTCTGTCTGTCTGCACTCTCTACAAGCATGTGCTGTAACACCAATCAGGGCACAATAATCTGTTCACCATTAGCACGAGTGAATATGCCCATACAACACGATGCATGTCTGTGATGGATGTTTATGTATGTGTGTGTGTGTGTTTTGCCATGGGGGCTTGGCTGGCACTAAAGACGGGAAATGGGTAGACAGTGGCATGTATTGTGTGATTGTGTGTGTGTGTGTGTGTGTGTGTGTGTGTGTGTGTGTGTGTGTGTGTGTGTGTGTGTGTGTGTGTGTGTATATTGTATGTGTCCAGCTGGCGGGCTAAGGCCTTTGTACAGCCTTTCATATTGTCTTATCAGTTCACAAATAAACATGGCTGCTGATGAAGCCCACAAGGAAAAAAATATGTCTGTGCATGTGTGTGTGTGTGTGTGTGTGTGTGTGTGTGTGTGTGTGTGTGTGTGTGTGTGTGTGTGTGTGTGTGTGTGTGTGTGTGTGTGTGTGTTTACTGAGCTGGCCTGCAGCATTTGTTTTTAATTTGCAAATCCATATAGAGAAAAAGTAAACGTGATACTTCAACCCAATCAGACATACAAACATTCTTCATAGGAATAAGAATTGTTTAAATGACCCTGTCCATGTGGAAAGTACATCCATAAGACCAGCTCTATGAGAAGCAGCTTTGTACACTGCCCTCTGCAGCCTCAATATGCAGTGCTAGACTCTGCTTGTGTGTGTGTGTGTGTGTGTGTGTGTGTGTGTGTGTGTGTGTGTGTGTGTGTGTGTGTGTGTGTGTGTGTGTGTGTGTGTGTGTGTGTGTGTGTGTGTGTGTGTGTGTGTGTGTGTGTGGAACATGGTCTATTCTGCGAAGTGAAGCTCTGGTGGCTCAAAGGTCTGGACCCGGAAAAAAAACATGACAAAAGACCTTTTGAAAGCCCTGCTCTTATTTGAAGTGATCCTACATTATGTTGCTCTCTCTTTCTCACTCTTCCCTTGTATTCCAAACACACACACACACACACACACACACACACACACACACACACACACACACACACACACACACACACACACACACACACACTCATACTCTTTTCTCCGGTGTTTCCAGCCATAGGGGTAGTAGGGTAGTAAGAATGTTAGAAAGACCGAATTTGTTTCTATTTTAAATTGAAAAAGTAGATTATCTCCAATGAGCTGGTCAAGTAAAGCTTTCTGAGACTCTTCTTCCTCCATTCCTGTGTGTTTTATTGTTGAGAGGTGTAACATGGGTAATTCCCTCCTGGATGATGCTTGGGGCTACTTTGTCTTAAATACTGAAGGCGGAACAAGTCACCCAAAAAACAATCATCTCTGTCTGTTTAGGTAGACTATCTGCCTGGACACATTACAGTATCATTGTCTTTATAGTGTGTTTAAGGGGGGCAAGAAAGGAAAGGAAGGAGGTGAGGTGAAGAGAATAAAGAATGGCAAATAAGAGGAGACAAAACAGGACTTAAGGAGAGGAGATGAAGAAAGAAAGAAAGAGAGGTGACAGTATGAAAACAAAGAAAAGAGGGAAGGAAAGACAAGAAGACAGGCTGGGGCAAGAGGGGATGAGGGGAAAGGAAAGAAGGCAAGATGAAAGGAAAAGAAGGACAGGTGAAAGATGTAAAGTAAAAAAAAGGGTCACAAGATGAACGGAAAGGAAAGAAGACAGGAGGAGACGTAATGAAAGGAAAGGAGAAGAGAAGGCAGAAGTAAATGAGAAGACAGGAGAGTATACGAGTAGAGGAGAAGGGACAACAAAGGGAGGAAACCAAACAATCTCCCCCCTCTTTTCCTCAGCTTCCTTTGGTATTTCTCTCTCTCTTCCTCTCTCATTCTCTCTCTCTCTGTTATCTGATGAGCCTTGCTTGGCCCGTCATGGCTGACTGATTGAGGTGGCCAATCGTCGTTGTCAACCCCCCCCCCACCCCCTCCTGATGTAAATAACCTCCCCGCTGGTTCAAGGTGGGACGTCACTCCAACTCCATTAGTTTATTTTATTACCAGCGAAAGGATGGAGGTGGTGGTGGGGAGGGGATGGGGGTATGAGACAGGGTAACAGCATGGAGGGGGGGGAGCTACAAGCTACAAGAGGGAGATTTCTCCTACAGGGGGACTGAGGCAGGAAGGATGGAGATGGGCGAGAGAGATTAGCAGAGACAGAGGAGGTGTGAGAGAGAAATAATGCAGAATGATAGAAAGAAGCAATCTAAAAGAGACAGACGGGTCTGGAAAAGAAAAGGAGGGTGACAGTTGTTGACATGAGATGGTGTGTGTACGCATGTGAGTGTGTGGTGTTGGTGTTGGTGTTGTGTTGATGGGGGCTTGCTACACCTGCACTACGTATGAACACCAGAGACGAATTCTGACTGGAAAACATGTAGAAATGTAGAGCAGTGCTGGTCAAAGCCTTACGTTTGCTACTCTGTAGTAAAAAGCAAAACTTTCTAAACCTTCAGACCAGGAAGGAAAACCAAAGGTGTGTGTAACACCATTTTCACGCGCTAGCTTGACCCATGCCACTGTAGTATCGTTAATGGTAATGCTAAATGGACAACATTCAACCATTCACACACACACATTCACACACTGATTCCACAGCCGTCCGGAGCATTGTGGGTTCAGCATCTTGCCCAAAGACACTTCGACATGCGGACTGCGGGAGCCGGGGATCGAGAACAGACGGCCCACTCTAACTCTGAGCCGTAGCCAACCCCTGTTTTCAAAAGAGATTTTGGAAATGTTGAAGTGTCCTCTCATCTATCCCTAAGCCCAAACTTACCTCTTTCGCCACCATTGGCAGGTGCAGGGTGAGTCTGCAGCAGTGCGGTTTATTTCCCCCCCCACACACGCAAAGACTCTGTGGATGGGACGTATTGCGTACAGCTTCTCTACTTATAGTTACATTGTGCGTTCAAGTAAATGGTTGTATGGTTGTTTGGTTGGGACCGATGACCAATACTCCCTCTATGCTGAATCTATAGTAAATCTGTAAATATTATATTGACGAATGATTGTTTTGCAATCCTGGATGCTTGATTTTGAAATGCTTTGATCACCGTGACGTTTGCTCTCTGCTGGAAGGCTTCATCTCTACAACCATGGCCGGCGTGTGAAATAAAAGCTCTGAAAGAATCCGAGAGCAGAGCGATGATGCTGCCGATAATGTCACTTGTGCTTCACCTCTCCCTCACTGTCTCTCTTGGCCTATGCTGCCTGTTTTTCCCCCTGGTAACTTTCTCTCTATTTCAAAGCAGGGGGAAAAAATAACGCCTTCAGTGGTCAGAGCTATCTGATCCTTTTTCTTTTTTTTTCTCGCTGGCTTTAATGTAAGCAGATTCCCAATCAGCAAGGATGAATCCAATCAAGGCGAAGGGGGAGGCACAACAATCTAGGGCACTTTTCCCAATGACTGCTGCAGGCCAGGAGATTAGAGGACATAGAGAGTGAGAAGCGGGGGGGTTAGAAAGCCATAATTCCTATGATAAAAAAGAAGCCTTTCATTCAGCATTGCAACACTAAGTAACACATGCATTCATCACCTTCACCTCCATCCCTCCCCTCCCCATCCACCACATCCACAACTGCTCCTCAACAGGCAAATGCAAATCCCCCTCCTCTATCCCTATTCACTTTATTATTTCTGGCATATGGACGCCAACAAGGATGGGAGGGGGCACAGTGTTTCTTCAAATCAGCATGACTACTGGTTGATTTATCCTCAAACTTTTCTCCCTCCCTCTCTCCCTCCCCGTGTCTTCATCCCTCCGCCACCAACGCCTGGTGACGGCTCTCCTTCCTCTCTTTCCTATTTCCAAAGCTTAACTTCATTGTCTCAAGCCCCACTCCGCTTTCATCTTAAGACAAAGATTTATGTAAATCTTTGGGCCGGGCGTTAATGCGGAGCGCGGTGTGAGAAATAGCATCCCTAAATCGCAGCATTGTTGTTGAAAATGACAAGGCAGGCCCGTTAATCCTACAATGCGATCATCCAAATGTGTCATAATGCCGTGTGTAGGCAGACGAATCTGAATATCAAAAAGACGCCGCGCACCTCTTATGTGCGCCTTCAGTACTTACAACGCACTACTTCCCTCTCTCTATCTCTCTCTCTCTCTCCCTCTGTCTCTTTTTAAAGGACTCACCCTGCTTGTCACTTTGCTTGCATTAAAAGAGGGAATAAAATGCGTAAGATGCCACAGTCATAAGTTTGTTGCTGAGCAGAAATCACTGTCGCATTTAACTCTTGATTGTTTCGCTTGTTTTTCCTCCCACATGTGAAAGCTTTGATTCATTCAGATAATAACAAACTACATCTGTGTAATTGTCTAAGTGGATGGGATTGTAAGTTGAAATAAATCGATGGCTTCTGCTTTGTCACCACGGTGTATTTATTTCAGAAACAGCAACGGGACGCTTTGTGGTTTAACAATATGCAGATTCAAAGGGAAACAAAGGCTTGAGTCAAGTCTCTGCATGTATGGAGCATTTAACTAACAATCAGTTACCTTGTATTCCTTTATTCAGGACCTCTTATTTGTGTGCAGCGCTGCACTCTGGGATCAAATTGAGCCCAGTGAAAGTCGGATGAGGATTCATTTGCTGGGGAGAAATTGACAGTGGAAATGAAGCAGAGACCGAGTAGTGTGATAGCTGTTTTTTGAAAGAGCCGTGAAACAGGCATGTCAATCAATTGGACAGGGGCAAGGCTGCTGAATGATAATGTTAATAATTACCAGCCACGCCGAGGGACTCCTCCCTGATTGGCCGTGAAACCTCTGTGTTAACGGAACGCCCCGGCACAAGCCCTGCGTTCCCTTTTCCTCCCAGCTTTACCTCCTGACATTGTGACACCTCCTCGTCTGACCCCTTCTCTCTTTTCCTTCCAAAGCCCCTCCGCCTCCCTCCTTAATTCCTCTGCCATCCAGTCGGGGAGGAGCCCTGCGGGGGGATTTTGTCAGGGAGAATAGCGGCGTTGATCTTGAAGGCTTAAGACCCTACTGTACCTGTCAACAGTGTGGCTTTGGCGCTGACGACCAGCGGCTTAAGTCATTTGAAGTTGGGTCTTTTTTTAATGAGGAGGGGAGGAGGCGCAGCGTGTACTGACAGCCAGTCAGGGTCTTGAAATAATTCCATACCTCTGAATAACCAGAGGTGTCTGTCTGACTTAATCCAACCTTCACGCACGCACACACACACACACACACACACACACACACACACACACACACACACACACACACACACACACACACACACACACCTTTAAGGTAGTGGAAGTAAAAGCAGGTTGCAGGGCTAATAATGAGGGACTGGTGGCAGAGAGGAGGAAGTCCTCATCCTATCACAAAGCAGAGTGCAGGTCTGCTGGAGCACTGTGGATCGTCAAACAAACAAGGACGCATTGTTAATTACAAACTTATTGCAACTCTATCACTGAGAAATGGTAGTCTTCTATAATGAGATGATACTGAACATTAATGGGATCCAACAGGACATAAACTTGGGCTGCAACCAAATATATTTTTAATTTTTAAATTAAATATTATCTTGATTATATCATTTGCTCCAAAAGATGTCCGACCAAAAGTCTAAAACCAAAAGAGATTCTATTTATTATTGTGGAAGACTAAGAAAACAAGCAAATATTCACATTTGGAACCAAAACTGAAGATGTAACCAGGGAATTATCTTCTTTTTGGTTTACAAATTACTTTCTAGATTAATATATTGCTGATTAATTTGTGTGAATTGGTGTATTAATAAATCCACTAATAATCACGTCACTGCTTTGATATGTATTTCAAATCTCTGAGATTGGTTTGGGGATGTTGTTTTCCCTGTTTTACCTTTAATCTGTTCATGATTCATAATTTTAAAATGTATTACTTGGGATTTTTTATCTCTTTTTTTTAAGCAAGGCTTCACTCCTTGTTTTCTCTTTTCCTCCCCCCTCTTACTGGGTCTCATTACTTCGCTCTCACTTTCTTTCTCTTGGCTGGGATAATCCCCCCTGTAGGGGACTTCAAAGTGCAGGCCGGCCAGGGAAAAGCCTTAATTACCCATTTGCCTTGAAACTCAAGCCAAATCACAACTTGCCCTGGTCCGTCCGACTCCGCTCTCCTGCCTCCCTCAGACTAATTGTGGGTCTGTATTTCTTTTTCTTTTTCCTCATCCGCTGTGAAAATGAAAAGATGAAATAAAATCAGAATAAAGGAGAAAAATCTGGAATGTTGAAGCAGGTGATGGGATAGTTACTAACCTTATTTTAGGGCACTGATTTGCCTCCATTTTTTAAAACAGATTTTTTTCACTTTAAAAAAAAAACTCTTCACAGTCAGCATAACAGAAGTTAATGTAGAATAAACTCACTTTAGTCACAAAATTAATTCATCTCTCACAATTCAGTGTACTGTTTCCTTACTCAGACTCATCAACATCCAAAAACTCTGTATTTACACTCCATTTTGTACTTTTCATCCTCTTGTCAAAACTGTTATATTCATAACACAACGTATTGTATATTAGACTGCAATTTGTTATCCTCTTATTCATGACCACCAGTCACGTGATTATATGTCTATCTTGGACACAATGAATGCTGATTGTCTGCACACATCTGCAAGAGAAGACATAAGGTGTGATGTAGAAGAGAACATGTGGCCAAATGCAGAACAGGGATGATTGGCAGGGTTGTATTTATGCATCGTTTAGATCCAAAACATATGTATATTGAAAAAGTATAGATTGATATTGCATTACTGGAATTACCTTTAATTTTGTGAACTTGGAATTCCTCTGCAAAACGTCAAACACAGTAAAGCCTATTGAAGCCTTTGTGTCATTTCTGAATCATTTCTGACATATACTGTAGTCAGCACAACCCATGCAATGAAGTAGTGCTCTTTGTGTTGTAACGGAATCTTGGTTTGTGCTAAATAAACAAATTAAATATACTTTGGTGGCACTTCATATTACAGCAGAGTAATAACATGGTAATAGTGAGGTAGTAGTTTGATATGAAACATTTAATAAATTATATTAAATATAGTAATAGCATGTAATTACCAAAGTATTTTATTAAGGTTGTTATTAACAACCTTACCATTTTTTAAATCGAAAACCCTTTTACTGTTAGCAGGTCACCATATTGTTACCAAATTATTACTACACAATCACTATATAGTTATTATAACTCTTTGTTTGATGGCCCTCTTCATTGTAAAGGCTGTGATTGAAAGTCATAGAAGTACCAAACTTTGTGAGAAAAAAAACAATAAATTATCTCTTACGTTTTTTTTTACAGTTGGTAACATACATGTTGCACATTTCTGACTTCCATTGTGCCAAAACTTCCTGTGATGTGGTTTCTCTCTCAGCGGGGCCTTAGTTCTAACTCTCCTCATTATGTTTTTATCTAAAAGTTTTACCAGATTCAATAGATTTTATCCTTTCCTGAAATTTTAACCACAATCAATGACTATGATCAGATCATAACTTCATTTGAAATGTTGTTTGCTCCCTTGTGCAGTCATATTTCTGTGTATTATGGAGTCTTCTGTGCTGACCGATCCAGTGTGGAAACAGATATCTTTCTCCCCCACTGTCTGCTAGGTGGTGTTTGCCAACCCGCAGCATCCATGCAAGGACTGCCAGGCTCTTTGCTGGGCACGCTGAAATTAATGAACACAAATCAGGAATAATTAGATTTGAGACTAAAGGTGTAGTAAAGCTGAAGTTATACATTTGGCCATCAGAGGGTTCACCCGTAGCCTAGGCTCTGTGCTGACGTTCTTAGCAATCTACTGTGCATGTGTGGAATGCGTCCTCCAAGTGTACAGTATAAACAGAACTACTATGTGTCAATGGTGGCTGTCTTTACCTCCATTTGGGAGAATAGGGCTTAAGGTGGAAGGAAAAGTGAAACCATCCTGGTCTGTGACTGGAAGAGAACAGTGAAACGCTTTTGCATCTCATGCAATTTTAAACATTCTGGATTTGCTTCTTTCCTCGCCTGTCTTTGGTCGTCAAGGAGTTCATATAGATTTTAAAGTATGTGGCAAATTGCAGTCTAATTGACAGTAACTTGTGTAATGGTTGATGAATTTGAACATACTGTAAATGTAACAGATTAGACAATAGTATGTTAACATTCAAAATGGAGTGTAAATACACAAAGTTCTGGTGACCGTTAAGTCTGCGAGAGATAACAGTTCATGAATTTTGAGAGAAAAATGCATTTTGTGCCAAAGCAATGAAATGTTTCCACAGTTTGGTCCACATTGACTTCTGTTGTGCTGACTATGTAAAGATATTGAGAAATGTGTGTTGTAACAAAATAATCTGCGTCACTTCAGCTGACTAAAGACCTCTATTTCTTTTGAATCACATTTAATAATTGTAACTTGTCATTTATTCATCTCATCATTGAAAGATCCTAAATGATTGATGGTGAGGTTCAACATTTAAACAAGTAGCAAAGCCACATCTGAAGTGGCACGCCATCGATCGGCCAATGAGAGAAAACATGGCTGATAAGTTTGTTGATAGGAATTTATCTTAGATGAGGGTTGGACAAATGTTTCACTGAGGTATCAGATATATTATTACAGATGCCCAAATAAAATGAGAAACGCTTACAGTATATGTATTTTTATCTTATCACAATAAAGTTACCAGTTATGCATGGAAGGTTATTGAACTGGTCTTATCTATCTGGTAAATAAACAGTGTTATTAATGTTTTGACAGAGTTATTCAGGCATAATTGGAGATGTCCAAAATAAAAAAATATATACTTTCACTTTGTGTTAGTATTATAAAGGATTATGTGTTATAATTTACCAAACCTGGTTAAAACTGGTCAAAATGATCAGATAAACTGGAAGTTAAGAAATGTTTTCAATGAAACTTTCAGGTTTAATTATAGTGGCTTAAATATACTGATATACTTTTGTATACAGGAGTATCTTGTATATGACAACTAAGAGGATGACAGTAAATGTGATGTGTTGATACGTCGTCGTGACATCACCCACTGGTTTGTGGACAACAGTTTTGAAGCCTTAAGTTTGGCATTGTTGCAGTCACCATTTTGGAAATTGGGCATTGATACCTTGATTTTTAACAACCAGTAAACAGAGGAGTGGTGTAGAGACCCAGTTTACAGCTCTGGAAGCGGTGTCGACCTGTCAATCAGTGTGTAGCCCCGCCCTAAACTATACCCTACTTTATGGTCTATTTGACTCTAAATGGAGCATCATTTACTAAATGAACATCATGCTGTATTGAAGAAGACTTGAAACTAGAGATTGAGACCATAAACTCATGTTTACAATGTTTACTGAGGGAATAAATCAAGAGAGAAGTAGAGTCATTTTCTCATAGACTTCTATAAAATCAAACTTATTTTTGCAACCAGAGGAGACGCCTCTGCTGGTCAGTAGAGAGAATGCAGGTTGAAGACAGAACCGGAGGTTTCTGCCTGATTTAAACAGTTCAAAAGTATCTTACAAATTAACTGGAGGGTTGGAAGGATTGTTTTAAGTGAGGCTGTCAGTTGAACTTTAGTAACACTGGTTACATTGGTAAAACTGCAGTTTTTAAAGTTTCTTCAGTGTTTAATTATGGCGGCTTAAAAGGAATTTAAATATACTCACAGTATATGTATGGAGTATCTTTTGAGGGATTGCACTGCAAAGCATACTTACTGACTTTTATTGTACATTGTTCAGACTGGAGCATTAGAAATGTTTTCACTGTAGGTTTCAAATTGAATTATCGATTTTAAATAGTCTATTAAAGTATAAAAGTTTTGTGTAAGTAACTACACTTGAAAGTGAACAGGATGTGCTGAAGTGCACTGCATCTGCTTTAAAACTAAATACAATTTAATGACATGAGGGTCTAATTTTAGACGCTCAGCGGGAAATCAAATGTACAGTTTATATGAAAGTGTCCTGTAAATGACTGCATTGAATGCAATGTATTCATAAACAGGATAACAGTTAATTGTGACGTGTTGAATGGCTTAAACTGATCTAATCTATCTGAAATATTAAACAGACTCATTTGATGTAGACCTACGTGTTTGTTAATGTGCTTTTCATGTGCTGCTAATGCACCATCCCTTTGTGGTGGGGTGCACTTTAAAAGAAGGAGAAGTAGACAGCGGGAGTCTCAATGTCATGTTTACTTTAACCAGCCAATGGCGTCCACAGGCCGCACCTCAGTGACATCATAGAGAACACAAGCCGCAGCCTGTAAGAGTCAGTTCATGTATTTAAATAAAGTAACATCACAAACAACATTACATCTATACTCCAAAAGCCCCGCCCCCAGTTCCAGCCCCTCCCCTCTGCTTTATAGAACACGATTAGATTTTCTCAACTTCAACCTGACCGTATCAGGAAGTGGCTGAAGTTTTAGGTCTACTGTCATAAGAAATGCCACCTTGCTGGATTAGTTTATGCTTCTTTTAGAGAGGTGCTGCTGATGGGAAGTTCAGCAGCTTTCAGGGTTTTATCTAAGCACCAACCATTTTCTACGAGCTTGTTAAAAAGCATTAAAAGAATGGAATTCTTTTCTTTCTCGTCATATCGGCAATTCTTTAATTTACAGGTGTTCATTTGATTGTGGTCAATGTCAGCAGCAGTAAACGTGTTTGGAGTTTATTTGTTTTAGGACTCAAGCAGGATTTGAAGGTTTGCGATAAACATTCAGGTTCATGTCCATCAGTGTGTTGCCATGGTCCGTTTCTGTCCGACCAGCTCGAAGAAAATGAGACAAACAAGCAGAGGATGAGGAATTTGAACAGCTTGTATTTGTGCTCTGTTCTCATGCTGAGAAATATCAATAGGGGGGTCATGTGCCTGAAAATTGACATGGAGGTCACAAAGGTCAAACAGAATAGACCCCCTCAAACAACCCCCCCCCCCCCCCCCCACCCCCACACTCCCCGCAACAAACCAACAACCCCACCCCTAGACAGAGAAAGTCACTGCCAGTGCCAGTTAAAAATCACAAACAAAAAAAAGAAAGAAAAAGAGGTTGAATAAAATCAAAACAGCGTAGTCATAGAAAACTATGTACAACCAATAAGAGTGGTAAACAAAACATTGACTTGTGTTTTTGTCACTAAAAGGCCGTCAAACATCCCCTTCTGTACAAAGTGATTCATTACAACAGTACAAAGTCAACAGGTCATCTATCCTGCCCAATGAGAGGGAACATAGCTAATGGCAGCCTGTGAGTTGTATCTTGTCATTGGCATGAAGTCACTCTCCCCCTGCACCGATATAAGAGCAAGACGTCCCAAGGTACTCAGAGTACCCTATCTCCAAAAGGATGCACAGAGCCAACAAGTTAAAAAAGACAAGCTCCTTAGGAAAGACAGCAAGTGCCTACACATGTATTTCAAACCATCCATGAAGAATAATCCATTCCAGAAGAAGAAAAATAGATACAAGTCAGGATTCTCAGTGTGTTTTTCCTGAAAAGCAGAACCAATGTTCTGTTGCTTCTAAGGGAGAAAACCCATCCCTCCACCCTTACCCCTACCCAAGAGCCATCCCACCACCAAATCCAAGTTTGTTACAGCTCAGTCATTTTTTAATTTGTTTATTTCTTATTTCATTACACCCAAGGCAGAATAAAAGTTACTAAAACTTAAGACTTTTACAGTTACAGTGACAAAAACAGTTTAAGAGACCCACAATTTAATTGGACTGCAAAATAAAAAATAAAAAAACAACCTTTTTTCTATTTTTGTAAAATGCCCAGGCATTCTCCGATATTACAAATACTGGTATACTTTTACAGTAAACAAGAAAAATGTAATATATATTCATATGTATTTATATATATACTAAAACCCCGTCACCAAAAAAAATGAAAAGAAATGAAAAGAATATACACATTGCCACTACGGCATTCAGAGAAAACTTTATAAGCAAACCTGGAAAAAAATACTTGTTTGTTTAAAACACACATACACACAAATATTATTTTACCCTTGTACTTGTTTCAATACTGTAAACTTATTTTAAGACAGAGTGCACTAAATTATTTTTTAGTTCCTGCATTTCCTGATTTTTGTCGAGTCTCTTCCTTTACTTTGTTGTGGCTTTTGTCCACTCCTGGAATTTTCTGTTGTGGGACAGACTCTTGTCCTTATGAGTGAGGAATTTGATATATATCTATATATAGGTTTGTGCCTTTATATGTACATATGCATACATATATACACACACAGACACACTGATATTGTGCTGGGTACTCCTTAATCCAAACTCAGCATTGTTTAATTTGTATTGATTTAAATGTCATTGTGGAAATTTCAAATTACAAGTTAAAGTTAACACAATTTTACCCTTTTTTCTTGTTCAATTTGATGCTTCATAAGAAGTGTTGCATTTTTCTTAGATAATAAATAGGAAGATCATTATTCAAGGCACACTCATGTCAAATTGAATGGCAGTACAAAAACTGTCTTAAATAAATTGTTTCTTAACTATTCATTTATTTTTTATTTTATAGTGCCAGCATTGGGAAGGCCTAGCCTATCAACCCTGGGCACTAGCGTCAGGAGATCCCAAGCTCTAGACCCTTTAGTACATTTTCTGTCCAGCTCTCTGTGTGTGTGTGTCGGGCGGAAAAATCATATATTGCGGGTCAATTGTTAAAAGCTCTGATTTAAATCTGATTAAAAAGAAAAAAAGGTGCCACTATGAAGGTGGATGGGCCCTGAAGATAACTGGGGTTATGATATTCAAAAGAACAAAGGGGCATGGAGCGAGCTGATGCTGCTTGTCTTACTATTACTACTTCAGCACACACTGATATATATATTTCCTCTTCTACACAAAACTGTCCCACAACTAACGGAGAAACTTCTATTCCTGGAGATCAGATTGTACAATGATAGAATCACTTTAACAATACCAGTCATAATGTACTGTACCACTTTTTTAACAAATTGTGAGATATTTTAGCGCCAAAAATGCATAGGAATGTTGATTTTTTTATAAATCTTGGCAATAAAATCCGAGAGGATGTGACTTCAAATTTAAATTGAAACCAACTGCTTTGAATTGAGCATTAAACTTGGGCATTAACCTGGAAGAGGGGTCAGAGGGCAGCAAGGGATGATGCAGAGGATACAAATGTCCATAAATATCTCAACATATTATAAAATGGAAATGCTTTTGGAAGCATAGGAGTGAATAGTTCAATCAAGAAAAATAGTATAGCTCACCCTGAGATGTCCCTGTGATTACTCTGTTGTCTCATTCTTCTATCTATCTCTATGCATACTCGTATTGCATGGCTTCATGCTCAGTTTACTCCAAATAAATAATATAGCCTAGATCATATGGCTTCATGCAAAATATAAAACATGGATCTATGAATGTAGGTTAAATGGAGGGAGGATGGAAAGCAGAAGAAATGAGGGATGGTTGTCGTACCAGTCAGCAGCTGCCTTATCTAGAATCTGTTTCTTCTGGCTGGTAATGATGTTCTCAGGAGGAGACAGGGTTTATGAACCTTGGGATCCTCTTTGATTTTAGATTAACTGTCAAATATGACGCTCAGTGCTACATATCCAATTATATTGACATGTTTTAGACTCAGTTTATGCTACAATGCCAAAGGATTGTTGTCCGCGTATCATCATCACACAAAATAGACTAATTCTAGCATTCTCAGTTAACGCCACTTTCAAATTGAAGATAGAATTTAAATTCTCTTCAAGAAATCACACGTTTAGCGTAATATACATTTTCCTACAAGCAGCGGCCAGAAGAATTACTTAAAATTGACTTTGTCTCCTAAAAAACTCTCAGGATATCATGTGGTTTTAACACAGTAACGCAAAATTAAAGAAAAACAAATAAGAAAAAAATCCTAAATAATATTGTACCTGCACATGCCAAAATACAAAATCCAATAAATACAGAAATTATTGCACAGTTAAAGGCTCCACATATGTTATAACTCAACTGACTGATTGTTTAAAAAGGAACCCCAAAAGAGGCAGTTAGACAGCTTCAATTGGTTTTAAGGTCTCTGTTTTCACTTTTTTTTCTCAGTTGGCAGTTTCTTAAAAACAGAAAATTAACCCAAAATTAACATTTCAGAAAAGAGTATCCAGCTACCCCCTTTTGTTTATTTTTTTAGTCAAAGAGTATGGAAACAGTGAACCTGGTTTAGGTTCTCTCTGCTTGTTCAATTTTGACCTCATTGGTCATCAAATGTTCTCCATGCCACTTTTTCATATGTTTTTCCAGAGTGCTGTACACGCTGAAGGGCATTTGGCAAATGTCACAGCGGTAGACCTCCTTGCCATGCTGGCCATGTGTCTTCATGTGGCGTGTGAGCTTAGAGCTCTGGGCGCAGGCATAGTTGCACAGCTCACACTT
Source organism: Anoplopoma fimbria (assembly GCF_027596085.1). Taxonomy (NCBI): domain Eukaryota; kingdom Metazoa; phylum Chordata; class Actinopteri; order Perciformes; family Anoplopomatidae; genus Anoplopoma; species Anoplopoma fimbria. Next base: position 10,548,394 of record NC_072463.1, on the reverse strand, counting down.
GTAGGGCCTCTCACCAGTGTGACTGCGCCGGTGCACCGTCAGGTTGCTACAGTTCTTGAACACCTTGCCGCAGTATTCACAGGTGTCGCACCTCCTGCTATCCTTGGAGCTAGGTCGGCAAGGACCTCCACCCAGATGAGGTGTGCTGCCTCCACTGGCGGTGCCGCTGCGGCCCGACAGGCCTCCATCCAACAGGTCGCCCGGAGGCGTTGAGAACCGCAGGCTGCCGTTCTCGGACGAGTGCTCGGATGAGGTGGCAAAGGGTGATTGTCTGGAGTCAGTGAAGCCTAGGAAAGGGTCTTTGATGAAGTGGCGTGAGGCAGCATAGCCTACTAACCACTGTGAGTAGACGTTCTCAGAGGGGATGTGGGGTGTTGGGGGAATGTCCAAGTCCTTCTCAATCTTGATCCTTTTATTTGAGGAGTTGGACAGGCTGGGGCTGGTGATAGGGGTGGGCTTACGGGGAAACAGGCCTGAGAAAGAGTCACCGGAGCCACAGTTCCGGCCGTTAATGGTTGTTCTCTCTTCCTGTTGGTGGTGGTTGATCTCTCCAACAACTGAGTCCTCATCCCCAGTGTCCCGCTGGCCATCCGAGCCCCTCTTAGAGAAGGGCATCCTTTTACGATTGTCAACTATCAAATTATTGTACTGCTGTATAGAGTTGAGCCCCCCACCAACCACCATCTTCTCAAGGGCGAGTGATGATTTCTCCTCTGATGGCAGTTTAGAGCCATTCTCCCTGTTCCGGTAGAACTCAGACTCCATGCTGAAGTTGGAATCTGGTCGACTCTCATTTTCAAGTTCCTCTTCTTCCTCCTCCTCTTCTTCCTCCTCATTGCCTTCCCCCTGAAAGTCCCTGTCACGATTCTTCATGCCCTCACCTGTGACATCACTGGTACCTGGCTCTGGGGAGCTTGTGGTGGACAGTCCATCATCTGAGCGCCCCGTCAGGGATCCAGCCTTGTGCATGTGGGTTTTCATGTGGCGCTTCAGCTTGCTTGCCTGAGAGCAGGCGTGATCACAAAGCTGGCACTTGTATGGTTTTTCTCCAGTATGGCTGCGCCGATGCACCACCAAATTACTCTGGAACTTGAAGGTCTTACCGCAGAACTCACAAGACTTGACCTTGTTCTGTGTCTGGGGAGGGGTTGTGCTGTTTGGGGGCATCGGCGGTAAGGGAGGGGTGCTCAGAAAAGGGGATTTTGGCCCAGGCTGGAAGGGGTTTGGGTTCAGTAGTCGGTGCATAGGGTTGGCCCTGCTTGGTGACAATGGTGGCGTGGTGTTGTTGTTGTTCCCTGCCAACTCACGTAAGCGCCTGGAAAAGTCCATGGACTGGGACTCCATGGCCATGGGCGTTAGGCGCATCACCCTCTCAAAGGCACTGGGGTGCTGTGAGATGAGGCCCATTTCCTCTGCGCTAAGGCGTTCCAGCCGATGGGGGTCCAGGTGGTGGCGGGGAGGTGGGCTGATGAATGGAGGAGTGTTGGGGAGGCGGTTCTCCAAGAAGCCTGGGGGAGGCTCCCTGAGAAGGGGGCCGGTCATCCTCAGGAGGTGGAAAGGGTTGTTGTCCCCAAGAAAGTTGCTGAGGGGAGATTGCGGGATGGAGTTGTTGCCGAGGGGTGGAGGCATAGTGATGCGTGGGGTGAGGGTGGAGCTGGAGGGGTTGGACTCCAGGTATATGCGGATGCCATGGGTGTTCTGGGCATGTTGCAGCAGGAACCAGGCGCTGGGGAAGGGCTGCTTACATGTGGTACATATATAGCTAGAAGGCTCATCTCTGCCACCTGTAACAAACAAAGAAATAAATGCATTCAATATTTCAGCTGAGAGCCAACTCATTTATGCTACGCTCCAAGAACTTCAGCCACAGAAAAACAAGCACATCTGAAATGACAAGTATGTTTCCTGTGCAAAATGAAACATGGAGTCCTTTTTTAAGATTATTAGGTCAAAGGTAAACCTACTTCATTCATGAATCTAACTATTATGAATAATATTGCTTTTTGCGGTGTTAAAACTTTTCTTGGCTGAAAAGCAGTGAGGTGTTTATTTGATTTTATAGCAGTGAGATATAATCAGGTCTATTATTTTACTCCACATTAACAAACATGGCCGAATACAGTACAAGACTTGATAATCAAGTGTTACAGTTTCAGTGACTACGGTAAGTTCTCTCTATAAATTACACCATCACAAGTAGCTCTACTTTATCCATGCTTTACATGCTGCCTAATACTCCTAGTAGCTGGAAATGCCTTGGTTCATCATGTTGTCACATAAATGCTACGTACTTGGATGTCCAATACTGGATCCATGTTTTGAGAGGCGCTTAATCTCTTAAAAAGTGTGAATATTCAACTACAAACTGCTGAATTATTATAGCGTGCCACTGTGCGTATGTCTGCATCTGGGCTTACACGTACAGTAATGATTTTAAAAGCTGGGAACCCCTCCAAGCAGATGTCACACTCATTTTGGTGAAGATGGAGGATGTACAAGTTCAAGAATTATGTAAGGAAGACTAATCGCAAACCAGCAAATTAAGGACTCGGCTCTCTAGGGAGTAACATTTTCAAAAATCAGGCGAGAGAAAGAAAAATAAAAGAGTGTTTTAAGAAGAGTCTCAAAGAAGGGCAAATTGATGATGGTTACATATATGATCATTTTAAAATGATTACCATTTTTAAAAAAGCAGATGTATCTCTGTTTGTAGTCTGAATAAATAAGGCAAAGTCTTCAAATAATGTTGGCTGAAAAAAGCCCTTTGAGAGACCAAGTCTAGCTCTGTTTTTTTTTTTCTTTTAACCACTAATCAATGCAAGTGCTCTCATGTAACACACAGGTTCTCGCAACTCAATAGGTACGTGTTACTACGACGGTACGACCCAGCCAGATCCACAACTAAAGGACACTGAACAGGCTGAGGAGCACTCCTTAAGGGAGCATACACAGACACCCCTCCACTCACACCCCTCCACTCACACCCACACACACACACACACACACACACACACACACACACACACACACACACACACATACAGATAGTGGTAATTGTGCTCTTGTGTTCGCTTGTGTATGTTTTAAATGAAAGCGCGTTGTCTTGACCTAGTACACTAATTTGAGATACTAGCGGAAACACATGCTGCTGTAATTGCTTCACTTATTTGTGTGCGTATACGTGTGTACATGGTTGTGGCTTTTTTCTGGCAGTCAAACACGCACGTACAGAAATGTTTGCTTTATACTAATATTGTTTGCATTGTTATATTTTTAGATGTGTTTAAATAAAAATGCAATACTATGGGATGCAAATGATATACACAAGTATCCACTTAAAAATACATTGAAATTAATCGAATGCATAATATGAAATAACAATCAACAAATTGTTTAATTAATAAAGATGTAAGTAATCACGTGAAAATATAATAAAAAAAATAAAAAAATATCTATTTTCCAAAAATCTGCAGAGAAAATTCGTTCATCCTTTTACTGTAAATATTCAATTATTAGATTTTTCTCTGACATGAAAATTTAACACCAAAATTCTTCTCATGAAAACATCTCTCTCCTTGCGCTTGCTTGTGTGTTGTGTGTGTGTGTGTGTGTGTGTGTGTGTGTGTGTGTGTGTGTGTGTGTGTGTGTGTGTGTGTGTGTGTGTGTGTGTGTGTGTGGGGAAGACAGGCGAGAGGCAGAACAGCTGTTCACCTCAACAGTCTTTTTGAGTCTTTTGACTTAATTATAGTGGACAGCACATTCATGCGCGCACAGAAACACACACACACACACACACACACACACACACACACACACACACACACACACACACACACACACGTACAATGAAAATAACAGCTCCCCATGCCCCAGCTTTTGTCTGCCCCTTTTTCTCTCTATGCTTTCACACACACACACACACCTACACACATACACATAACCACACGCTGCTGTGCTGTTTTACTGCTGAATCTTAACTCTCTAAAAAGAAACATCCCCCCTCCCTCCCTCTCTCTCTGTTCGCTCCACCCATTGATCCATTAGTAAAAACTGGAGAGAGAAAGAGAAGATCCTCCTTCCATCCTCCGTTTCTCAGTTGAACTTCTAGTCTGCATTCAGAAGTCATGGGGAGGGGCAGTTGATGTCCATTTATGCCAAACAATTAAGAGCAAAGGGGTGTGTATATGTAAGGGTGTGTGTGAGTGTCAGAAGAGTGAGATAGTGTGTTTCTGCACCGAAAAGCCATTTCTCTCCAGCCACGGTGGAAGGAGCATGGTTTTTGTTTGGGGGAAGTGTGTGTGTAAATGAGTGGCTATGTGTGTGTGTGTGTGTGTGTGTGTGTGTGCGCCCTCCCGGGGGAAGGGAGTCCAACGCAGATGGCAAATAAAGTATGCAGCCCGAGGCGAGAGCACATTATGCTAATTCTAATGTCAGCTGTACTTTAATATACGACTCTATTTAATCACCCCATTATTTCCTATTTCCATATGAAAAAAAGAGGGAGAGAGAGAGAGAAAGAGAGAGAGAAACGGCCAAGATTTTCCAAATGGGACAAATACCAAACAGAGACGCTGCATGCAGAATTTTGCAAGTCCATTCCTGGTACCCAAAACACCAAAGAATGCAAGCAGAGCAGAATTTGGAAGAATTTGGAAGATA